>NC_072473.1:54632661-54966792 GCF_027574615.1 Eptesicus fuscus | reverse complement strand
GTGTATGGTGCAAGTTGGTGATCTAGTTTTGTGGGTTTTTTTGCATGTATCTAACCATATTTCACACCACCATTTATTGAAAAGACTGTCTTTACTCTTGCCTCCTTTGTGAAATATTAATTGAGCATATTGTTTTGGGTCTAATTCTGGGTTCTCTGTTCTTTTCCATTGGTCTATATGTCTGTTCTTGTGCCGGTACCAGGCAGTTTAAGAACAGTGACTTTGTAATATAGCTTGATATCTGGTATTGTGATCCCTCCAACTTTGTTCTTCTTTCTCAGGATTGCTGCAGCTATTTGGGGTCTTTTTATTCCATATGAAATTTTGGAGAGTTTGTTCTAGGTCTGTGAAATATGCAATTGGTATTTTAATGGGGAGTGCATTGAATCTATAAATTGATTTGGGTAGTATGGACATTTTAATGATGCTAATTCTACCAATCCACGAACACAGTATATTCCTCTGTTTGTTTATGTCTTCCTCTTTCTCTTTTTTTAATGTCCTGTCATTTTCCTAGTACATGTCTTTTACCTCCTTAGTTAAATTTATTCCTAGGTATCTTAATTTTTATATTGCAATGGTAAATGGGATTGCTTTTTTTTTTAGTTTCTCTTTCTGTGAATTCATTATTGGTGTATAAAAAGCCATAGATTTCTGGGTGTTAATTTTGTATCCTGCTACAATGCCAAATTCATTTATTAAGATTAGTAGTGTTTTGATGGAGTCTTTAGGGTTTTCTATGTACAATATAATTTTTTCTGCATATAATGACAGTTTTACTTGTTCTTTTTTCAATTTGGATGCCTTTTATTTCTTCTTCTTGTCTGATGGCTATGGCTAGCACTTCCAGTACTATATCGAACAGGAGCGGTGAAAGTGGGCATCTCTGTCTTATTCCTGTTCTTAGGGGAAGTGGTTTTAGTTTTTGCCCATTTAGTAAGATGTTGGATATAGTTTTGTCATACATGGCCTTTATCAGGTTGAGGTATGTTCCCTCTATTCCTACTTTGCTGAGAGTTTTTATCAAAAATGGGTGTTGGGTTTTGTCAAATGCTTTTTCTGCATCTATTGATATGATCATGTGATTTTTGTCTCTCAATTTGTTTATGTGATGTGTCACATTTATTGACTTGCAAATATTGTACCATCCTTGCATCCCCAGAATAAATCCCACTTGGTCATCGTGAATGAACTTTTTATTGTATTGCTGGACCCAATTTGCTAATATTTTGTTGAGTATTTGAGCATCTATGTTCCTCATGTATCTTGGCCTGTAATTCTCTTTCTGTGTAGTGTCATTATCTGGTTTTGGAATTAGGGTAACGCTGGCCTCATAAAAAGAGCTTAGGAGTGTTCCTTCCTCTTGGAATTTTTGAAATAGTTTGAGGAGTATAGGTGATAGTTCCTCTTTGAATGTTTGGTAAAACTCCCCTGTGAAGCCATCCAGACCCGGGCTTTTATTTGCTGAGAGTATTTTTTTTTTACTGCTTCTATTTCATCCATTTTTATTGGCCTACTCAGGTTTTCAGGTTCTTCCTGATTTAGTTTTGGGGGATGGTATTTTTTAGGAATTTGCCCATTTCATCCACATTGTCCAGTTTGTTTGCATATAGTTGTTCACAGTATTTTCTTACAATCCTTTGTATTTCTGTTGCATCAGTGGTTATGTCTCCACTTTCATTTTTTATTTGATTTATTTGGGTCCTCTCTCTTTGTTCCTTGATGAGTCTAGCTAACAGTTCATCAATGTTATTTATCCTCTAAAAGAACCAGCTCTTGGTTTCATTGTTTTTTTTTTTTGTTTTTGTTGTTTGTTTTTGTTTTAGTATCTATGCCATTTATTTCTGCTCTAATCTTTATTATTTCCCTCCTTCTACTTACTCTGGGCTTTGCTCTTCTTTCTTTCTTTCTTTCTTTCTTTCTTTCTTTCTTTCTTTCTTTCTTTTTCTTTCTTTTTTTCTTTATTGATTAATGTATTACATATATGTCCTTACCCACTCAATTCCCCCCAAACCCCCCACCTCATGCCCTCACACCCCTGGTGTCTTTGTCCATTGGTTATGCTTCTGGCATGCATACAAGTCCTTTGGTTAATCTCTCCCCCTTACCCATACCCTCTCCCACCTTCCCTCTGAGGTTTGATGGTCTGATCGATGTGTCTCTGTCTCTGGATCTGTTTTTGTTCATCAGTTTATGTTCTTCATTATATTCCACAAATGAGTGCGATCATGTGATATTTATCTTTCTCTGACTGACTTATTTTGCTTAGCACAGTATTTGGCAAACTCAGTCAACAGAGCCAAATATCAATAGTACAATGATTAAAATTTCTTTTGAGAGCCAAATTTTTTGAAACTTAAACTTCTTCTAACGACACTTCTTCAAAATAGACTCGCCCAGGCTGTGGTATTTTGAGGAAGAGCCACACTCAAGGGGCCAAAGAGCCGCATGTGGCTCGCGAGCCGCAGTTTGCCGACCACGGGCTTAGCACAATGCTCTCTAGCTCCATCCATGCTGTTGCAAATTGTAGGAGTTCCTTCCTTTTTATAGCAGGGTAGTGTTCCATTGTGTAGATGTACCACAGTTTTCTAATCCACTCATCTGCTGATGGGCATTTAGGCTGTTTCCAAATCTTAACTATGATAAATTGTGCAACTATAAACATAGGGGTGCATATATCCTTTCTGATTGGTGTTTCTAGTTTCTTGGGATATATTCCTAGAACTGGGATCACTGGGTCAAATGGGAGTTTCATTTTTAGTTTTTTGAGGAAACTCCATACTGTTCTCCACAGTGGCTACACCAGTCTGTATTCCCACCAGCAGTGCACATGGGTTCCTTTTTCTCCACATCCTCGCCAGCACTTTTCATTTGTTGATTTGTTGGTGATAGCTATTCTGACACATTGTCGTTTTGATTTGCATCTCTTGGATGATTAGTGACTTTGAGCATGTTTTTATATGTCTCTTGGCCTTCTGTATGTCCTCTTTCAAAAAGTATCTATTTAGGTCTGTTGCCCATTTTTTGATTGGGTTGTTTATATTCCTCTTGTTAAGTTGTATGAGTTCCCTGTAAATGCTGGAGATTAAACCCTTATTGGAGATATCATTGGCAAATATATTCTCCCATGCAGTGGGTTTTCTTTCTTTTTTTAATTTTTTTTTATTGATTAAGGTATTACATATGTGTCCTTATTCCCCCATTACCCCTCTCATCCCCCCCACTCATGGCCTCACCCCCCTGGTGTCTGTGTCCATTGGTTAGACTTATATGCATGCATACCAGTCCTTTGGTTGATCTTTCCCCCTTACTCCCACCCTCCCCTACCTTCCCTCTGAGGTTTGATGGTCTGATCAATGATTCTCTGTCTCTGGATCTGTTTTTGTTCATCAGTTTCCGTTGTTCATTGTATTCCAGAAATGAGTGAGATCCTTGGACTAGAACAGTCTCATCAGCAGAAGCCTTTTTCTTCTTCTTCCTCTTCTTAAAGAATACCTTTCAGCATTTCATATAATACTGGTTTGGTGGTGATGAACTCCTTTAGCTTTTTCTTATCTGTGAAGCTCTTTATCTGACCTTCAATTCTGAATGATAGCTTTGCTGGGTAGAGTAATCTTGGTTTTAGGTCCTTGCTATTCATCACTTTGAATATATTTCTTGCCACTCTCTTCTGGCCTGCATAGTTTCTGTTGAGAAATCAGCTGACAGTCGTATGGGTGCTCCCTTGTAGGTAACTAACTGTTTTTCTCTTGCTGCTTTTAACCCTTTGCACTCTCTTGCTTTTTTCTCGATTCCTTTATTCTACTCGGGATTTAATTTTTTAAATACCCCAGATTTTACAAAGCACGGCAGTAGAGTAAAAAACTGGAGTTTCTTTTCATACAAACTTTATTTATTTGGATTTTTTTATTTCAAATTATTGATACATTCAAAGAGTATAAAAAGAGCTGCTACCGATGCTAACTGTGTCGAGTCACACTCGATATCCGAGTGCAAAAGGTTAATATTCTCTCTTTGTCTTTTGCTCTTGGCATTTTATTTTATTTATTTATTTTTAATATATTTTATTGATTTTTTACAGAGAGGAAGAGAGAGGGATAGAGAGTTAGAAACATCAATCAGCTGCGTCCCCGCAGCCAAGGTACATGCCCTTGACCGGAATCGAACCTGGGACCCTTGAGTCTGCAGGCCGACGCTCTATCCACTGAGCCAAACCGTTTCGGTGCTCTTGGCATTTTAATTATGATGTGTCTTGGTGTGGTCCTATTTGGATTCCTTTTGTTTGGGGTTCTCTGCGCTTCCTGGACTTATAAGTCTATTTCTTTCACCAGGTGGGGGAAGTTTTCTGTCATTATTTCTTCAAATAGGTTTTCAGTATCTTGTTCTCTCTCTTCTTCTGGTACCCCCATAATTCTGATGTTGGTATGCTTGAAGTTGTCCCAGAGGCTCCTTACACTATCTTCCTATTTTTGGATTCTTTTTGCTTTTTGCTTTTCTGGTTGGGTGTTTTTTGCTTCTTTGTATTTCAAATCTTTGACTTGATTCTTGCGATCCTCTTGTCTGCTGTTGGATCTCTGTATATTATTTTTTATTTCAGTCAGTGTATGCTTAACTTCTAGTTGGTCCTTTTTCATATCCTCGAGGGTCTCACTAAATTTATCAGCTTTTTCTAGAAAATTCTTGAAAAACCTTATAACTGTGGTTTTGACCTCTATTTCCAGTCATTTGCTTTCCTCCATTTCTTTCATTTGTGACCTGTTTCTTTGTCTCCACATTTTGGCTGCTTCCCTGAGTTTATAGAGTGGCTTTGTGTGCTAGGTGTTTTATAAGGCCCAGTGGCTCAGCCTCCCCAGTTACCTGAGGTGGACACTCTTGGTGCACCCCTTTGTGGGCTGTGTGCACAGTCTTGTTGTAGTTAAGCCTTGATTGTTGTTGGTTTCACTGGGAGGAATTGACCTCCAGGCCAATTGGCTGTGAGGATCAGCTGTGTCTATGATGTGAGAACTTCTGTGCTGGAGGCACCCGTATGAGACAAGACTTTCAAAAGCCTCTGTGCTCAGCTTGGATGGGGAGGAGTCTCAGGGCTGTACACACAACATTGGCTTCTCTTCTGCCCTGCCCTAAGAGGCCCTTAGGTGTCAGTGTCCAGCGGTTATCGCTGCAAGGACCTCTGAGAGAAAGCCGCCCTCGAGTTTCACCCACTGCCAGACAATCCAGTTTCTCCCTGAATGAGTCTGGGTCCCTAGAGTCTCGCCCAGAACTGGAGTTCAGAGCATTCCGGAGCTTTTGTCTCCCTCTCGCTTGAGAAAGCCAGCCGCATACTCAGTTGTCAGTCCTCTCCACACGCACGTCTCCGTACCTCTGCCTTCTGCAGCTCCTCTGAGTCTCAGTGTGCTTTTCTCTTTCCTTCTAGTTGTAGAATTTCCTCTCAGCCAGCCTTCTTGTGGTTCTGGATGATGTCCATTTTGTCTTTTAGTTGAAGTTTTGAAGTTGTTGTGCAAGGCAGCAGTTTAGGTGTTTACCTATGCCACCATCTTGTTTTCTCACAGTGGGTTTTCTTGATGGGCTTTTCTTGTTCTCTTTCAAGTTTCTTATGCTGTAGGGCTAAATAGTTTGTTGTTAATTTTTCTTATTTTAGGGTGTAGGCCTGTAATCCTATGAACTCCCTCTCAAGTTTGCTTTTCTTGTCCCAGAGCTTTTGGGATGTTACGTGTACATTTTTGTTTGTTTCCAGGAAGGTTTTTTTTTCTTTCCTGTTTTCATTATAACCCATTCATTGTTTAGTAACATGCTATTTAGCTTCCATGTGTTCGAATGTTTTGGGGGGTTTTACTGTAGTTGATTTTTAATTTCATTTCACTGTGATCTGAGAAAATTTTTGATATGATTTCAATCTTTTTGAACTTATGGAGACTTGTTTTGTGTCCCAACATATGGTCTATCTTGTGAATGATCCATGTGCACTTGAGAAGAATGTATATTCTGCAGCTTTGTGGTGAAATGTTCTATAAATGTCAATTAAATCTGATCCAGTGTATTCTCTAGATGCAGTGGTTCTCAACCTTTCTAATGCCACGACCTTTAATACAGTTCCTCATGTTGTGGTGACCCCCAACCATAAAATTATTTTCGTTGCTACTTCATAACTGTAATTTTGCTACTGTTAATGAATTGTAATGTAAATATCTGTGTTTTCCGATGGTCTTCGGCTCTACAGCAGTGGTTCTCAACTCCTTTGTAGGTAACAGTTTGCTTTTCTCTTGCCACCTTTAAGATTCTCTCTTTGTATTTAATTTTTGTCATTTTAATTATGATGTGTCTGTGCCTGGGCCTGTTTGGGTTCTCCTTGCTTGTGGTTCTCTAGACCTCCTGAAGTTATGTGACTTTTTCCTTTACCAGGTTAGGGAAGTTTTCTGCCACTATTTCTTCAAACACATTCTCTATCCCTTACTCCCTTTCTGCCTCTTCTGGCACACCTACTATTTAAATACTGTTACATTTGACATTGTTGCACAGCTCCCTTAAACTTTCCTCCTGTTGTTTTTTTATTGTTGGTTTTTTTTTCTTTTTGGTTCTTTGATTGAGTAATTTTTTCAACCCTGTCTTCTAATTCACTGATTCAATCCTCAACTTCCTTGTATTCTTTATTTGTGCTATATAATTCTTTATTTCTGTTTTCATAGTTACTATATCTTTTCTTATGCTGTTCATTATTCTGAACTCTATATCAGATAAATTTCTAATCTCCATTTTATTTCTCTTCTTCTGGATAATTCTCTCGTTCTTTCCTTTGGGAGTTGTTTCTTTGTACCCTCATTTTGGCTGCCTGTTTGGGATTGTGACTCTGTATTAGGTAGATTTGCTATGCCCCTCAACCTCTGGTACAGGACAGTGTCAAATGCTGTTTCTGACTAATTAGATCAGGTAGAGACTTAAATCCTCCTGATACTACCTCTGCCTTCAGACTGATAGGATTTTGACTTTAATTGCCCTCAGGCAATCATCCAGAGGTTTGGCAAGTGTTGTTGTTTTTTTCAATAGGGTGGGGCAATTGCTTCTGCCTGGAGACTAATTGTTATTCTCAGACTCTTAATGAACCTGAACAACTCAGCACCATAGAGCAAGGTGTTTTCTAATAGGATGGATCAACTGTCTTCCCCCCAAGCAAAGTTGCTGGTATAACAAATGTCTGCAAGAGAAAAATGACCTCCACAGCATGAGGACATGACTCAGCACAGGAAACTGGGGTGTCTGCCTTCTAAGCTCTAACTTCAGAGCTCCCAATCCTGGCTTCTGCTCACACAGCTCCACTCCACTCTGCCCTCCCTCTGCAAATGTGGATGGCTCTATAGAAAATTTTGTGTGTTGGCTATTTAATAGGGTAACTGAATTTCCAGCCACCTCTCCCTGGCAGACAGCAACCCTGCTGCTTTTCACAGCCAGATGTTATGTGGGTATCCTTCTCAATTCTGGTGCTCTCTGATGGGGGGACAGCTTGGGGATTAGACCCTAGAATTCTCAGTGGCAACCCCCCACAGCTGAGATATCTATCCAGAACTTCAGTTGCTGTCTGTGAGAGTCTGGCCAGCCCTTTCGTGCCTCTGCCCCTCCTTCCAGTCTCTATGCAGTCTCCACTTTTGGTCCTTGGGTATCAGGGTTCTCTCCAGCAAGTCTTTTGTTGATTATTCAGGAAGTTTTTATGTATTTTACTTGTAATTCCAGTTTTGTCCTGAGAGCATGTCCATGCAGCATCCACTTACTCCACTGCCATTTTTAATCTCCATTGATATTTCTTAGAGAGAGTGGAGGGAGGGAGGAGGACTGGGTGGGAGAGAGGGAGAGAGTAGAGAGAGAAACATTGATGTGAGAGGGATACATCAATAGGTTGCCTACTGCACATGTCCTGACCAAGGTCAGGGATTGAATCTGCAACCAGGTACCTGGATAACTAGGGAGATAAACCAACTTTTACTGACCTTGACCCTGAATTGAACCAGTGACCCTTATGTTCGTGGGCAGACATACTATCCACTGAGCAACACTGGCCAGGACTGAAATGTCAACTTTTTAACAAAAATTACAAGACATGCAAGTAATCAAGTGTATGATCAATACTCTGGAAAATAATAATCAACATAAACTGTCTCCCAGGATGTCTAGAAATTGGACTTACCAGATAAAAACTTTAAACCATTTATTTTAAATAGGTACAAAAATTTTAAAGAAAATACTAAATAAAAAATATAAAGTATCAAAAATTATTACATAAAATTAAAACCAAATTTTGGAATAAAAAAACATGATAATTGTAATGAAAAATTTACTAAACAAGCTCAATTAGGTTTGAGCAGGCAGAAAAAAGAATCAGCAAACTTGGAAACAGGCCAATTTATATCCAGTCTAAGGAACATAAACTAAAAAAGAACAGTGCAAAGAGACCTGTGTGACACTATTAAGTGTGCCAACATACACATAGTGAAAGTCCCAGAAGGAGAGGAGAGAAATAAGAAAAATGAATATTTGATAAAATAATTGTCCAAAACTTATCAAATTTGATGAAAGACATTTATCTATGCATCCAGGAAGCTCAACAAACTAAAAGTAAAATAAACTGAGAGATCTACACTGAGACACATCATAAACTTTATGATTTCTAACCTTATTTTGTATAACTAGTTTTTAAAGAGAGAGAGAGAGAGGATTAGCAAAAGAAGAGACTATGCATATTGAATGTTTACTTATAACCTCAAGAAACTGAATAAGAATATGAAGATAGTCATTAAGAAACTATATAGCATAACTTTAAAAATCCACTGATGAAAAAAAAAATTCACCTGAAAAAAAAATCCTCTGATAGCCCTAGCCAATTTTGCTCAGTGGATAGTGCGTCATCCTGTGGACTTAAGGGTCCCAGGGTCAATTCCAGTCAAGGGCATATGCCCGGGCTGCAGGCTCAGTTCTCAGTATGGAGGGTGCAGGAGGCAGCCAATCAATAATTCTCTCATCATTGATGCTTCTATCTCTCTCTCCTTCTGTCTTCTTCTCTAACATCAATAAAATTATATTTTAAAAAATCCACTGATGGCCATCAAATATAAATATGAAAATCGGTTTTTAGAGAGAAACCAAGATGGCGGCATAGGTTAAACACCTAACCTACAGCCTGGCACAACAATTTCAAAAATACAACTAAAAGTCAAAACGGACATCATCCAGAACCACAGGAAAGCTGGCGGACTGAAATGCCCACAACTAGAAGGAAAGAGAAAACCACAAGGAAAATCAGAGGAGCCATAAAAGCCTGAGGTATGGAGACAAGGGCAGAGACACGAGCACGCGCTCGTGTGGGGAGGGCGGAGCCAGAGAGGAAGGGGCGGCTGACGGCCTGGCCGGCGTTTTCTAGCAGGAAGGAGATAAAAGCTCCAGATTGCGCTGAACCCCAGCTCCGACTGCACTGAACCCCAGTTCCGGGTGAAAACCTGGGAAGCCAGGCGCATGCTGGGGAAACGAATCTGGGCTGTGGGGCGGAGGCACAGAGAAGCAGCGAAAGGCAGAGCTCCAGAGGCGTGCACGGGAAGGTGCGCAGAGGAGGGACTGTTGCCTGTGCTGCTGAATTGCCCTGGTGGGAAGGAGACAAAAGCGCCAGACTACACTGAGCCCAGTTCTGACTACACTGAACCCCAGTTCCGGGCGAAACCCTGGGAAGCCAGGCGCATGCTGGGGGAATGAATCTGAGCTGTGGGGCGGAGGCACAGAGGAGCGGCGAAAGGCAGAGCACCGGAGGCGCGCAGGGGAATGCGTGCACAGGAGGGACTGTTGCCTGTGCTGCTGAATTGCCCTGGTGGGAAGGAGACAAAAGCGCCAGACTGCGCTGAGCCCCAGTTCAGACTACACTGAAACCCAGTTGCGGGCGAGAATCTGGGAATCCAGATTCATTAGGGGAGAGACTAGACTGTTTGGCAGCAGGCGAAACTCCAGGGCGCTTTTCTCTCAGAGGTGTTTGCAGGGAGTACAGAGGGACACTGAGACACAGGAACCTCATAGGGCGGGGCTGACGGGAAGCCAAGGTTGTAGGCTCCACCCTGTAACTCCGCCCCATCCAAGCTGAGCACAGAGGCTTTTACAATTTTACAAGTCTAGTTGAATAAGGCTGTCTCCCGGCATAGACACACCTGATCCTCACAGCCAATTGGACTGGAGGTCAAATCCTCCCAGTGTACCAACAGCAATCAAGGCTTAACAACACCAAGACTTTGCACTCAGCCCACAAAGGGGGATATCAAGAGCGACCACCTAGGGAGATTGGGGAAGCTGAGCGATAGGGAGGCAGCCAAAAGGGGAAGACACCGAAGCAGGTCACGAATAGAAGGGATGAAGGAAAGTAAACTAATGGATGACACAGTGTTCAGAACCACATTTATAAGGTTACTTGAGAATCTACTGGAGGACCAGGATGGTGGCATAGGGCAGACACCTGATTGTTGCCTACCACAACAATTTTGAGGCTGTAGCTGGAAAGCAGAGCAGACACCATCCAGAACAATGGCCGGAGGAATTGCTGGGAAGGAGCTGGCCGATGGGGGTTGGGACCGGGAAGACGAGGCCCCACTGGGTCCCGGATCCAGGTGCGCTCGCCCGGCGACTGGTCGCCGCTGCAGACCTGAGTGCCGCTGCAGTGACCTCGGACCAGCCTGCCGCCACGCACCGGGCACACTGGAGCTTCGCCGAGCCCACCACCCAGCAAGTTCCGGGGCAGCCGCCCCGGAGCTTTGAGAAAATGGCTGAGGGAATTGCTGAGAGGGAATTGACCGACAGGAATTGGGATCAAGAAGACAAGGCCCCGCTGGGTCCCGGGTCTGGTGAGGCCGTGCCCCTGGGTCTGGGTGAGGCCATGCGCCCCTGGGTCCGGGTGAGGCCACACGCCCCTGGGTCAGGGTAAAGCTGGATCCCGGGTCCGGGTGAGGCCTTGCGCCCCTGGATCCAGGTGAGGCTGGGTCCCGGGTCCGGGTGAGGCCGCGTGCCCCCAGGTCCGGGCGAGGCCGCGCGCCCCTGTGTTCAGGTGAAGCTGGATCCCAGGTCCGGGTAAGGTCGCATGCCCCTGGGTTCGGGTGAAGCTGGATCCCGGGTCCGGGCAAGGCCGCGAGCCTCTGGGTTCAGGTGAAGCTGGATCCCGGGTCCAGGTGGGGCCACACACCCCTGGGTCCGGGTGAAGCTGGATCCCGGGTCCAGGCGAGGCCGCGAGCCCCTGGGTTCGGGTGAAGCTGGGTCCCGGGTCCAGGTGGGGCCACACACCCCTGGGTCCGGGTGAGGCTGGGTCCCGGGTCCGGGTGAGGCTGCGCCCCTGGGTCCGGGTGAGGCCACGTGCCCCTGGGTCTGGGTAAGGCCACGTGCCCCTGGGTCCGGGTGTAGCTGGATCCCGGGTCTGGGTGAGGCCGTGTGCCCCTGGGTCTGGGTGAATCTGGATCCCGGGTCCGGGTGAGGCCCTGTGCCCCTGGATCCGGGTGAGGATTGGTACCGGGTCTGGGCGAGGCTGCGCGCCCCTGGGTCTGGGTAAGGCTGGGTCCCGGGTCCGTGTGAGGCCGCACCCCTGGGTCCGGGAGAGGCCACGCACCCCTGGGTCTGGGTGAGGCTGGATCCCGGGACCGGGTGAGGCCGCACACACCAGGGTCCGGGTGAGGCCAAGTTCCCCTGCGTCCAGGTGAGGCTGGATCCCGGGTCCGGGTGAGGCCGTGTGCCCCTGGATCCAGGTGAGGCTGGGTCCCGGGTCTGGGTGAGGCCGTGCGCCCCTGGATCTGGGTGAAGCTGGGTCCCGGGTCCGGGTGAAGCTCAATCCTGGGTCCGGGTGAGGTCGTGCGCCCCTGGATCCGGGTGAGGCTGGGTCCCGGGTCCAGGTGAGGCCACGCCCCTGGGTCCGGGAGAGGCCACGTGCCCCTGGGTCCGGGTGAGGCCACGCGCCCCTGGGTCCAGGTGAGGCCACGCGCCCCTGGGTCCGTATGAGGCTGGATCCCGGGACCGGGTGAGGCCGCACACACCTGGGTCCGGGTGAGGCCACACGCCCCGGGGCCTGGGTGATGCTGGGTCCCAGGTCTGGGTGAAGCCATGCCCCTGCGTCCAGGCGAAACCAAACCAGCAGGAGTCGGACCTGCATTACCACCATTTGTCCACCATCCAGAGCTGAAAAGTCAGTGCCGACATGTACACATAAGGAACTGGTGGACATTGAAATTGGGTCTCAAAAGAACTGTTGGTCCAGAAAGAAACTCACTACAGACTGATTCATTTGCCTGTCAGCATAACTATTATTGCTCGTCTCACATTCGGTTCTTATAAGTGTATTTCTAGTGACACATGATCTCGCTCATGTCGGGCCTCAGAGGGAGGGTAGGAGAGGGTGGGGGTCGGGGGGAGAGATCAACCAAGGGACTTGAGTGCATGCATACGAGCCTAACCAATGGTTAAGGACAACAGGGGTGTGGGGGCATCCGTGGGGAGGGGTGGTGGGTGGGAATGGGGGGATGAGGACAAATATGTGACACCTTAATCAATAAAGAAATTTAAAAAAAATAAAAAATAAAAAATAAAGAATCAATAAAATATATTTAAAAAAAAAAAACAAAAACAAAACAAACAAAAAAAAAGAAAATCAGTTTTTACAAAATTAATAGTTTGAAAACCTAATATAACCTTAAATTAATCATTTTGGGGGAAATTTCACTAAGAATAGCTAGGGAGATAAACCAACTTTTACTGTTATTAAAAATCATACAGTAATATTTAAATCAGCCCAGTCAGTGTGGCTCAGTGGTTGAGTGTCAACCCATGAACCAGGAGGTCACAGTTAGATTCCTGGTCAGGGCACATGCCTGGGTTGCAGGCTTGATCCCCTGTAGGGGGCGTGCAGCAGACAGCCAATCAATGATTCTTTCTCATTACTGATGTTTCTGTCTCTCTCTTCCCTCTCCCTTCCTCTCTCTGAAATCTATAAAAACATATAAAAAATTTTTAAAGAACATTTAAATAAAAATGCGGTTGTTAAGTTAAAAGGGTAGACACAATCATGCTAAAACAACAAATACCTATCATAAACACAGAGTACTGAAGTAATAATATCATTTTAGGAACTATAGTTAAACCAACCCCACTAGCCCTTTTTGTTGAATATTCACCTGTTAATAAAGAAAAATAATATTTAAAAATTTTTCCCACATACTTCCTACTCTTTGGAAGTTAAAATACTTAATTTATTAAATGTATTCATCTCAATACTATTCTTATAAACTGCAAAACATTTATAAGCATATGTTTCTCCCCAAACTTCACATGTAAATAATCAAAGTGACTATTTTGGTTTTTTAAGACAAAACTTAAGACATCTAAATGTCAACATTTAAGTCTCAACATGTCAAAACCTTGAACTGGCTCTGCCTCCTTCTTAACTACTTTGCAGAATACCAGTGAGAAACCTTGGAGCCTCTCTTACTAATTCCTTCATTTCCTCTATTCAATTTGTCCCAAAATCAAAATAATTATTCTTTATAGCTGTCTTCTGAATTCATCTTCTTCCTACCCATGTCCTCACTAACTCCAGCTGCAAATAGGGTTGTCAAATTTATGCTACAAATCAGTATACCCATATTGTATTCTGCTGAAAAAACAATGGCTTTCTTTCTTTCTTTTTTTTTTTTTAATTCTCACCTGAGGATATTTTCCCATTTATTTTTAGAGAGAATTGAAGAGAGGGGGAGAGACAGAGAGAGAGAAACATTGATTGGTTGCCTCTTGCACGCACTGTGACCAGTGGATCGAGCCTGCAACTGAGGTGCATGTCCTTGTCTGGGAATCGAACCCGGGACCCTTCAGTTTGTGGGCCAAGGCTCTATACACTGAGCCAAACTGCCTTGGGCAACAATGGCTTTCTAAAGTCTATGCTTTGAGTCTCAGCCTACCTTACTGTTCCTTCCATGTGCTGCTTACTCTTATTTCCCACTTCAATTCCCATCTTCCAAATACAAATGGTGTTTCAGATCTATTTGTTTCCCACATTACTTCCCACTTCCATGTATTGGCCGATGAAGTTTGCCTCTATAGTGGGTCAAATAGTGGCCCTAATGATATGTCCACTTCCTGATCCCCAGAATCTGTGAATACTAATTTATGTGGTCAAAGAGTGAGAGTATTACATTATGGTAAAAGGTATAATTAAATGTAGGATCTTGAAAGAAGGAGCTTATCCTGGATTATCCAGGTGGGCCCTAAATCCAATGGTAAGTATTTTTGGAAGAGAGAGGCTAAAGATTTAACATGAAGGAAGTTGGAGTTATGCTGCCACAAACCAAGGAGTTGCAAAAATTGCCAGCAAACACCAGAAACTAAAAGAGACAGGGAATAGATTCTCCCTTAGAGTCTTAGGAGGGAGTATGATCATGATAACATTTTTATTTCAGACTTAGGGTTTTCAGAATTGTGAGAGAATTGCTATTGTTTAAGACACTGTTTGTGGTAATTTGTTACCGTAGCCCTAAAAAACTATTATGCCCCAGCAATGTCCTCTGTAGCATGCAGTGCTATTCGATAACATTTTACCTCAATAAAACTTCTTTCAAAATTGGAGCCAGTCCTCTCCTGATGTTGTTTTATCAACTAAGTTTATGAATTATCCCAATCCTCTGTTGTCATTTCAATAATCTTTACAGCATCTTTACCAGGTGTAGATTCCATTGCAAGAAACCACTTTCTTTGCTCATCCATAACAAACAACTCCTCATCCATTAAAGTTTGATCGTGAGATTGCAGCAATTCAGTCACATCTTTAGGCTCCACTTTTAATTCTACGTTCTCTTGCTATTTCCATCATATCTGCAGTTACTTCCTCCACGGATGTCTTGAACCCCTCAAAGTCACCCATGAGGATTGGAATCAACTGCTTCCAAACTCCTGTTAATGCTGATATTTTGACCTCTTCCCATGAATTACAAATGTTCTTATTGGCATCTAGAATGGTGAATCCTTTCCAGAAGGTTTTCAATTGGCTTTGACCAGATCTATCAGAGGAATCACTATCTATGGCAGCTATGGCCTTACAAAATGTGTTTCTTAAATAAGACTTGAAAGTTAAAATTACTCCTTGATCTGTGGGTTGCAGAATGGACGTTGTGTTAGAAGGCATGAAAATAATGATAATATTGCTAAGCTGGTATGGCTCAGCCATTGAGTGTTGATCCAGAAACCAAAAGGTCATTGGTTCAATTCCTGGTCAGGGCATATGCTGGGGTTGCAAGCTTGATCCCCAGTAGGGGGCATGCAGGAGGCAGCTGATCAATGATATTCCTCTCTCATCGATGTTTCTATCTATCCCTCTTCCTTTCCCTCTCTCTCTAAAATTTAATAAAAACCTATTTCTTAAATAAAAGAAAGAATATAACAATCTTATTGTACATCTCCATCAGAGCAATTGGGTGACCAGGTACATTGTCAATGAGTAGTAATTTCTTTCTTTCTTTCTTTCTTTCTTTTTTTGAGCAGTACTTTCTTTAAAGGAATCTCTTTTCCCCAGCAACAGTTGGCTTAAAATATTCAGTATACTGTGTATAAACAGATGTTCTATCATCTAGACATTGTTCTATTTATACAGCACAGGCAGAGTGGATTTAGCATAATTATTAAGAGCCTTGGATTTTTCAGAATAATAAATGAGCATTGGCTTCAGCTCAGTCACCAGCTGCATTAGCCCCTAACAAGAGAATCAGCCTGTCCTTTGAAGCTTTGAAGCCAGGCACTGACTTCTCCTCCCTAGCTATGTAAGTACTAGATGGCTTCTTCTTCCAATATATGACTGTTTCATCTACATTACAAATATGTTGTTTATGTAGTCACCTTTATAAATGTTCCTAAACAGATCTTCTGGATAACTTGCCGCAGCTTCTGCATTAGCTTTTGCTGCTTTACCTTGCAATTTTATATTATGTAGTTGGTTTCTTTCCTTAAGCCTCTGGAGGCCCAGTGCATGAAATTCATGCACTCGGGGGGCGGGGGAGGGGTCCCTCAGCCTGGCCTGTGCCCTCTCGGGGGATGTCCCACTGATGGCTTAGGCCTGCTCTTGGCAGTCAGACATCCTTAGCACTGCCACAGAGGTGGGAGAGGCTCCTGCCACCGCTGCTTCACTCTCCAGCCATGAGCCCGGCTTCTGGCTGAGCAGCATTCCCCCTGTAGGATCAGGCTGAAACCGGTTCTCTGACATGCCCCAAGGAGTCCCGGATTGAGAGAGAGAGAGAGAGAGAGAGAGAGAGAGAGAGAGAGGGCCAAGCCGAGGGATCCCACCAGTGCACAATCGGGGCTGAGGAGGGACCACAGGAGGGCTCCAGGGCATGTCCGGCCCATCTCACTCAGTCCCTATTGGCCGGACCCCAACAGCAAGCTAATCTACCAGTTGGAGCGTTTGCCCACTGGTGGTCAATGCACGTTATAGCGACTGGTTGACCAGTCTACTATCTGCCCCCTGGTGGTCAGTGTATGTCATAGCGAGCAGTTGAGGGCATTAGCATATCATTAGCGTATTACACTTTGATTGGTTGAATGGCTGACAGGTTGACCAGACACTTAGCATATTACGTCTTTATTATATAGGATGAGAAGCATGCAACTCTTCCTTTCTCTTGAACATTAGAGGCCACTGTAGGGTCATTAATTTGCCTCATTTCAATATTTTTGTGTGTCAAGGGATAGAGAAGAGAGGGAGAGAGATGAGGTAATGGCTGTTTGGTGGAGCAGTCAGAACACACACATTTTCAATTAAATTTGTTGTCTTATATGAATATAGTTCATGGTGCCCAAAACAATTACAATAGTAACATGAAAGATAACTTATCATAGCCCTGGCCAGCATGGCTCAGTTGGTTGGAATCCTGTTCTGTACACCAAAAAGTGGTGGGTTCGAATCTGATCAGGGCACATACCCAGGTGCAGGTTTGATCCCTGGTTGGGGCGCATGTATAATTGGGGTGTGTGAGGGAGGCAACCAATTGTTTCTCTCTCACATCAATGTTTCTCTCTCTCAAATCAATTATAGAAACCTTTTTTAAAAAAGGTAACTTATACATAGATCACCATAACAAATATAATACTAATGAAAAAGTTTGAAACATTGTGAGAATTCCCAAAATGTAACAAAGAAACACAAAATGAGCAAATGCTATTGGAAAAATAGCACCAATAGACTTGCTCAACACAGCCACAAAACTTTAATTTGTTTTTTTTTTTTTTAAAAAAAAAAGCAATATCCATGAAGTAAAATGCAAAAACAAGGTATACCCATGGTAAGAATTAGAGCAAAAAATAAGTAGAGAATAAAAAAGCAATAGAGAAAAACCAATGAAACCAAATGTTGATTCTTTGAAAAGAGCAACAAAATTGACAAGCCTTTAGATAGACTGATCAAGGACAGGGCAGAGCAGGGAGAAGACTCAAAGTGTTAAAACCAGAAATGAGAATGGAGAATATTATTACCAATCTTACAGAAATAAAAAGGAGAAAAAGCAGATATTATGAACAACTGTATGTCAATAAATAACATAAGCTTGATGTAATGGGCATATTCCTAGAAAGACACAGACTACAGAAAGTAACTCAAGAAAAAAATAGAAAACCTAAATAAACCTATAACAAATAAAAGAGATTGAATTAATAATTTTTTTTTTCAAAATCCTACAAAGAAAACCCCAGGTACTTATGGTTTCACTGGTTAATTCTACCAAACATTTAGAGACTTAACACTAATATTTCATGAAACCAGAAATACCCTGATACCAAAACTAGACAAAAATATCACACACAAAAACTGCAGACCAATATCTCTTGTGAATATGGATGCAAAAATTCTCAAAAAAATATTATCAAACCAAAGCAAACAACATATAAAAAGTATCATACACCATGACCAGGTAGAATTTATCCCAGGAATGCAACATCATTGTAGCATCTGAAAAGCAATTAATGAAATACACCTATTAATAGAATCAAAAACAAAATCTCAATAGACACAGAAAAACCATTTGACAAAATCCTATACTCTTTCATCATAAAAACACACAAGTTAGGAATACGGGGGAACTTCTTTAACCTGATAAAAGGCACCTATCAAAAATCTACATCTAACATCATACTGAAAGGTGAAAGACTGAAAGCTTTCCTCCCGAGATCAGAAACAAGCAAGGATGTCCACTCTTGCCCTTTCTACTCAACATTGCGCTAGAGATTCTAGCCAGAGCAATTGGAGGAAAAGAAATAAAAGGCACCCAGATGGGAAAGGAAAAAGTAAAGCTGTGGCTATTTGCAGATTATATGATTTTATATAGAGAGAAAATGCCAAAATCCAAAACACTGACAACACCAAATTGTAACATGGATGTGGAGCAACAAGAACTCTCACTCAATGCTGATGAAAATGTAAAATGGTACAACCACATTGGCAGTTTGGCAGTTTCTTACAGAATTAAACATATTCTTACCATATGATCCAGCAAATACTCCTTGGTATTTACCCAAAGGAATTGAAAACTTATGTCCACATAAAAACCTATACACAGATATTTAGAGCAGCTTTATTCATAATTGCCAAAACTTGGAAGCAACCAAGATGTCCTTTACTAGGTAAACAAAAAAAAAAACAAACTGTGGTACATCCAGACAATAGAATATTAGTTAGTACTAAAAGGAAATGAGCTGTCAAACCATGAAAAGACTTGAAGAAACTTTAAATTTATATTACTAAGTGAAAGAAGCAGTTTGAAAGGTTACATATTATACAGTTCCAACTCTATGGCATTTTGGAAAAGGAAAAACTATGGAAATGATAAAAAGATCAGGGATTGAAGACGAGAGAAGAGGTTGATGGGAAGAGAACAGAGATTTGTAGGGCAGTTAAAATACAGTGTATGATACCATAATGATGAATATATGTCATATGTCATTATTTATGTGTCCAGAGCTATAGAATGTACACCAAATGTGAACCCTAGAGTAAATTATGGACAATGAGTGGTAATTGATGTGTCAATGCAGGTGCATCAGTTATAACAAATGTACCACTCTGGTGGGTGATGATGATAATGAGAGAAGTTATGCATGCATGGATGCAGTTGGTTTATGAGAAATCTCTATACCTTGTTCTTAATTTTACTGTGAACCTAAAACTGCTCTAAAATATTGTCTTTTTCTAAATGAATTCAGAATATTTGCTATAGACAAGATCAATATTTAGAAATCAACTGTATTTTCATACAGTAGCAATGAACAATCCAAAAGGTAATTAAGAAAATTCCTACTACTATAGCATCAAAAAGAATTAAATACTTATAAATATATTTCACAGAAGGAGTGCAAGACTTGTACACTGAAAATACCAGGACATTGTTGAAAGAAATAAAGGAAGACCTATATGTATGGGAAGACATCTGTGTTCACATATTGGAAGATTTAATATTCTTAAGATGACCATGCTCCCAAAATTGATCTACCAATTCAACATAATCCCTATCCAAATACCAGCTAGTTTTTCCTTTTTTTAACATTTTGCACTCGGATTTCGAGTGTGACTTGACACGGTTAGCATTGGTAGCAGCTCTTTTTATACTCTTTGAATGTATCAATAATTTGAAATATAAAAAAATCCAAATAAATAAGTTTGTATGAAAAGAAACCAGTTTTTTATTCTACTGCCACGCTTTGTAAAATCTGGGGTATTTAAAAAATTAAATCCCAAGTAGAATAAAGGAATCGAGAAAAAAGCAAGCGAGTGCAAAGGGTTAAAGAAATTGAAAAACTGATCCTAAAATTCATATGGAAATGCAGAGGACCCAGAATATCCAAAACAATCTTGAGAAAGAACAAAGTTTGAGGATCCACACTTCCTGATTTCAAAACTTACTCTAAAGCTACAATAGTCTAGAGCCGTGGTCAGCAAACTGCGGCTCACAAGCCACATGCAGCTCTTTGGCCCCTTGAGTGTGGCTCTTCCACAAAATACCACGACCTGGGCGAATCTATTTTGAAGAAGTAGCATTAGAAGAAGTTTAAGTTTAAAAAATTTGGCTCTCAAAAGAAATTTCAATGGTTGTACTGTTGATATTTGGCTCTGTTGACTAATGAGTTTGTCGACCACTGGTCTAGACAATGGTCCTGGGTACATGGATCGATGAGGGAGGAAGGGGACACCCACCTAGCCAGCCAGATCAGCCAAATCAACCCTGGTGCTCATTGGGGTGGCAGATGTTGCAGCCAGATCACCCTTGCATCCCAATTGACTTTTGATATGACTGTTCAATGGGAAATGAATAGTCTTTTCAACAAATACTGCTAGGACAATTGGATATATCCACATGCAAAAGAATGAAGTTGGACCCTTACCTCACACCATATATAAAAATTAACTCAAAATGGATCAAAGACCAAAATGTAAGAGCTAAAACTATAATACTTTTAGAAGAAATATTGGTGTAAATCTTCATAACCTTTTACTCATTTCTTTGATATGACACCTAATACCCAAGCTACCAAAGAAAAAACAGATAATGCACTTACCACAAAAAATACATAAATTGGACTTCATCATAATTAAATACCTTTGTGCTTAAAAGAACACTATCAAGAAAGTGAAAAGACAACCAACAGAATGGGAGAAAATATTTGAAAATCATATATCTGTTAAGGGACTTATATTCAGAATATATTTTAAAAGACTTGCAACTTAATAATAAAAAGCAAAATAACCCAATTTTAAAATGGGTGAAAGAAAGTGAATTAATATTTTTTCAAAGAGATATACAAATGATCAATGAGCAAATGAGGAAATGTTCAACTAGTTATTAGGGGAATGCAAATCAGAACCACTCTGAAATATAGCTTCACTCTCACTAGGATGGCTGATATAAAAAAGATAGACAACAGCAAGTGTTGTCAAGGATGTGGAGAGGGGGAGGAGCCAAGATGGCGGCGGAGGTGAACGGCTGATCTGTTGCCTCGCATGGCAGTTTCGGAAATACAACTAAAAGATGGACTGGTGAGCTCGGCGACTCCTGCTCGCGTCTCCCCAGGCCGGGTGGCTGCTCCTCTCAGTCAGCACCTCAGCCGGGGCCATGGGCTCGTGGGCACGGCAGCTGCTGTGGTGGCAGCCGCAGACTCGGCGCAGCAGCTCTCGGTGAAGGAAGAGACCATCTTTCTGCAGGAGGGGACCATCCGCGTCACCGACCTGGCCGAGCTGCCCAGTGAGATCCTCGGGGCCCCGGAGGCCACCAACACCGATTTGGAGGATTCTTAGGATTTCCCATCTTACATTCAAGTCCTTTAGCCATTTTGACAGAGGAGAACCAAGAAGGCGGCAAAGTTAAACAAATGAACTGCGCCGCACACAGCAATTTCAAAAATACAACTGGAGGACAGAGCGTCTGCCACCCAGATCCACAGGAGAGCTGGCTGAATGGTGGATTTATGGCTAAGAGTGAAGAGGAAAGAGCGAACTCGGAGGGGATGAGGTGCGGAGGCGCATGGGTCGGGCTGGTGGCGGGGGAAGGGACGTGCGGCTTTTGTTCCAACCCTAGGGGAGATTAGCTCCCCATCACCCTGAAATCCAGCTTCTGGGGATGCACAGGAGACCCAGACGCCTGCGGGGAGAGGCTGGACTCTTGGCCTTCGTGTCGGAGAGTGGGAGTGGCTTCCTTGCAGAGGTGCGCCCAGCAATCAGTGTTTGCTGCGCTGGAGTGCTGAACGAGGGGGCTTAGAAATGTGGAAAGCAGAAAAAGCAGACTTGCAGCCATTGCGGTTCACCATGCCATGGCCTGGTGGCACCCTGAGACCCCGCCCCGCCCTGAGACCCGCCCCGCCCTGAGACCCGGCCCACACATTTTGAAGACCCGCCCCGCAAGTCTTGCAGGCGCACCTGCGCTCCAAGCAGCAGCTTTTGCATGTGGGTGGCCTGCCCTGTGGCAGCTTGACCAGATGAACTGCGGTTCTAGTTGGACTGCTCCAGGGCCGCTCAGACAGGAGGAGGAAACTGCAGTTTTTGCTGTAATCCCTGCTGAGTGGCCTCAGGCAGTAGCTGACCTACACTCCATTGGAGACCCAGAAACGAGGGCATCTAGTGGTCGGTAGATGAGATGACACCAGATTTCAACCACGCGCATAAGGGACACATTCAAGAGGCAGACTCAGTGAGCGCCAAAGCCTTGCTGCACCAAGACCCGGCCCATAAACATGTCTCCTGCACAGCAACTCTTCCTTTATAGACAAAGAGGGTCCTCACGGCCAATTGGCCTGGAGGACAATTCCTCCCAGTGACACCGACAACAATCAAGACTTAACTATACAAAGGAGGACCAAGATGGAGGCATATGGTGGAAGCCTGATTGTTGCCTACCACAACAATTTTGAGACTACGACGGGAGAGCAGAGCAGACACCATCCAGAACCACCGGAGGGCTGACTGAGCAGATGCTCTACAACTAGAATAAAAGAGAGGGGTACGCAGGATGATGCCGATGCCGGTGACCCAAAGACCACACTTTAAGAACTACGGCTCAGGCGACACCATGGCGGCCTGGAACGTGCTCGGCGCAGTTCCCCCGGTGGTCTCCGGCTGAGGGGACGGCTCCACTCGCTGCCGAGCACGAACAGACGAGCCCCTGGGAGACATGGGGTGGGAGACTCTGCGCCTGCTGACCTCCGAGTCCTTCAAGAATCTCAACGCCCCGGAAGCAGCCAGGTGCGCACGCTCGGCGACCAGCCACCGCTGCAGACCCAAGGGCCGACGCACCGACACCGGACCAGACCGCGGCCGTGCACCGGGCACACCGGAGCTTCACCGAGCCCGCCACCCAACAAGTTCTGTGGCAGCCGCCCTGGAGCTCTGAGAAAATGGCCGAAGGAATTGCTGAGAGGAAATTGACCAACAGGAATTGGGATCAAGAAGACGAAACCCCGCTGGGACCCGGATCCGGGCGAGGCTGCGCGCCTCTGCGCTCGGGTGTGGTCACACGCCCCTGGGTCGAGGTGAGGCCTCACGCCCCTGGATCCGGGTAAGGCTGGGTCCCGGGTCCGGGTGAGGCTGTGCGCCCCTGGATCCAGGTGAGGCCACGCGACCCTGGGTCTGGGAGAGGTCATGCGCCCCTGGGTCCGGGTGAGGCCACGTGCCCCTGGGTCTGGGTGAAGCTAGATCCCGGGTCCGGGTGAGGCCGTGTGCCCCTGGATCCGGGTGAGGCTGGGTCCCGGGTCCGGGTGAGGCCACGTGCCCCTGGGTCCGGGTGAGGCCACGCCTCCCTGGGTCTGGGTGAAGCTGGATCCCGGGTCCGGGTGAGGCCATTTGCCCCTGGATCTGGGTGAGGCTGGGTCCCGGGTCCAGGTGAGGCCTCGCACATCTAGGTCTGGGTGAGGCCGTGTGCCCCTGGATCCGGGTGAGGCTGGGGCCCGGGCCCGGGTGAGGCCACGCGCCCCTGGGTCTGGGTGAGGCTGGATCCCGGGTCCGGGTGAGGCCTCGCGCACCTAGGTCTGGGTGAAGCCACGCGCCTCTGAGTCCGGGTGAAGCCGGATCCCGGGTCCGGGTGAAGCTGGATCTCAGGTCCGGGTGAGGCCATGTGCCCCTGGATCTGGGTGAGGCTGGGTCCCGGGTCCGGGTGAGGCCTCGCGCACCTAGGTCTGGGTGTGGCCACGCGCCCCTGGGTCCGGGTGAAGCTGGATCCCGGGTCCGGGTGAGGCCGTGTGCCCCTGGATCCGGGTGAGGCCACACGCCCCTGGGTCCGGGTGAGGCTGGGTCCCGGGCCGGGGTGAGGCCGTGCACCCCTGGGTCTGGGAGAAGCCATGCGCCCCTTGGTGCGGGTGAGGCCATGTGCCCCTGGGTCCGGGTGAAGCTGAATCCTGGGTCCGAGCGAGGCCGTGTGCCCCTGGATTCGGGTGAGGCTGGGTCCCAGTTCCAGGTTAGCCGTGCGCCCCTGGGTCTGGGAGAGGCCATGCTCCCCTGGGTTCGGGTGAAGCTGAATCCTGGGTCCAGGCGAGGCCCTGTGCCCCTGGATTCGGGTGAGGCTGGGTCCCGGATCCGGGTGAGGCTGTGCGCCCCTGGATCCGGGTGAGGCCACGCAACCCTGGGTCCGGGTGAGGCCACGCGCCCCTGGGTCCGGATGAGGCTGAGTCCCGGGTCCGGGTGAGGCCACGCGCACCTGGGTCCGGGTGAGGCCACGTGCCCCTGAGTCTGGGTGAAGCCGTGTCCCTGGGTCCAGCCGAGACCAAACCAGAGGGAGTCAGACCTCTGTTACCACCATTTGTCCACCATCCAGAGCTGAGGGGTCAGTGCCGACATGTACACATAAGGAACTAGTGGACATTGAAATTGGGTCTCAAAAGAACTGTTGGTCCAGAAAGAAACTCACTACAGACTGATTCATTTGCCTGTCAGCATAACTATTATTGCTCGTCTCACATTCAGTTCTTATAAGTATATCTCTAGTGACACATGATCTCGCTCATCTAGGGGAAATGATGAACAACATAGACTGATGAACAAGAACAGAACCAGAAACAAGGAGGCATCGATTGGACTATCGGGCCTCAGAGGGAGGATAGGGGAGGGTCGGGGGAGGGGGGAGAGATCAACCAAAGGACTTGTGTGCATGCATATGAGTCTAACCAATGGTTAAGTTCAACAGGGGGTTGGGGCATCCATGGGGAGGGGTGTGGGATGGGAATGGGGGGATGAGGACAAATATGTGACACCTTAATCAATAAAGAAATTTTAAAAAAAGGATGTGGAGAAATTAGAACCTCAAATATTGCTGGTGGGAATGTAAAAAGGTGCAGCCTCTTTATGAAGCAGTCTGGCAGTTCTTCAAAAAGTTAAACATATATGTTCATAGCAGCACAATTTACAATAGCTAAGATTTGGAAACAGCCTAGGTGCCCATCAGCAGATGACTGGATCGGAAAACTGTGGTACATCTACACAATGGAATACTATGCTGCCATAAAAAAGAAGGAATTCTCATCATTTGCAGCAACCTGGATGGAATTGGAGAACATTATGCTAAGTGAAATAAGCCAGTCAACGAAAGAAAAATACCACATGATCTCACTCATTTAGGGATAGTAGAGATCATTATAAAGTGGTGAACAAAAAGATAGATACAGAGACAGTAAAGCATCAAACAGACTTTCAAAGTACAGGGGGAAAGTTTGGGAAAGGTGGGGGAGTTATGAAATCAAATGAAGGACTTGTATGCATGCATATAAGCATAAACAATGGATGCAAAACTTTGGGGGGGAGGGCGTCTGTGGGTGTGGGGTGGGGGGGTAATAGTAAGATATGTACACATATAATACCTCAATAAAAATATTAAAAAAAATAAAATAAAGAAAAAAAAAAGAAATATAATTCTGTCACAGGAATGAAAAAAAAAAAAGTTAAACATAGAATTACCACATGACCCAGAAATTCCATTCCTAGGTATATAACCTCATATCTATACTAATAAAAGGGTAATATGCTAATTAGACCAGGTCGACTGGCCATCTTCCGGACGTCCAACTTCCTTCTGGAAAAAGCCATGGTGGTGGGGGCCAAGGCAGAGGCATTTAGGGGTGATCAGGCTGGCAGGGGAAAGCAGTTAGGGGCTAGATCAGGCTGGCAGGGGGTTAGGGGCAATCAGGCCGGCAGGAAAGGGCAGTTGAGGGCAACCAGGCCAGCAGGGGGGACAGTTGGGGGCAACCAGGCCAGCAGGGGAGGGCAGTTAGGGGTGAACTGGCCTGCAAGGGAGGGCAGTTGAGGGCAATCAGGCCAGCAGGGAAGGGCAGTTGGGGGCATTAGGCAGGCAGGCAGGTGAGTTAGGAGCCAGTGGTCCTGGATTGCAAGAGGGATGTCTGTCTGCCACAGGGATCGGGTCTAAACTGGAATTGTAACATTACCCGAAGGGTCCCGGATTGGAGAGGGTGCAGGCCAGGCTGAGGGACACCCCCCCCATGCACAAATTTTGTGCACCAGGCCTCTAGTGTTCACATAAAAACTTGTATGCAAAATTTTATAGCAGCATCATTTATCATAGCCCAAAAGTAAAAACAACCTACATGTTCATCAACTGATGTGTGCATAAATGAAAAGTTGTATATTCATAAATAGAATATTATTCAGCCATTAAAAGGAATAAAGTACTGATACATGCTACAGCATGGATAAACCTTGAAAACATTTAGTGAAAGAAGGCAGACACAAAACACTACATGTTATATCACTCCTTCACCAATCCCTGGTCTAAAGCAATGGCTTTTGGAGTCACGGTCCAGACATAGAATTCTAATTTTCAACTTCTGAGCTTTGTGACCTTGGATAAGTTATTTAACAGCTTTAAACCTCACTTTTCTTCTTTATATAATGAAGATATGTACAGTGCCTCCCTTTTATTGTGTGAAAGGGAGTTAGGTCAGATACAGGGTGGGACAAAAGTAGGTTTATACTTGTTCATGTACAATAACTAAAAATAATAATACAATAATAAACTCTGTGTTTTGTGTACTCATAACTGTAAACCTACTTTTTCCCAACCCTTTATAAGCTCCATGAAAGCAGTCTTTCCCCAGGAACTAGAATTGGCTTGGGCTCAATGTACATGAATGAACAAGTAAAACATTTAGAACAGTCACCGGCTCACAGTAATAAATAATAATAACAAATCCTTATATACCACTTACTGTATGATAGATACTATTCTAAATATTTTGCAAAACTTTATCTCATTTTAATACATAGTGTTATCATCATCTCAATTTTTCAGATGAGAAAACTGAGGCACAGATAGTGTAACTTGCCCAAAATCACACAACTGACAAATGGTAGAGCCAAAATTAAAATCCAGGTGGTCTGGCTCCAGAGTCCATGCAATAAATGTCCAGTGTGAATATGGTTATTATTATCATCATCATAAAGTATAATACATATAAAAGTATACTGATCTCATTTCTCCCTTTAGTATCTGAGCACACATTAGCACCTCTATTTCCCCAGCATTTGATTTAAGGTGAGGATGCTTCACATGTCTCCAGTATTCTGCTAGGGAGAAAATTCATACTTTCATCTAACCATTTATCATATCATTAAGCATGTATAGGATCCTTACTATATCCTAGGCCTTGTGCTATATAGATATAAGAAGACATACTCTCCCCCTGGGTTCGGCCGAGACCAAACCAGAGGGAGTCGGACCTCCATTACCACCATTTGTCCACCATCCAGAGCTGAGGGGTCAGTGCTGACATGTACACATAAGGAACTACTGGACATCGAAATTGGGTCTCAAAAGAACTGTTGGTCCAGGGGGAAGCTCGCTACAGATTGATTCATTTGCCTGTCAGCATAAATATTATTGCTCGTCTCACATTCAGTTCTTATTAGTATATATCTAGTGACATTTGATCTCGTTCATCTAGAGGAAATGATGAACAACATAGAATGAGGAACAAGTACAGAACCAGAAGCAAGGAGGCATCGATCGGACTATCGGGCCTCAGAGGGAGGATAGAGGGAGGGTAGGGGGAGGGTGGGGGGAGGGGGAGAGTTCAACCAAAGGACCTGTATGCATGCATATAAGCCTATCCAACGGTTAAGTTCAACAGGGGATTGGGGCATGCGTGGGGAGAGGGGTGGGATGGGAATGGGGGGATGAGGACAAATATGTGACACCTTAATCAATAAAGAAATTAAAAAAAAAAAAGAAGACATACTCTCTATTCTCAGAGAGGTCAACATCTACTAGTGAAGAGAATTATAATACAGATGGTAAGTACTGTAGTAGAGATTCATGCAAGGTTGCCTTGAAAGCAAAGAAGACCCAGGGGATACTGTGGATGTGGGACTAAGGAAGACCCTGTGGAAGTTTCATGGAGGAAATGGCACCTACAGAGTAATTTGGATTAATCAGGTGTAGGTGGGGACATTTAAGTCAAGAATGAGGTTAAAGTGTATATACATCAGGAGCCCTTGGTGAAACCCAGGCATAAAGTCCAATATCACCATATGCCAGGCTGCAGTGGAGACCTGGAAAAGCTCAGAAGGGCCTAAGTATCATGCAAATTTGGTCCAGAGCTACTACCCAGCATTTCCTATCCACCCTACCCTACATTATTTTTCTTTAGAGTATCACCATCTGACATATATCCTTGCTGTTTATTTACTATCTGTTTCCTCCCATTAGAATGTGAGCTACCTGAGGGCAGGGATTTGTTTTGTTCACTGCTCTATCTCCTTTGCCTACCACATGCACACCTTTGCATTCCCTGGCTATAGTAGGCATTCGATAAATATTCTTAAATAAATGAATGAGTGAAATAAAATGAGTGAACTAATATCCTGAGAGCTCTAGGGAAGACAGAGAGCATTAAAATACAGGCCTAACCCCCAGGAGCTTACAGGCTAGTAGGGGATATAACATGTGGACATGTGAAAGTATTACTTTTTTCTCTCTCTTCCTTTACTTCCTGCCTTCTTTCCCAGAACTTTCAGACTGTCCTCTGACCCTTCAAATTTCATTCCCTCACAAACATTTCTTCAACCCATCTAGGATTCTGCACTCCCAGACAGTGGCCCATGTTCCAGCACACACCTGCCTATTCTCCTGGCTCTGCCCATCCAAAACCCCATTTCAGATAGCTGATAGCTGCCTTTATTTGCTAGGTGTTAGCATGATAAAACTAATTTTCACTAATGTATGAATCAGTTCCAGAACAGTCTAGGGTATATTTTCTAAAGTTTTTGTTATGGAAATTTCAAACATATACACAGAAGAGAGAAGAGTATAATGAACCGCCATATATCCATCACTCAGTTTCAACAATTATCAACATTCTGCCACTCTTATTTTTCTATTCCACATTTTTTCTTGAAGTATTTTAAAGCAAATCCTGGGTGCCATACCATTCCACAGTTGCTGGCCTATAAATATTTCAGTATGTTTCTCCAACAGGGCCTTTTCTTAACAACAATACCACTTTCAAATTTAACAAAATTAGTAATTTCTTAATATCATCGATACCAGTAATTGTTAACTTTTACCCAATTGTCTCATGAATATCTTTCTGCATGGATTTGTTCAAATAAGGACCCAAACATGGTTCACACATTAGGCATATACTTTATAGGTTTAAGGCCACTTGGTAGAATTACAGGCCTCTTAGGAAAATGGGGACTAATTAGCCCAAAGCCTCTCTGAACATCACCTCAGGGTGGCATCTCCATTGCTGGAGAAAAGTGCCTAGCCATCCAAGTCCCTCATCAGATCTTTTTCCTGTTCCCCAGTAGAGGTATTGTTGCCTCAAGGTGGGGTGGGGATGGGAGAGGAAGGAGAACCAGAAAAAAAATGCCTTGCAACTAGCTTTCTGCTCTGCCTCTTGTCCAGAAACCCCAATCCAACCCCCATCCTGCCTGACCTCAGAAACATTTAGTTCAGCTGTGTAAAGGTAATTGTCATTGCAATCATTTCTGGGAGCTGCTTACCATTACGCCTAATTACAGCACAGCGCAATAATCTTTATGTGTATCATTAAAGATGTGTCAGATTGACTTTGTCATGAGTTTTATTTAGTTTCAATATGAAACTGTTCCAGTACACACAACCTTCAGAGTTTGTTGCTCCTGGTCTCTACCAGGGAGCAGGAGGGCCAGCTGTCAGTAAGCCAGCAGCTGCTAAGCATCCAATCCCATCCTATCCTGTCTCCTCTCTCCCATCCCATTTCATCCCATCCCATCCTGTCCATTTCTGTGTGCACTGGCTCTGCTGCAGCCCAGGCCCCAAGTGCCCACCTGCCTGCCCTTCCTCTCTACCTCTCCACAGGCTGCGCATCTTGGCTTGAGGCAAAATGATTTACATTTACAAACAGAAACAAACAAAACACTACAGGCTCTACCAGCATCAACTGCTGCTTCCCCTGTCCCCAGGGATCTCAGTCAAGCTTCTTATTAATTCAATCCACACAACATCTTTATTATTCTCCCCATTTGGGGGACAGGAAATGTGAAATGAGCCAATGTGTCCAAAGTCATTGAGTTCATCATCAGCAGAACCAGAGGTTGTGGCTGCTAAGCGAGAGCCAAGGTCAGGTCAGGCCCTATCCGTTAGGCATCCATCTCTAGTAATGGATACATTTTCAATTTTCAAACATACTAAGAATGCTGTCTATGCTGCTGAGGAACTTCCTGAGAAACAAGCACATGAGAGATTAGGGGTGGGGGTAGAGAGCAGCACTTTTCCAGCTCATGTTTGCAAGTTGTGGGAACCAAGTTGATAGCCTGGACCAGGAAGCTGCAGATTCCTTGCCTTGTCAGTACATTGTCAGGCAGCCTCTGAAACTAGGTTTCTTGCTGCTTGCTAGCACCAAAGTAGCTCCTAATCAGGTAACCTAGTGTGGAAGAAGCATGAATACCATATCAAATCATTGTGTAATGAACATTCCCTTTGGGTCTTGTGCATCCAATAAATGTGTTTGTCACACACATGCTCAAATGCTCATCCAGCCTTGAGTGAGGGCCATCTTTGTGACCTTAGTCTCTGTGCTAAGTAAAGCTGCCATGTGGTTTTTTATCCTGAGACCTGCACTCACAGCCTAATGGGGAAGAAGGGCATGTAAACAAATGTGGCAAAGTGGGTCAGAGGGCTGTGAAGAGCTTCATGGAGATGCAGAGGAGGTAACAAGAAACTCTGCCTTTGGATAGTCAGCTAAAATATCGAAGAACTGGATCTTAAAAGATGAGTAGGAATGGCCTAGGCTGAGATGGGAGGGCTGGGCATTCTCTGCAAAGGGAATGTTAAGCAGAAAGGCAGAGAAGTGTGGCATAGCATGAAGGGACCCAGGATTCCTTTGCAGTTGTAGGGTGAACAAATTTATATGAATGTACCTCAAGGCCTCAACAATTTAAGGTCAGACTTTCATGTGGACCATCAATCCAGTTTACTGAGTTTCCATCCTTTGCTTCCCTGCGTTATTTTTGTGCCATCCTTTTGGCCTTTTTGCAGTTCTTCTGTACTTACCTCAAAAGCTGATGCATTTCAATTTGTTCATTCTAAATTTTTCAACAATCTCATTAGCCCACTGAATGGCTTAGCTATATAGTCTAGGTTTCTTAGAGCAGAAAAAAGAGGCCTTTTTTCTCTAGAGTGAAACCTAAGGGAGCAGATCTGCTGTGGGAGGAATGGCACAAAATCTCTGAGGACACCTGGACTCCATGTGCTAGGCCTTTTCTGCCCCATGTCTGTTCTCAACCAAATGGCCTATTTGTTTAGCGGCTAACTGCTGATTTCATTAGAGGGACATTAAAACATTGTTGGTTTGAATGTGGCAAGGTAATGAATCACCCTTGTATGGACTCTTCTTAATTATTTATTGTTTAAAGTATTACATATGTCTCCTTTTTCCCCCATTGACCTCTCGCCGCACCCTCCCACCCCCTATCACTTGCCCTCACCCCCCTAGTGTCTATGTCCATTTGTTATGCTCATATGCATGCATACAAGTCCTTTGGTTGATCTATTACATGCCCCACACCATCCCCTGCCTTCCTTCTGAGGTTGGACAGTCTATTCTATGCTTCTCTGTCTCTGTATCTATTTTTGTCATCAGTTTATGTTGTTCATTACGTTCCACAAATTAGTGAGATCATGTGATATGTATCTTTCCCCAACTGGCTTATTTCACTTAGCATAATACTCTCCATGGACTCTTTTTTTCTTTATTGATTAAGGTATTACATATGTGTCCTTATCCCCCATTTCCACCCCTCCCCCCACCTCCCACTCATGCCCTCACCCCCCTGGTGTCTGTGTCCATTGGTTAGCCTTATATGCATGCATACAAGTCCTTTGGTTGATCTCTTCCCCTTACCTGAACCCTCCCCTACCTTCCCTCTGAGGTTTGACAGTCTGATCAATGCTTCTCTGTCTCTGGATCTGTTTTTGTTCATCAGTTTATGTTGTTCATTATATTCCATAAATGAGTGAGATTATGTGATATTTATCTTTCTCTGACTGGCTTATTTCGCTTAGCATAATGCTCTCCATGGACTCTTAAAGAAACTATTAGGGATGAGCCTCAGTGTACCATTATTATTCTGCTTATGAGCTTCAACCCTATCTAGACCATTGAAGAGACCCAACATCCACAAGTTAGAGTTTTTTTTTTTTTTAATTTTTTTTATTTAATGAATCTTTATTGTTCAGATTACAATTGTTTCTCCTTTTTGCCCACATATCTCCCCACCACCCAGTTCCTACCCCCCCTCTTCCCTTACCTCCCCCCCCCGCTGTCTTTATCCATAGGTGTATGATTTTTGTCCAGTCTCTTCCCATACTCCCCACACAGACACCCCTTTCCCCCTGAGAATTATCAATCCACTCCCATTCTATGCCTCTGATTCTATTAAGTTCACCAGTTTATTCTGTTCCTCAGATTTTTAATTCACTTGACTTTTAGATTCACTTGTTGATATATATGTAATTGTTGTTCATAATTTTTATCTTTCTTCTTCTTTTTCCTCTTTTTAAAGAATACCTTTCATCATTTCATATAATGCTGGTTTGGTGGTGATGAACTCCTTTAGCTTTTTCTTATCTGTGAAGCTCTTTATCTGCCCTTCAATTCTGAATGATAACTTTGCTGGGTAGAGTAGTCTTGGTTGTAGGTTCCTGCTATTCATCACTTTGAATATGTCTTGCCACTCCCGTCTGGCCTGCATGGTTTCTGTTGAGAAATTAGCTGATAATCGTATGGGAGCTCCCTTGTAGGTAACTAACTGTTTTTCTCTTGCTGCTTGTAAGATTCTCTCTTTGTCTTTTGCTCTTGGCATTTTAATTATGATGTGTCTTGGTGTGGTCCTCTTTGGATCCCTTTTGTTTGGGGTTCTGTGTGCTTCCTGGACTTGTAAGTCTATTTCTTTCATCAGGTGGGGGAAGTTTTCGTTCATTATTTCTTCAAATAGGTTTTCAGCATCTTGCTCTCTCTCTTCTTCTGGTACCCCCATAATTCTGATGTTGGTTCGCTTGAAGTTGTCCCAGAGGCTTCTTACACTATCTTCAACTTTCTGAATTCTCTTCACTTCATGCTTCTCTGGAGGAGTGTCCTTGGCCTCTTTGTATTCCAAATCTTTGAGTTGATTCTTGCAATCCTCTAGTCTGCTTTTGGGTCTCTGTATAATATTTTTTATCTCAGTCAGTGTATGTTTAATTTCTAGTTGGTCCTTTTTCATATCCTCAAGGGTCTCATTAAATTTATCGGCCTTTTCCATGAAATTCTTGAAAAACCTTATAACCGTGGTTTTGAACTCTATGTCCAGTCGCTTATTCTCCTCCATTTCTTTGGTTTGTGATCTGTTTCCTTGCCTTCTCATATTCTCTGCTTCCCTGAGTTGGTAGGGTAGTTTTGTGTACTAGGTGTCCTATTGGTTCAACGGGTCAGCCTCCCAGTTACTTGAGGTGGACACTCTTGGTGTACCCTTGTGTACTGTGTGTTCCCCAGCAGGAGCTACAGCAATGGCTAGTTTTCTCCTCCTTTGCTTGGGCGGTTTTGGAGCAGTCTGGAGCTGTAGTTGGTTAAGCTGCCACAGAACAGGCCATTTATATGCAAAAGCCGCTGTGTGGAGCCTGGGCGGGTTTGTAGAATGTGTGGGGCGGGGCCTCAGGGCGGTGCGGGGTCTCAGGGCTTCACTAGGCTGGGGCGTGGCCAACGGCAATGGCTGCCGTCAGCCATCTCTGCCTTTCCACGTTTCCAAGTCCCTGTGCCCCGTGCTCCAGCGCAGTAAACAATGATTGCTGGGCGCACCACTGCAAAAGTCACTCTCACTTTCCGACCTGATGGCCGAGAGTCCAGCCTCTCCCCGTAGGTGTCTGAGTCCCCCGAGTGTCCCCAGAAACTGGATTTCAGAGTGATCGGGAGCTTGTCTCCCTGCGGGTTGAAGAAAAGCCGCACACCCAGCCGCCCGCCGGCCCGATTCGCGTGCCTCCGTACCTCAGCTTTTCAGCGATTGTGCTCCTTTCTCTTCTCAGCTGTAAATCTTCCACTCAGCCAGCTTTCCCGTGGTTCTGGGTGGTTTTTGTCTTTTAGTTGTGTTTTTGAAATTGTTGTGTGAGGCAGCAGATTAGTTGTTTAACTATGCCGCCATCTTGGTTCCTCCTCCACAAGTTAGAGTTTTTGTAATGAAAGTGAGACCCCATTCATATGTTTAGCCTCTAGAGCTTTTCACAAAACTTCTTCCATTGACCCTCATAAATAACCCTTGAAAGTTGGCATTGTGAGGCTTTGTGTCCCCATTCTACCAGTACAGAGACTGAGCCCTGAGGGATTACGTGATTCCAAGTGGTTCCCATGTTACTGAAAACCAAGCTTCTGATGACAGTGCTGGGAGATTTCCTACTACACTGAGCTTCCTGCTGCTGAATCAGTCTTTCCCCCATTGCAGAATGGATGCAGGCAGAGGCAGCATTCACACATTTCAGGATAGCACACAGTCTACAGGTCCTTCTCACTGTTCACAGAACACCTGCCTTAAGAAGGACCTCCAAATGTTTGCCATGTTAGCACCAAACTAGTACAGTAGATAGTGATAAAAAGAATAAACTTAACTAAGGAGGTAAAAGACCTGTACTCAGAAAACTATAGGACATTAAAAAAACTAGAGGAAGGCATAAACAAATGGAAGAATATACCTTGTTCATGGACTGGTAAAATCAACATCATTAAAATGGCCACACTACCCACAGCGATGTATAGATTCAATGCACTCCCCAATAAAATACCAATGGCATATTTCTCAGACCTAGAACAAACTTTCCAACAATTCATATGGAATAAAAAAAAAGACCCCAAATAACTGCAGCAATCCTGAGAAAGAAGAACAAACCTGGAGGAATCACAATACCAGATATCAAGTTGTATTACAAAGCCACTATTCTCAAAACTGCCTGGTACTAGCAAAGAGCAGAAATATAGACCAATGGAACAGAACAGAGAACCCAGAAATAGACCCAAGACATTATGCTTAATTAATATTTAACAAAGGAGGCAAGAGCATACAATGGTGTCAAGACAGTATCAAAATAAAAAGCTTCTGTACAACAAAAGAAACCATCAACAAAACAACAATAAAGCCCACTGCATGGGAGAACATATTTGCCTATGTTATCTCTGATAAGGGCTTAATCTCCAACATTTACAGGGAACTCACACAACTTAACAAAGGAAGTTAAATAATCCAATAAAAAAATGGGCAAAGGACCTAAATAGACACTTTTCAAAAGAGGACATACATTAGGCCAAGAGAGACTTATGAAAACATGCTCAAAGTCACTAATCATCTGAGAGGTGCAAATCAAAACGACAATGAAGTACCATCTCATACCTGTCAGAATGGCTATCATCAACAAATCAACAAAGAAAAGTGCTGGCGAGGATGTGGAGCAAAAGGAACCCTCGTGCACTGCTGGTGGGAATGCAGACTGGTGCAGCCACTGTGGAAATAGCCAATATGGAGTTTCCTCAAAAAATTAAAAATGGAGAGAATCGAAGATGGCTGCCGACGGGAAGGCAGACTGCAAGATGGTGTGTGAGTGAGAAAACAAGGGGAGAGTGTGTGGTCGCACGGGGAGTGTTTGTTGGTGAGTTGAGGGACAGCTATACTCCAGGAGACTGTGGGGGACTGCTGGACAGGGCTCCCCTGACCGGGCAGCCCTCACTGCTGCTGGGTTCCCAACCGCAGCGACTGGCTGGTACGCAAAGACCACGCCATCTTGAAGGTGAAAATGGATGTTATTGGAACCGTGAAAAGCCCGGGGAATCTATAACTACGGCACCCACTGAACAGCTTCAAACCCAAGAACACCGGTCCCCAAGTGGCACAAGCACGCAGATTCAGAGGAGCTCTACACTCCCTCACGGAAAGGTCAGATTTTGCCTGGGATAAGGTGAGGTCTGTGGTCCTGGCAGGAGAGAAAAATGCGCACATGGGAGCTGGAGGACTGGGGAAAGTCTGCACCTAGAAAAATTCGTGGCTGTTGGGGCTGGCGTGATCCGTGAATGTGGAAGGGGTTCCACAGAGCTGCTAACAGAAGGGAACTCTAAAAAGCAACTCATTTTGATCTGGGCACAAAAGGACAGCCTAAAAATTTTTAAAATGTGCCGGCTGCTTAGACCCAAGGGGAAAAAAGACTGCATAGACGCGCAGCCCCGGAGTTCGCATTTACTCAGGCTCTTTTTTTCCCCCCTCTATAAATCCTTGCTTCTGAATACTAAGCCCAATACATAGGATCACCCAATTGGGGACACTCTAAGAGACTGCAGGGGAAAGTTGTTTTTCTGGAACCTGGGGATCAGAGCGGGGAATAACCATCAGAGAACCAGTTCTGGGGCAACCCACTCCCCAAAATCGGTATTAAGTGCCACAGGGCAAACAAAATCTAAACACTAGCTAGAGAGGACCTATAGACCCGGAGGACAATCCAGAAACACTGCTACCCAGGGGATGAATCACAAATTGACTCTTGTGGAAACAAAATTAAGGAATACAAGAAATAAAGACACACTGCCTGCTTAAAAATTAGGACTGGCTTACAACATTGAGGAGCAGTGGAATGCAAGATACTTCAATATTGTCCTGACTAGGAAACAGGCGAGCCAAACAGAACAGTACAGGAAGTGAATGACCTTCACTACTGCACATTTTTATTTTTTCTTTTACTTAAGAAACTAAATTTTTTTTCTTTTTTCCATACTTGATTTTACCTTTTTAATTATTACATTTTTATTTTCAATCAGTATTATTACTACTACTATTTTACCTTTTTTAAAAAAGTCATTTTATTTTAATTTGGGATTAGTGTTCTACATTCTATTTTCACCTTTCCTTTAGCATCATTTTACTCTATCTCAACTTTGCCTTTACACCATCACTCTCTTCCTCACTTTTCCCCTTTTGATGTCCTGTTTCTCTTACCTTATTCCTGCGATAGATTTTCCCTATTCCTTCTTTTTACCCCCTGTTAAAATTTCATCCTATTTATATATCTAATTTCCAATCCCCTGCTCCAAGTTCATACACACCTCTCTCTTCTCTTTCTTCACTATCAAATTTTTTTCTCTCTGTCCTTTTCTTGTTGTTTGCTTGATTGTTGATTATATCAATTTTTTATGCTTGTTTGTGAGATTGTTTTGCTTTTTCTTTTTGTTTTTCTCTTTTGTTTTTGTTTGTTTGTTGCTACTGTTTTCCCTCACCTCACTTGATATTAGTTGTTGTTTGTAGTTTGCATTCATCTCCAGGTACTTGTTGCTGGCATGTGTGGGGATTAGTGGATGTTCTATTAGAGTTTCCTCCCCATATATATAGTTTTTTCCCCTCTTCTTTCTTTTTTTTTAATTTCTTTATTGATTGAGGTATCACATATTTGTCCTCGTCCCCCCATTCCCATCCCACCCCCCTCCCCACACATGCCCCCACCCCTCTGTTGTCCTTAACCGCTGGTTAGGATCATATGCCTGCACACAAATCCTTTGGTTGATCTCCCCCACCCTTCCCTACCCTCCCCCCGAGGCCCGACAGTCTGATCCATGCCTCCTTGTTTCTGGGTCTGTTCTTGTTCATCCGTATATGTTGTTCATTATTTCCCCTAGATGAGTGAGATCATGTGCTATTAGAAATACACTTATAAGAACCGAAAATGAGAAAAGCAATAATGGTTATGGTGACAGGCAAATGAATTGGTCTGTAGTGAGTTTCTTTCTGGGCCAACAGTTCTTTTTAGACCCAATTTCAATGTCCAACAGTTTCTTATGTATACATGTCAGCACTGACATTATAGTTCTGGATGGTGGACAAATGGTGGTAATGCAGGTCTGACTCTGTCTGGTTTGGTCCTGGGCAATCTGCAGTGATGCACAGCTGCTAACTGCTAGTATGGGAAGGCCACATCAGCGTCTTCCGTCTCTGGACTGCTTCTCTTCTGTCTTCATGGCTGGAGTAGTCCTGTCGATTCCTCTCTTGCTGGAATCCACATGGTCTCAGAGTTGTTTTCTGAAAATATACAAACATATTCTCGACCAAAAGTTAATAAAGGAATATTTTCTATAAATTTGACTGGGGATCCTTTTTCAATTTTTGCCCAAATGATTTTCCTCTGGCTTGTTTTGTCACCTTGTGTGTTTTTCATGGGTATCTTGCTTTTAGCCTTACAATTAATTTTCTAAAGTATTAATTTTCTAGATGTAATTTACTTACAGGATATTTTCCCTTACATGATATTCCTCTACTATCCCCTCCTTTTTTGATTTAAATGTTAGGAGGCTTTTGAAAATTTTATAATGTAGTCTTGATGGCTTTTAAATTTTAATTTTTTGCACTATAATATTACTGTTTTAGGTTCATTATATGGTGCACAATTGTATCGTGAGATGAAGTACCAATAAAAATTTTAGTTTACACTTTAGGAACACCTTTTTGTCCAGTACAATTAATTTTTCTAGAATATTCGCTTGTTTCAACTAGCCAATTTAAATTTGCCTGAAAACTTGACTACTATTTTACTGTCAAATTTATTACTCTAACAATAATCTTGTTTTACCCTGTAAATATTGGTGGAAGGGATTATTTGCCTTCTTGAGTAGGTCCTGAGCATTCCTGGTAGTAGGCTGGATTTAGATATCATAAACCCACTTCCCCACACCATGGGTACAAGACAACTCAAGCAATTCTTGTTGGAGTGAGAGGGCAGCTGCTGTCGGCCAAGTCTCTGTCGGTCACCTGGGTCCTGATCTGAGCTGGGCATGGGAATCACGAAGCAGCCATGGGGGCAGGAGACCTCCCTCAGAAGGGGCTAGGATTCAGGCCCCTGCAATGTTGGGGGGGGTGAGGATCTGTGCCCCACCTCTGTCGATCCCCAAATTCTCTCCTGATGGCCCTTCTGCGACTGTGCCTGTCTTAGGTTGTTCCTTCCTTGAGGAATCTTACCTGTCTCTGGCTAACCAGCCATCCTCCGGGGCCAAGCAGGGTGACGTGAGGTTCAGTTTTGTCTCCTTGGTAGCCTATGCCCTCGTGGCCTCCATGCCCAGCACCTGCCTTGGGATTCCCTCGCCTGCTGGCGGGGCCCCAGCACTGATCACATATCTTTTGGAACCCGGGTTTCTTCTCCAGGGAGGGCTCAGTTCGCCCCACTGGGTGAGAGACAGATCCATGGCACCAGTCATCACGAGACTTCAACCTCGACATGGACAGAGAACTTATGCAACAGCTGTGAGCAATTGAATTGTGAGAAGAGGGTCTCTCTTGGCCTAAAGGGTAAGAGGGACCAATATAGAATGCTCAGGTGCCCTCCCAGGAGGCCCTCTACACAATGAAAAGGGTTAAATCCTTACATGTCCTTTTTAAATTGCTGCCAGACATTCAAAGAATTAGTTGGTACGTTTGCTTGGGATAATTGTATATTATGCTGTAGTAATTCTAAAGTATCAAGAGATGTGTTAAGTTTGTCTCCAAGCACCAAACAGATGACTTTTATTTTTTTATCCCCAAGGGTGCGAGGAATTATTAAAAGTACTGGGGGTGATCCAAATCTGGGAATAAATTTTAATGATAGTGTAGAATAATATCATGTAAGGATATTCTTTGTTCTAGTCCATGGGAATTCCCTTTCAAACTGGCTGTCCATTTCTTTTTATGTAGACAAGGTCTTAGTTTCATTTTCTGCACCTCTACCGGGGGCACGTAGTGATAGTAGTGACACCCTTTCTTTGGTGTCCACCCAAGCCAGAAACTTCTCTTTAATTGTACACACAAAGGGGCATTGTTTTGATTTTGCGTCATACAAAAGGGAAGCTGGGTGGAAACCCCTGTGTATTTATACTTTCTGCCCCACCCATGGACCTCCTGAATGACCAAGGTGTTTGGTATTATTGGTAACTACATTAGTCAGGGGATCAGCCCACGTAAGGGGTCTTACCCATGAAGGGTCAGGAGCATAAGATCAAAATACTTACACTCTTGTCCCAGGTAAAATTACCGTACATCTGATTATTGCTAGCGTGGCTAGAGAGGTGTTCTCAGGCATTCTTGGGTTTCTGGTTACCTCACAATTTCTTCCCTGAGGTTTGACATTCTGATTGATGTTTCTCTGTTTCTGGATCTATTCCCCCCCCCCCCCATCATTTTATGTTGTTCATTATATTCCACAAATGAGTGAGATCATGTGATATTTATCTTTCTCTGCCTGGCTTATTTCACTAAGCATAATGTTCTCCATCTCCATCCATATTGTTGCAAATGGTAAGAGCTCCTTCTTTTTTACCGCAGCGTAGTATTCCATTGTGAAGATGTACCGCAGTTTTTTAATCCACTCATCTGCTGATGGGCACTTAGGCTGTTTCCAAATCTTAGCTATGGTGAATTGTGCTACTATGAACATAGGGGTGCATATATCCTTTCTGATTGATGTTTCCAGTTTCTTGGGATAGATTCCTAGAAGTGGGATCACTGGGTCAAATGGGAGTTCTATTTTTAGTCTTTTAAGGAAACTCCATACTGTTCTCCACAGTGGCTGCACCAGTCTGCATTTCCACCAGCAGTGCACGAGGGTTCCTTTTTCTCCACATCCTCTCCAGCACTTGTCATTTGTTGACTTGTTGATAATGGCCATTCTGACAGGTGTGAGATGGTATCGCATTGTTGTTTTGATTTGCATCTCTCTAATGATTAGTGATTTAGAGCTAGTTTTCATATGTCTCTTGGCCCTCCTTCTGTCTTCTTTCGAAAAGTGTCTATTTAGATCAGTTGCCCATTTTTTGATTGGGTTGTTTATCTTCTTTTTGTTAAGCTGCATGAGTTCCCTGTAAATGTTGGAGATTAAACCCTTATCGTTGATATCATTGACAAATATGTTCTCCCATGTAGTGGGCTTTCTTGTTGTTTTATTGATGGTTTCCTTTGCTGTGCAAAAGCCTTTTATTTTGATGTAGTCCCATTTTTTTATTTTCTCTTTAGCTTCCATTGCCCTAGGAGAAGTATCAGTGAAGAAGTTCTTTTGGCATATGTCAGAGATTTTTCTGCCTGTAGATTCCTCTAGTATTTTTATAGTTTCCTGTCTTATGTTTAAGTGCTTGATCCATTTTGAATTTATTTTTCTGTATGGTGTAAGTTGGTAGTCTAGTTTCATTTTTTTGCATGTATCTGTCCAATTTTCCCAACACCATTTGTTGAAGAGACTGTCTTGACTCCATTGTATGTTCATGCCTCCTTTGTCATATATTAATTGAGCATAGTGATTTGGATCTATTTCTGGGTTCTCTATTCTATTCCATTGATCTATATGTCTGTTCTTGTGCCAATACCAGGCAGTTTTGAGAACAGTGCTTTGTAATACAGCTTGAAATCTGGTATGGAGATCCCACCTACTTTGTTCTTCTTTCTCAGGATTGCTGTGGCTATTCGGGGTCTTTTTTTTTTCCAGATGAATTTTTGGAAATTTCGTTCTAGGTCTGTGAAGTATGCCATTGGTATTTTAATGGGAAGTGCATTGAAATTATAGATTGCTTTGGGTAGTATGGACATTTTGATGATGTTGATTCTACCAATCCATGAACATGGTATGTTCTTCCATCTGTTTGTCTTCCTCTATCTCTTTTTTCAGTGTTGTGTAGTGTTCCACGTATAGGTCTTTTACTTCCTTAGTTAAGTTTATTCCTAGGTATCTTAATTTTCTTGGTGTGATGGTAAATGGGATTGCTTTTTTAGTCTCTCTTTCTGTAAGTTCATTATTTGTGTATAGAAATGCCATAGATTTCTTAGCATTTATTTTGTATCCTTCTACTCTGCCAAATTCATTTATTAAGTCTAGTAATTTTGTGATGGAGTCTTTAGGGTTTTCTATGTACAGTATCATGTCATCTGCAAATAAGGACAGTTTTACTTCTTATTTTCCAATTTGTATGCCTTTTATTTCTTCTTCTTGTCTGATTGCAATGGCTAGTATTTCCAACACTATGTTGAACAGGACTGGTGAGAGTGGGCATCCCTGTCTTGTTCCTGTTCTCAGGGGAAATGAGTTTAGTGTTTGCCCATTGAGTATGATGTTGGCTGTGGGTTTCTCATATATGGCTTTTATTATGTTGAGGTATGATCCTTCTATTCCCAGCTTGCTGAGAGTTTTTATCAAGAAAGGGTGTTGGATTTATCAAATGCTTTTTCGGCATCAATTGATATGACTATATGGTTTTTATCTCTCAATTTGTTTATGTGATGTATCACGTTTATTGATTTGCGAATATTGTACCATCCTTGCATCCCAGGGATAAATCCTACTTGGTCATGGTGTATGAGCTTTCTGATGTATTGCTGGATTCGATTTGCTAGAATTTTCTTGAGGATTTTGGCATCTATGTTCATGAGGGATATTGGCCTGTAATTCTCCTTCATTGTGTTATCTTTACCTGGTTTTGGTATTAGGGTGATGCTGGCTTCATAGAAGGAGCTTGGGAGTGTTCCTTCTTCTTGAATTTTCTGGAATATTCTGAGGAGGATAGGTTTTAGCTCTTCCTTGAATGTTTTGTAAAACTCCCCTGTGAAGCCGTCTGGCCCCGTGCTTTTGTTTGCTGGAAGCTTTTTGATAACTGCTTCAATTTCTTCCATAGTTATCAGCCTATTGAAATTTTTAGTCTCTTCCTGAGTAAGTTTTGGAAGGTTGTGTTTTTCTAGGAATGTGTCCATTTCCTCCAGGTTGTCTAGTTTGTTGGAGTAGAGTTGTTCATAGTATTTTTTGACAATCCTTTGTATTTAGGTGGGGTCTGTTGTTATTTCACCTCTTTCATTTCTGATTTTGTTTATTTGGGTCCTCTATATTTGTTTCTTGGTGAGCCTGGCTAGAGGTTCATCAATCTTGTTTATCCTTTCAAAGAACCAGCTCTTGGTTTTGTTGATCTTGTGTATTGTTTTTTTGGTCTCTATGTCATTCATTTCTGCTCTGATCTTTATTATTTCCTTTTTTCTGCTCACTGTGGGCTTTTATTGTTGCTCCCTTTCTATTTCTTTGAGTTGTTGAGATAGATGATCTATTACCATTTTTTCTTGTTTTTTGAGGTAGGCCTGTAGAGCTATACATTTGCCTCTCAAGACTGCTTTCATTGTGTCCCATAGGATTTGCAATGTTGTGTTTTTATTGTCGTTAGTCTCCAGGATGTTTTTACTTTCTTCTTTGATCTCATTGATAACCCAATCATTGTTTAGTAGCATGCTATTCAGTTTCCAAGTGTTTGAATTTTTTGGAATCTTTTCATTGTAGTTTATTTCTAATATTATGCCATTGTGGTCTGAGAAAATGCTTGATATGATTTCAATCTTTTTGAATTTGGGGAGACTTTGCTTGTTACCCAATATGTGGTCTATTTTTGAGAATGTCCCATGTGCACTTGAGAAGAACGTATATTCCATGGCTTTGGGGTGAAATACTCTGAATATGTCAATTAGGTCCATCTGATCTAGTGTGTCATTTAGAATTGCTGTTTCTTTGCTGATTTTTTGTCCAGAGGATTTATCCATTGATGTCAGTGGTGTATTAAAGTCCCCTACTATGATTGTATTGATGTCGATCTCTCCCTTGATATCTTCCAGCAGATTTTTTATGTATTTGGGTGCACCTGTGTTGGGTGCATATACGTTTACCAGAGTTATATATTTTTGCTAGATTGCTCCCTTTAGTATTATGTAGTGGCCTTCCTTATCTCTTATTAAAGCCTTTACTTTGAGGTCTATTTTATCTGATATAAGTATCACAACCCCAGCTTTTTTCTCATTTCCATTTGCCTGAAAAATGTTTTTCCATCCCTTCACTCTCAGTCTGTGTGAGTCTTTTGCTCTAAGGTGGGTCTCTTGTAGACACCAAATATATGGGTCATGTTTTCTTATCCATTCAGCTACCCTATGTCTTTTGATTGGTGCATTTAATCCATTTACCTTTACTATTATTATTGATAAGTACCTGTTTGTTGACATATTTTTTCTTAGTGTTTCTTCTTGCCTTTCTCTATCTTCTTTTTACAGCAGCCCCTTTAGCATTTCTTGCATTGCTGGTTTGGTAGTGATGAACTCTCTTAGCCCTTTTTTGTCTGTGAAGCTTCTGATTCCACCTTCAATTTTGAATGATAGCCTTGCTGGGTATAGTATTCTTGGATTTAGTCCCTTGTTTTGCATCACTTTGTATATTTCATTCCATTCACTTCTGGCCTGGTGTGTTTCTGTTGAGAAATCAGTTGATATTCTGATAGGAGATCCCTTATAGGTAACTTTCTGTTTCTCTCTGGCAGCCTTTAAGATTCTTGCTTTGTCGTTGGTGTTTGTCAATTTAATTAGGATGTATCTTGGTTGTCGGTCTTTTGGGGTTCAACTTGTTTGGGACTCTGTGTACTTCTTGGACTTGGATAGTTTTTTTCTTGCCAATATCAGGGAAGTTTTCTGTCATTATTTCTTCTAACAGGTTTTCTGTTCCTTGCTTCTCTTCCTCTCCTTCTTTTATCCCTGTTATTTGAAGGTTGTTTCGTTTTGTGTTGTCCCGAAGCTCCCTTAGGCTCTCCTCTTGCTTTTTAAGTCTTCTTTCCAGTTGCTGCTGTGTTTGTGTGTTTTTTCCTACCTTGTCTTCTAATTCGCTGATGCGGTCCTCAGCCTCTTCTACTCTACTCTTTAAGCCTTCCATTGTGTTCTTTATTGCAGCTATGTCGTTCTTCATCTCCTCTTGGTTTCTTTTCATGTTGGTGACATTTTCATTCAGCTCCTTATAGCTCTCATTGAGTTGTGTGTATTTGTCATCCATCGTTTAAACATCCTTATAACGAATACTCTGAATTCTTTCTCTGTTAAGCTGCTAGCCTCAAGTTCATTTAACTACCTTTCTGGTGATTCTTCCTGTTCCTTCCTTTGAGAATTTCCTTTCTGTCTCCCCATGTTTTCCTGTAATGTTTTAATTGTAGTTCCAATTGCTTTGCTACCCAGGATCTTTTGGTGATGGTGCTACTGGTATAATCTCTCAGTTCTCCGGGGCTTGGTAATCTAGTGTAGCTCCCTACTTGAGCTACTTGGTTTCTCTTGATGTAGGCCTGGAAGATTGAGAGGCACAACTGTGGTGTCTAAAAGTCAGCAGCTATGGAGTGGAGTGTCCCAGTTTTTGCTGTCTTGCACCCTTAGTTGAAATCGCGCGTGTCCAGTGGGAACTCACAGTGGCACCCAGGAACCGTCTGTTGGGAGAGTTCCCAGTGGCTCCCACTAGCACCCTGTGTGTAGATGGGCTCAGGGTGCCTGCCTGTTGTAAATTTCCTTCTGTGGAGGTGTGTTTGCAGGCGCACAGCTCTGACGCACTTTGAGGGACTCTGGCACTGAAGTTAAACAGCTAGGGTGTATGTGGGAAGTTATTCAGGAGAAAGGAGTTCAGAGTTTTTGCTGTGGGGCAGCGCGTCCTTGCCTGTACAGAATCACTCCCAGCAGGGGCTCGAAGGAGCTTTTCAGAGGACCCTGTGGACATATGGGCTCGGGGAACCTTCCCTTGCTGTGGCCCGGAGTTTGCCAGCCCTTGAGTGTGCGCGAACTGGTGGCGCGCCCACAGGCGCACAGCTCTGAAGCCCCCTGGCACTGAAGTTGCACCGCAGGGGTGTCCCTGGTTAGTTATTTAGGAAGAGGCAGTTCAGAGCTTCTACTGTAGGGCCGAGCACCTTGACTGTGCATAATCACCCCCTCAGGGGCTCTCAGTGGCTCCCAAGCACTGCCTGGGCAGTGGAGCACCCGGATGCCTATGGGCTGGGGATGCGGCGAGTCCTGAGCTCCAGCACTGGGGAGGGGGTGGTTGAACTTACTGCTTTCAGTGGCGCACTTTTGGAGATGGAGGTCTCAGGGTTCGCACTTCTGATGCTGGGGTGGCAGGTCTTCTACCAGAGTGGCTGTAGTGACCAGGTTTGCTTCCGAGACCAGACTAGGTGGTGGTAAGGTTAGGATTCTAGTCTCTAACAGTTCCGTTCTTAAAGATGGTGGGGTCTCTGTGCCACTGGTGTCCTCCCTGGAGTGTTTGCAGCAGCCGCGGGGTTTTGCCAACCAGGACTGCCTGGATTGGATGCCCCCTGGAAGAACTGCAGGGTCTAACTGTCCCTATTTCATTCACACACACACTAACACAGGTCCACACACACCTCTGTCACTCCTTCACTCGATCACACGCTCACCCTCTGTACCTACCTGCCGGTTGTCATCTCTTGTCCCCTCTTCTTTATTATTCTCTCTCTTTTCTCTCTTACATTTTTTTTCCTTTTCCCAGTTTCATTTTGCACTTTTTTTTTCTCTTCTCCTTTCTCTACTATCCTCTAATTTGCCTTTCTCAGGTGGTCACCTTTATTTGGGGTTATTAATATCATGAATACATTTGTGTTCAGTGCCTTGTGTGTTGTACTTTGTTGTGTTGTATTTTGTGCATTTAAATCAATGCAGGAGAGAGAAAAATACATAACCAGACACCCATAGAAGAGAGATCATGGGGAGACAAAGAAACAGTCTGCATATGAAAGAAAAGAAGGCATCACCAGAAAAGGAAGTAAACAAAATGGAGGCAAGCAACCTGTCAGAGAAAGAATTCAGAGAAATGGTCATAAAGTGGATGAAAAGAATGGAAGAAAAATTCGACAATATGTGTAAGAACCAAAGGAAATGAAGAACTAAGAAGAAATGAAAAATGATCTCACTGCTGTAAAGAACTCAAAAGAAAGCATCAAGAGTATACTAGAGGAAGCAGAGGACCACATCAGTGAGCTAGAAGACAAGGTAAGAAAAAATACCCAAGTAGAGCAGCTTCTAGAAAAAAAAATTTTAAAGCAAGAGGAGAGCCTAAGGGAACTTTGAGACAACACTAAACAAAATAACACCCGCATAATAGGGGTTCCAGAAGGAGAGGAAACCGAGCAAGGAATAGAAAACCTGTTTGAAGAAATAATGACAAAACTGATGAACAAATACAGATCCAGAGACAGAGAAACATCGATATGACCATTAAACATCAGAGGGAAGGTAGGGGAGGGTGGGTGTAAGGAAGAAAGATCAAGCAAAGGACTTGTATACAAGCATATAAGCCTAACCAATGCACACAGACAACAGAGGGGTGAGGGCATGAGGGGGGGGAGATAAGGGGGTAATGGGGGAATAAGGACACATATGTAACACCGTAATCAATAAAGAAGTTTTAAAAAAAGAAATAATGACAAAAAACTTCCCTGATATAGGGAAGAAAAAACCCACACTAATTCAAGAAGCTCACAGAGTCCAAAGCAAAATGAACCCCAAAAGACTGACGCCAAGGCACATTATAATTAAATTGGCAAACACCAACAACAAATAAAGAATCTAAAAAGCCACCACAGAGACAGAAAGTTACCTACAAAGGATCCCCCATCACACTAGCGACTGATTTCTCAACAAAAACACATCAGGCCAGAAGGGAATGGAAGGAAATATACAAAGACATGCAAAGGAAGGGTCTGAATCCAAGAATACTGTACACAGCAAAGCTATCAATCAAAATTGAAGGTGAAATCAGGAGCTTCACAGACAAAAAAGGACTAAGGGAGTTTATTACCACCAAATCAGAAATGCAAGAAATACTAAAGGGTCTGCTGTAAAAAAAAAAAAAAAAAAAAAAAAGAGAGAGAGAGAGAGAGAAAGAAATAGGAAGCAAAGAAGGAACACAGGGGTAAAGAATAAAAAATGGCAACCAAAATGTACCTATCAATAATAACTTTAAATGTAAATGGATTAAATGCCCCAATCAAAAGATGGAGGGTTACTGACTGGATAAGAAAATATGACTCATATATCTGCTGTCTACAAGAAACCCAACTCAGAAAAAAAAGACGCACAAAAACTGAGGGTGAAGGGGTGGAAAAAGGTTTTTCAGGTGAATGGAAATGATAAAAAGCTGGGGTAGCAATACTTATATCTGACAAATTAGATCTCAAAGTGAAGCACATAACAAGAGATAAGGAAGGCCACTTCATAATACTAAAGGGAGCAATCCAACAAGAAGAAATAACTCTGGTAAACATATATGCACCCAATACAGGAGCACCCAAATACATAAAAAAAAAAAACTCCTGGAGGATATCAAGGGAGAGATTGACAGAAATACAATCATGGTAGGAGACTTTAATACCCAACTATCACCATTGGACAAATCCTGTAAACAAAAATTTAGCAAAGAAACATCAATCCTAAATTACTCACTAGACCAGATAGAATTAATTGACATCTTCAGAACATTTCACCCCAAAGCCACAGAATATACATTCTTTTCAAGTGCACATGGGTCATTTTCAAAGATAGACCATATATTAGGTCACAGGCAGTGTCTTTTCAAATTTAAGAAGATAGAAATCATATCAAGCATCTTCTTATATCACAGTGGCATAAAACTGGAAATCAACTACAATAAAAAAAATCAAACACATGGAGACTAAATTGCATGCTATTAAACAATGACTGAATTACCAGAGAGATCAAACAAGAAATAAAATCATCATGGCAACAAACAACAATGAAAACACAACAATCCAAAATCTATGGGACACAGCGAAAGCAGTTGTGAGAGGGAAGACCATAGCTCTACAAGCCTACTACCAAAAAGAAGAAAGAAAGAAAGAAAGAAAGAAAGAAAGAAAGAAAGAAAGGAAGGAAGGAAGGAAGGAAGGAAGGAAGGAAGGAAGGAAGGAAGGAAGGAAGGAAGGAAGGAAGAAACAATGCTAATAAATTACCTAACCCTACAACTCAAAGAATTAGAAAGAGAGCAACAAGAAAAGCCCAGTGTATGCAGAAGGAAGGAAATAATAAAGATCAGAGCAGAGATAAACGACATAGAGACCAAAGAAACAATACAAAAGATCAACAAAACCAAGAGCTGGTTCTTTGAAATGATAAACAAGATTGATGAACCTCTAGCCAGGCTCACCAAGAAGCAAAGAGAGAGGACCCAAATAAACAAAATCAGAAATGAAAGAGGAGAAATAACAACAGACCCCACCGAAATACAAAGGATTGTTAAAAAATACTATGAACAACTCTATTCCAACAAACTGGACAACCTGGAGGAAATGGACATATTCCTAGAAAAATACAACCTTCCAAAACTCAATCAGGAAGATTCTAAAAATCTCAATAGGCCAATTACTATGGAAGAAATTGAAGCAGGCATCATAAAGCTTCCAGCAAACATAAGCCCGGGGCCAGACGGCTTCACAGGGGAGTTTTACTAAACATTCAAAGAAGAACTAAAACCTATCCTCCTCAAACTATTCAAAAAATTTCAAGAGGAAGGAACACTTCCCAGCTCATTCTATGAAGTCAGCATCACCCTAATACCAAAACCAGATAAAGACAACACAATGGAAGAGAATTAAAGGCAAATAACCCTCATGAACATAGATGCCAAAATCCTCAACAAAATTCTAGCAAATCGGCTCCAGCAGTACATCAGAAAGATCATACACCATGACCAAGTAGGATTTATCCCGGGGATGCAAGGATGGTACAATATCCGCAAATCAATAAACGTGATACATCACATAAACAAATTGAGAGATAAAAATCACATAGTCATATCAATTGATGCAGAAAGAGCATTTGACAAAATCCAGCACCCTTTCTTGATAAAAACGCTCAGCAAAGTGGGAATAGAAGGATCATACCTCAACATAATAAAAGCCATATATGACAAACCCACAGCCAACATCATACTCAATGGGCAAAAACTAAACTCATTTCCCCTAAGAACAGGAACAAGACAGGGATGCCCACTCTCACCACTCCTGTTCGACATAGTACTGGAAGTATTAGCCTTTGCAATTAGACAACAAGATAAAATAAAAGGCATCCAAATTGGAAAAAAAGAAGTAAAGCTGTCCTTATTTGCAGATGCCATGATACTGTACATAAAAAAAACCCCTAAAGACTTCATCAAAAAACTATTAGACTTAATAAATATATTCGGCAATGTAGCAGGATAAAAAATTAATGCTAAGAAATCTATGGCATTTCTGTACACCCATAGTGAACTTACAGAAAGAGAGATTTAAAAAGCAATCCCATTTATGATCGCATCAAAAAAATTAAGATACTTAAGAATAAACTTAACAAATGAGGTAAAAGACCTATATGCGGAAAAGTACAGGACACTGAAAAAAGAGATAGAGGAAGACATAAACGGATGGAAGAACATACCGTGTTCATGGATTGGTAGAATCAACATCATTAAAATGTCCATACTACCCAAAGCAATCTATATATTCAATGTACTCCCCATTAAAATACCAATGGCATATTTCACAGACCTAGAGAGAACTCTCCAATAATTCACCTGGAATAAAAAAAGACTCCGAATAGCCACAGCAATCCTGAGAAAGAAGAACAAAGTAGGTAGGATCTCAATACCAGATATCAAGCTGTTTTACAAGGCCACTGTTCTCAAAACAGCCTGGTACTGGCACAAGAACCGACATATAGACCAATGGAATAGAATAGAGAACCCAGATATTGACCCAAACCACTATGCTCAATTAATATTTGACAAAGGAGACATGAACATACAATGGAGTCAAGACACTCTCTTCAATAAATGGTTTTTGGGAAAATTGGAGAGATATATGCAAAAAAATGAAACTAGACCATCAACTTACACCATACACAAAAATAAACTCAAAATGGATACAGGACTTAAACATAAGATGGGAAACCAAAAAAATACTAGAGAAATCCACAGGCAGCAAAATCTCAGACATATGCCGAAGGAACTTCTTCACTGATAGTGCTCTTAGGGCAAATGAAGCTAAAGAGAAAATAAACAAATGGGACTACATCAAAATAAAAAGCTTTTGCACAGCAAAACAAACAAACAAACAAACAAAAAAAAACCATCAACAAAACAACAAGAAAGCCCACTGTATGGGAGAACATATTTGCAAATGTTATCACTGATAAAGGTTTAATCTCCAACATCTGCAGGGAACTTATACAACTTAATAAAAGGAAGATAAATGATCCAATAAAATAATGGGCAATGGACCTAAATAGAATCTTTTCTAAAGAAGACAGAAGAAAGGCCAAGAGACATATGAAAACATGCTCAAAGTCACTAATTATCCAAGAGATGCAAATCAAAACGACAATGCGGTACCATCTCATACCTGTCAGAATGGCTATCGTCAACAAATCAACAAATGACAAGTGCTGGTGAGGATTCGGAGATAAAGGAACCCTTGTGCACTGCTGGTGGGAATGCAGACTGGTGCAGCCACTGTGGAGAACAGCATGGAGTTTCATCAAAAAACTAAAAATGGAACTCCCATTTGACATAGTGATGCCACTTCTAGGAATATATCCCAAGAAAACAGAAACACGAATCAGAAAGGATATATGCACCCCTATGTTCATAGCAGCACAATTCACCATAGCTAAGATTTGGAAACAGCCGAAATGCCCATCAGCAGATGAGTGGTTTAGAAAACTGTGGTACATCTACACAATGGAATACTATGCTGCTATAAAAAACAAGGAATTCTTACCATTTGCAGCAGCATGGATGTACCTGAAGAGCATTATGTTAAGTGTAATAAACCAGGCAATGAAAGAAAAATACCACATGATCTCACTCATTTATGGAAAATAAAGAACATTATACCTGATGAACAAAAAGATAGATACAGAGGCAGTAAAGCACTGAACAGACTGTCAAAGTACAGCAGGAAGGCTGGGTAGTGTTCGGGAGGGGGGAAAGAGATCAACCGAAGGACTTGTATGCATGCATATAAGCACAACCAATGGACACAAGACACTGGGGGTGGGGATGGGATGAGGGCATGCAACAGGGGTTAGGGGAGGCTGGGGGGAGGTCAATGGGGGGAAAAAGGAGATATATGTACTACTATATGTAATACGTTAAACAATAAATAAATAAATAAATAAATAAATAAATAAATAAATAAAGGAACTCCCATTTGACCCAGTGATCCCACTTCTAGGAATATATCCCAAGAAACTAGAAACACCAACCAGAAAGGATATATACACCCCTTTGTTCACAGCAGCACAATTTACAATAGCTAAGATTTTGAAACAGCCTAAGTGCCCAAGGCAGATGAGTGGATTAAAAAACGTTCATACAAACTGAACCTCCCAAAAAAGCCAACAATGGGAACCAATTTCACCTGGAATTTGGAAATTTTTTTTCCTTTGCATTCATCTCTCCAACTTAATTTTTATCTTTGACCAACTGAACATGACCAAAAACCAAAACCACATTCAACCTTATCAAAAACAGAAAAAAGAATAAATAACTTTCTAAAAAAGAAAAAAAAAAGTGCTACATCTACACAATGGCATATTGTGCTACTGTAAAAAAGAAGGAACTCTTACCATTTGCCATAGCATGGATGGGCCTGGAGAGCATTATGCTAAGTGAAATATGCCAGGGGGAGAAAGATAAATATCACATGATCTCACTCATTTGTGGAATATAATAAACAACATAAACTGATGAACAAAAATAGAGCCAAAGATATAGAAGCATTGAACAGACCGTCCAACCTAAGAGGGAATGCAGGGGGGCGGAGGGGGTAAGAGATCAACCAAAAGTCTTGTATGAATGCATTTGAGCATAACTAATGGACACAGACAGGAAGAGGGTGAGGCCATGTGCTTGGGGATGGGGATGGTTGGGGAGAGGTCAATGGGGAAAAAGGAGACTTATATAATACTTTAAACAATAAAGAATTTAAATTTAAAACATAATGCTGCTGAGCAAGAAAAAAAAAAAGAGTGATAAAGAGCAACCATGGTTGTATCAGTCTGCTTTCCCACCAGCAGGGTTCCTTTTTCTCCACATCCTAGCCAGCACTTATTGTTTGATGTATTGATGACAGCCATTCTGGCAGGTGTGAGATGGTACCTCATTGTGGTTTTAATTTGCATTTCTCTGATGATTAGTAACCTTGAACGTTTTCTCATTTGTCTCTTGGCCATTTGTATGTCCTTTTGGGGGAAGTGTCTATTTAGGTCTTCTGCCCATTTTTAATTGTGCTGTTTGTCTTCCTTTTGTTGAATTGTATGAATACTTTATATATTTTAGAAATTAACCCCTTATCAGATATATCATTAGCAAATATGTTCTCCCATACAGTGAGTTCTCTTTTTATTTTGATACTGATTTCTTTTGCCATGCAGAGGCTTTTTATTTTTATGTAGTCCCATTTGTTTATTTTTCCTTTGTTTCTCTTGCTCTAGGGGATGTATCCATTAAAATTATGCTATGTGAGATGTCTGGTGTTTTGCTGCCTATGTTTTCTTCTAGGATTTTTATGGTTTCCCGACTTATATTTAATTCTCTTATCCATTTTGAGTTTATTCTTGCATATAGTGTAAGTTGGCTGTCTAGTTTCCTTTTTATTTCTTTTCTTTTTTTAGCAAGTACCTGTCCAATCATCTCAACACCATTTATTGAAGAGACTGTCTTGACTCCATTGTATCTCTTGACTCCTTTGTCAAATATTAATTGAGCATAACGACTTGGGTCGATTTCTGGGTTCTTGGTTCTGTTCCATTGATCTATATGCCTGTTCTTGTGCCAGTTGCCTCAAAAACTAAAAATGGAACTGCCATTTGACCCAGTGGTCCCACTTCTAGGAATATATCCTAGAAACCTGAAACACCAAATCAGAAAGAATATATGCCTCCCTATATTCATAGCAGCATTATTTACAATAGCTAAGATGTAAACAGTCCAAGTGACCATCAGTAGATGAATTGACTAAAAAACTGTAGTACATTTACACCATGGAATACTATACAGCTATAAAAAAGAAGGATCTCTTACCCTTTGAGACAGCATGGAGGGACCTAGAGAGTATTATGCTAAGTGAAATAAGCCAGTCAGAGAAAGACAAGTATTACATGATATCACTTATATGTGGAATCTAATGAACAAAATAAACTGATGAACAAAAAAGATCCAGAGACACTGAAGCATGCAACAGAGTGATGTATTTCAGAGGGAAGGAGGAGTGGGAAGAAATTAACAAATGAACCTATATGCATAAATGCATAACCCATGGACAGACAATAGTGTGAAGAAGATCTGGGAGGGGCAGGAATGGGTTGGAAGAGGTCAAGGGGGGGGGGGTACATCTGTAATACTTTTAAGAATAAAGATCAATTTTTTTAAAGGGCAACCTTGAGAAGCAAATACACCTCCAAGATGTAAGTCATTTATTCCCTTCTTACTAGCAGGATCAGGTTCAACCTACATAAATCTATTTTAATGTATTTTAATTGTTTGTAAACCAAGTGTTTCCTGGACATGCCACTGACCATGAATAATTAGAGTCATTTTAATGACTGGGTTTTCAAAAGTGAATGGGAAAACATACAAAAAGGAGTTGCTCAGAAGGGAAAGTCATTTGTTAAAGCTTGCGTAGGAGCATTGTCTCAGACTTCTCTAGTTGTTTTTGTTGTTTTTTTATGCTGTCACTAGAGCCGCCTGTTTTTCAGCCACTCTGGCTGCCCTTCATTTTTTATGTATCTCTCATGTTACATAATTCCAGCTGCTGACAACAATTAGGCTCAAGTAGTCACATGTCAGAGTCACATTCACTCAACAAAGATGTATGGAGTGCCTACTACATGCCAGGCCTGAACCAAGTCTCAAGGATAAAGAAAATAATAAGGCCCAGTTCCCAACCTTGAGGAGGACACTGTCTACTGAGGGAAACAGGCACATAAACAATTACACTGTAATATGATAGGTGCTAAAATAGAGAGATGGATAGAAAATTGTGGGAACACAGAGGAGGAACTTACTCCATCTGTGGGAGATGGGGCCAATGCAGCAAAGAAGCAACATTTAGCAGGGGCTCAAGGGAAGCAGAGGAGTTGACCAGATAAAAAGGAGCAGGAAGAGATATTACAGTTCAGTGTGTCTATAGTTTAGCAGCCATAGTCCACACCATAGTGTGAGATAAGACTGGAGAAGTCACTTGTGCTAGACTGTGAAGGTCGTTGTTTGTCCTGCTTTAGAGTTTGAACTCGGTTCTGTAGTCACTGAGGAGCCAACCACAGTTTTTAAGCAGAGGGAATGACATGATCAGAGCTGAATATCTGAAAGAAAGCTCAGGGCGGGAGGGGAGATGGAAATCAGTTACAAGTTAACTCGGAGCATGCCTTTGCATTGTCTTCCTTCTGGACTCCAGAAGCTCCTTGCCTGCATGTCTATTGCAGCACTTACCACAGAGCGTTTGAATTAGGGTTTGCCCCTTCCCACTCCTTGAGGGCAGGGGCTGAGTCTCGTTTATCTCTTCATGCCCAGAGACTGGCACACAGGAGTGCTCAATATCAAGAGAATGCTGGTATCAGCAATGGAATCAATAGGTTCTAAGCAAGCACAACTTAGATTTTCTCCAAATAACCACTCTGCTGGCTATACAGAAATGAATCCTACTCAGATGGAGGATCAAGTCCATCCATGACTTTTCCCCTGCTTCAGCCGAGCCCATAAATGTATCACTATCCATTACAAAGAAAGGATGTGCTAATTCAGAGAAGATAAGAAAGTTGCTTACAGGGCTGTGATGGTACTGGTTATGACTCAGTTCTCTGTTCTTTCTCATAAATTAATTTTGATGACTTGCTTAAAATATATCTTTATTGTCTTCATTTCTGCTCCTTCTGCCTATCTTACCTTCTCTCCCTTCCTATTTAAATTTTACTTATCATTCAAGGCCAGTTCAGTTGCTTCCTATCTCATCCATGTAGCCTTATCCATTAGCCACCCCCACACTGAGAATTCAGAATCCCCACTTCAGTTCCCATAGCTCTAGAGAAATGAGTCACCTCTAGCATTCATTTTGTCGTCATTATCCCAGTATTACTCTGCCTTTTTTACTAGACTGTAAGCTTCTCAAGGCCAGCAACTGTCACCCCAGCACCTGCCACATGCATCCTGCCCCAAAATATAACCAGTGAGTGTTTTCAAGTAATACCCAAAGCATAAGGGTGGGGCAAAAGTGGGTTTACAGTTATTCATATGGAAAATAATACAGTGACTAATAAGTAATGATAGAAGAATAAAATGGGGATCATATTTAATTTTTCTACTCACAACTATAAATCTACTTTTGCCCTACCCTGTATTGCTTGCTGTCTGGCTGTCCCCTAAGAGATAATGCCAGGCTTGGGGCTACCCTATGCATTTCTCTATCTTGTTGCACATGGTTAGACAATGTTTTTCTTATTTCCATCACCATTTATCCCCCATATATCCTCTTCCACCTCCATCCCCTGCAGTCACCACACTATGTTCCATGTCCATTAATTCTTTCTCTTTTTTTCTTTTTTGCTTAATCCCTTCACCAACACACCAACACCCTCCTCCCACCACCACAGCTGTCTGCCTGTGCTTTTTATACAAGTTTGTCTCTATTTTGCTTGTTAGTTTAGTTTGTTCATTGGATTCCACATATGAGTGAAATTATATAGTACTGGCTTATTTCACTTAGCATAATGTTCTCCAGGTCCACCCATGCAGTTAGGAAGGGTAAAATTTTCTTCCTTTTTAGAGCCAAGTAGTATTCCATTGTGTAAATGTAACACAGCTGTTTTATCCACTCATCTACTGATGGACACTTGGGCTGTTTCCAAATCTTGGCTATCTATACTTATAATAGGGTAATATGCAAATTGGTTGGGACACCGTCATGTAAAGACCAATCAGCATGCTGCACGCGCTTCAGGCATGGGTGGGTGGGAATTAGCGCTGCCTGGGAAATGAGGATGCCTCCCAGCCCAGTGCCCGGCCAGGGACATGAGGCTGCCTCATTGGCTCCTCATGTGAAAGGTGAGCTCGGATCCTCATTCTTATTCAGTGTAGTGGAGCATGGGAATTGGTTTATAGGATCCAGTCCCACTTGGGGAAATGTTACTACAGTCTGAGAGTAGATGTAAAATGGGGATCATATTTATTCGCTCACAGGCTTGCTATAGAACAGATAGAGTCACCATCCTCACAGAATTCAGGATGCCCCACGTGCAAACCTAGAATGAAGAGTCAGCAACACCCAACATGGCCAAGAACTAGAAACTGCCCTTTGAAAGGAGTGTATGCAACAGAACTGTGATTCCCAGGAGGGCAAAGAGGAAAGCTGTTCTTGCAGTTAATTTCAGAGTTTAAGGTGCAAAACTGGCATCAGAAAGTAGTGGCATAACACCGAGGCCATGCAGTCATGTGGCAACACTGAGACCATGGGACCCTTGGGACGAGCAGTTTCTGACGCTGTAGGAACCCCCTGCTCCCACCCCAGCCACTGGGAGCCAGCTACAGATGACCACATGTGCAGGGATGAGGGCTCCAGGCCTGCGGTGGTGGGGTTAGGAGACAGAGGACCTACTCCCATAAAGTCTCCCCCAGCCCACGCAACATCAGGCTGTGTGGTGCGCGCCCACTGATGGCGTCACCAGGTGACATCACGTAGAGGGGCCACTCAGGTGGTTTCCCTGAAGAGGGGTGCGTGCCCAGCTCAGAGGCAAGGAGGTACAGGCTTGGGGGCCACGCAACTCCCCGCAGCCCCTGCAGCGTGGCCGGAGCTGAAGCTGCAGGTCCGTCTGGCTGTCGCGGGGCCTGGACAGTGCACTGACCTGGTGCTCGCAGCATGTGCTGGGCACCTGAATCTGGGGAGCCACCCAGACCCACGGGCCTTCTTAGGTAGACCACTCTCCTCCTGCATCTCTCACCAATCCCGGGTCTGACCCTTATCCTCCCCACCAGATCCCATGGGCCCAACCTCCCAAATGGTGACCTTTGACTGTGCACCCTCATGCTAACATTTCAGTCTCAGATCCTAACACCTCCCTTAACCCCCTCACCTCTGATCTAACCTTTAACAGGAGCCATTGCCAACCACATCTGGTCCAGCACCACTCTGTCCCCTCTAGCCCCCCACCTTCCTCCATGGAAGCTGCTATTGCTTCCCATTAACTCAAATGAAATAGTTTTAATCAAAGAAGAATATGTCCAAGCAAAGAGCTTGAACTAAAGAAGAAATAAAGTAACTAATATATATGAGAAAAGTTAACTTCAAAGGTAATCAAGAGAGAAACCAAGATGGCGGCATAGGTTAAACACCTAACCTACAGCCTGGCACAACAATTTCAAAAATACAACTAAAAGTCAAAACGGACATCATCCAGAACCACAGGAAAGCTGGCTGACTGAAATGCCCACAACTAGAAGGAAAGAGAAAACCACAAGGAAAATCAGAGGAGCTGTAAAAGCCTGAGGTATGGAGACACGGGCGGAGACACGAGCACGCAGGCGTGTGGGAAGGACAGAGCCAGAGAGGAAGGGGCGGCTGACGGCCTGGCTGCCATTCTCTAGCAGGAAGGAGATAAAAGCTCCAGATTGCGCTGAACCCCAGCTCCGACTGCACTGAACCCCAGTTCCGGGCAAAACCCTGGGAAGCAAGGCTCATGCTGGGGGAATCTGGGCTGTGGGGCGGAAACACAGAGGAGCGGCGAAAGGCAGAGCTCCAGAGGCACGCACATGAATGCGCGCAGAGGACGGACTGTTGACTGTGCCGCTGAATTGCCCTAGCGGGAAGGAGACAAAAGCTCCGGACCGTGCTGAACCCCAGTTCCAACTGCACTGCACCCCAGTTCCGGGCAAGACCCTGGGAAGCCAGGCTCATACTGGGGGAATCTGGGCTGTAAGGCGGAAATGCAGAGAAGCGGCAAAAGGCAGAGCACTGGAGGTGCGCACAGCAATGCGCGCAGAGGATGGTCTATTGACTGTGCCGCTGAATTGCCCTGGTGGGAAGGAGACAAAAGCTCCAGACTGCGCTGAGCCCCAGTTCAGACTACACTGAAACCCAGTTCCGGGCAAAAATCTGGGAATCCAAATTCATTGGGGGAGAGACTAGACTGTTTGGCAGTGGGTGAAACTCCAGGGCGCTTTTCTCTCAGAGGTGTTTGCAGGGAGTACAGAGGGACACTGAGACACAGGAACCTCATAGGGCAGGGCTGATGGGAAGCCAAGGCTGTAGGCTCCACCCTGAAACTCCGCCCCATCCAAGCCGAGCACAGAGGCTTTTACAATTTTGCAAGTCTAGTTGAATAAAGCTGTCTCCTGGCATAGACACAGCTGATCCTCACAGCCAATTGGACTGGAGGTCAAATCCTCCCAGTGTACCAACAGCAATCAAGGCTTAGCAACACCAAGACTTTGCACTCAGCCCACAAAGGGGTGTATCAAGAGCGACCACCTAGGGAGATTGGGGAAGCTAAGCTATAGAGAGTCAGCCAAAAGGTGAAGACACTGAAGCAGGTCACGAATAGAAGGGATGAAGGAAAGTAAACTAATGGATGACACAGTGTTGAGAACCACATTTATAAGGTTACTTAAGAATCTTCTGGAGGACCAAGATGGCGGCATAGGGCAGATGCCTGATTGTTGCCTACCACAACAATTTTGAAACTACAACTGGAAAACAGAGCAGACACCATCCAGAACAATGGCTGGAGGAATTGCTGAGAAGGAATTGACCAATGGGAGTTGGGATCGGGAAGACAAGGCCCCGCTGGGTCCCGGATCCAGGTGCGCTCGCCTAGCGACTGGTCCCCGCTGCAGACCGGAGTGCCGCTGCAGCAACCTCGGACCAGCCTGCTGCCATGCACTGGGTGCATCAGAGCTTCGCCAAGCCCGCCGCCCAGCAAGTTCTGGGGCAGCCGCCCCGGAGCTTTGAGAAAATGGCCAAAGGAATTGCTGAGAGGGAATTGACCGACAGGAATTGGGATCAAGAAGATGAAGCCCCGCTGGGTCCTGGGTCCGGGTGAGGCTGCGCCCCTGGGACCAGGTGAAGCTGGGTCCTGGGTCCGGGTGAGGCCACATGCCCCTGGGTCCGGGTGAAGCTGGATCCCGGGTCTGGGTGAGGCTGTGTGCCCCTGGATCCGGGTGAGGCTGGGTCCTGGGTCCGGGTGAGGCCGCACCCCTGGGTCCGGGTGAGGCCACGCACCCCTGGGTCCGGGTATAGATGGATCCTGGGTCCAGGTGAGGCCGTGCACCCCTGGATCCAGGTGAGGGTGGGTCTCGGGTCTGGGTGAGGCCATGCCCCTGGGTCTGGGTGAGGCCACGCACCCCTGGGTCTGGGTATAGTTGAATCCCGGGTCCGGGTGAGGCCGTGCGCCCCTGGATCCAGGTGAGGCTGGGTCCCGGGTCTGGGTGAGGCTGCGCGCCCCCGGGTCTGGGTGAGGCCGTGCCCCCCTGGGTCTGGATGAAGCTGGATTCCGGGTCCGGGTGAGGCCGTGCGCCCCTGGATCCGGATGAGGCTGGGTCCCAGGTCCGGGTGAGGCCACGCCCCTGGGTCCGGGAGAGGCCACGCACCCCTGGGTCCAGGTGAGGCCCCGCTCCCCTGGGTCCGGGTGTAGCTGGATCCCGGGTCCGGCTGAGGCCGTGCATCCCTGGATCCGGGTGAGGCTGAGTCCCGGGTCCAGGTGAGGCTGCGTGCCCTAGGGTCTGGGCGAGGCCATGTGCCCCTGGGTCCGGGAGAGGCCACGCACCCCGAGGTCCGGGTGAGGCCACGCGCCCCTGGGTCCGGGTGAAGCTGGATCCCGGGTCCAGGTGAGGCCACACACCCCTGGGTCTGGGAGAGGCCACGCGCCCCTGAGTCTGGGTGTAGCTGGATCCCAGGTCTGGGTGAGGCCGTGCACACCTGGGTCCGGGTGAGGCCACGCGCCCCCGGGCCTGGGTGATGCTGGGTCCCAGGTCCGGGTGAGGCCGCACGCCCCTGAGTCCCGGTGAAGCCGCGCCCCTGTGTCCGGGCGAGACCAAACCGGAGGGAGTCGGACCTGCATTACCACCATTTGTCCACCATCCAGAGCTGAAAAGTCAGTGCCAACATGTACACATAAGGAACTGGTGGACATTGAAATTGGGTCTCAAAAGAACTGCTGGTCCAGAAAGAAACTTACTACAGACTGATTTATTTGCCTGTCAGCATAACTATTTTTGCTCATCTCACATTCGGTTCTTATAAGTATATTTCTAGTAACACATGATCTCACTCATCTAGGGGAAATGATGAACAACATAGACTGATGAACAAGAACAGACCCAGAAACAAGGAGGCATCAATCAGACTGTCTTGCCTCAGAGGGAGGGTAGGGGGGGTGGGGGTAGGGGGGAGAGATCAACCAAAGGACTTGTGTGCATGCATACAAGCCTAACCAATGGTTAAGGACAACAGGGGGGTGGGGGCATCCATGGGGAGGGGTGGGGGATGGGAATGGGGGGATTAGGACAAATATGTGACACCTTAATCAATAAAGAAATTTTAAAAAAAGGTAATCAAGTAATTGCAAAGGAAAGATACCTGGAACATTTAAAAAAATCACAATATTCAGTACTGGAGAGGGTGTGATGAAACAGACACCTGATAGCACTGCTCCAGAGTATAGGGGACAGCATGTCTGGAGACAGTTTGACAGGATGTAGCAAATATTCAGGCTCCTGGGCTGGATGATTACATTTCCAGGACTTTATCACACATAATAATCCAAAAGTTGGGCCAGATATCATCATAATACTAAAAGGCTAATATTCAAATTGTCATCATGCCATGACACTCTAACGACTGAACAGCAGGAAGCTGCATGTGAGGCAGACGCGGGTGGGTGGGGACTTGCGCCGGCCAAGGACGTGAGGCTGCCTCCCAGCCTGGTGCTTGGCCAGGGACGTGAACAGCAATATTAAAATATTTCCTCTAATTAACTCCCTTTTAATGTGCATGAATTTCATGCACTGGGCCACTAGTTGTAAATAATGTTGCAATGAACATAAGGCTGCATTTATTTTTTTGAATTAGTGTTTTGGGTTTCTTTAGATAAATCCCACAAGTGGAATTGCTGGGTCATAGGGCAGTTCCATTTTTAATTTTTTGAGGTAACTCCATATCACTTTGCCCAGGGGCTACACCAATCTGCATTCCTACCAACAGTGCACAAGGGTTCCCTTTTCTCCACATCCTCTCCAACACTTGTTGTTTGTTGATTTATTGATAACTAGAGGCCCGGTGCACGAAATTTGTGCACGGAGGAGGGTTGTCCCTCAGCCCAGCCTGTACCCTCTCCAATATGGGATCCCTCAAGGGATGTCCGACTGCCTGTTTAGGCCCGATCCCGGGATTGGGCCTAAACGGGCAGTCGGACATCCCTCTCACAATCCAGGACTGCTGTCTCCCAACTGCTTGCCTGCCTGCCTTCCTGATTGCCCATAACCGCTTCTGCCTGCCAGCCTGATCACCCCCTAACCACTCTGCTGCCAGCCTGTTTGCCCCCAGCTTCCCTCCTCTGCCGGCTTGGTCACCCCTAACTGCCCTCTCCTGCAGGGTTGATCACCTCCAACTGCCCTCTCTTGCAGGCCTGGTCCCTCTCAACTGTCCTCCCTTGCAGGCCGGGTGCCTCCCAACTGCCCTCTCCTGCTGGCCATCTTGTGGTGGCCATCTTGTGTCCACATGGGGGCAGGATCTTTGACCACATGGGGGCAGCTATATTGTGTGTTGCAGTGATGATCAATCTGCATATTACTCTTTTATTAGATAGGATAGAGGCCTGGTACAGGGGTGGGGGCCAGCTGGTTTGCCCTGAAGGGTGTCCCTGATCAGGGTGGGGTTCCCTTGGGGCATGGGGTGGCCTGAGCAAGGGGCCTGTGGTGGTTTGCAGGCCGGCCACGCCCCCTGGCAACCCAAGTGGAGGCCCTGGTATCTGGAATTTATTTTCCTTCCACAATTGAAACTTTGTAGCCTGGAGCGTAGCCAAACCAAGCCTGGGGCTCCCTCCGAGGCTGGCAGCCATTTGTGTTGGGGTTATAATTGAAACTTTGTTGCCTTAAGCGGGTGGGCCGGGCCAGGGTGTGTGGAAAGCTTTGCTTCCCCTGTTGCCACCGGCAACCCTGGCCTGCTCTCTCAAGCTCCATTCTGCCGCCATTTGTTTGAATTTGTTTACCTTCTATAATTGAAACTTTGTAGCTTGAGTGGAGGCTTAGGCCTGGCAAGGGCAGGCAGAAAGCTTGGCTTCCTCTGTTACCTAGGAAACCTTGCTCTCTGTGGCTGTAGCCATCTTGGTTTGGGTTCATTTGCATACTCACTCTGATTGGATGGTGGGCGTGGCTTGTGGGTGTGTCGGAGGTATGGTCAATTTGCATATTTGTGTATTATTAGATAGGATAGCCATTCTGACAGGTGTGAGTTGATATTTCATTGTGGTTTTAATTTGCATTTCTCTGATGATTAGTGACACAAAGCATCTTTTCATGTCTATTAGCCATCTGTATGCCCTCTTTGGAGGAGTGTCTATTCAGATCCTTTGCCCATTGGATTAATTGTTTTCTGGTGTTGAGTTTTATAAGTTCTTTATAAATTTTGGGTATCAATACCTTATCACATATATCGGCAAATATGTTCTCCCACTCAGTGGGTTTCTTTTTTATTTTGTTGATAGTTTCCTTTGCTGTGCAACAACTTTTTAGTTTGATGTAGTCCCAATTGTTTATTCTTTCTTTTGTTTCTCTTGCCTGAGGAAATATATCAGAAAAAATATTGTTATGAGAAAGTCCAGTATTTTACTGCCTATGTTTTCAACTAGGGTTTTTATGGTTTCAAATCTAATATTTAAAATTTCAATCTTTTTTAGTTTATTTTTGTGTGCAGTGTAAGAAAGTGGTCTAGTTTCCTTTCTTGCACACATCTGTCCAATTTTCTCATTACCATTTATTGAAGAGACTATCTTTAGCCCATTGTATGTTTTTGCCTCTTTTGTTGAATATTAATTGACTATAAAGGTATGGGTTTATTTCTGGCCCCTTTTTTCTGTTATGTTGATCTATATGTCTGATTTTTTGCCAGTACCATGCTGTTTTGATTACTGTAGCCTTGTAGTACAGTTTGATATAAAGTAGTATGGTTTTTCCAACTTTGTTCTTTTTGTTCAAGATTGCTGTCACTATTCAAGGTCTTCTGTAGTTCCATGTAAGTTTTTGGAATATTTGTTCTAGTTCTATGAAATACACCAGAGGTATCTTGGTAGGAATTGCTTTGAATTTGTAGATTGCTTTGGGTAGTATGGACATTTCAATTATGTTAATTCTTCTTATTCATGAACACAATATATGCTTCCACTTATTTGTATCTTCTTCAATTTCTTTCTTCAGTGTCTTATAATTTTCTGAATACATGTCTTTACATCCTTGGTTAAATTTATTCCAAGGACATGACTGTAATAAGTTAACAAAATATTGTAGGTAACAGTGTAGTCTGTTACAATATAGAAATGTATGCCCTAAATATAGTCAATATTATTGTGATAACTGTTTGGGGCCAGATGTGTTCTTAAAACATTGGGGGACCACTTTGTAAAGTACATGATTGTCTAACCACTTTGCTCTACATCTGAAACTAATACAGAAAAATATTTAACCATTTGCACTCACTTGCTTTTTTCTCGAGCTGCTACTGATTCTAACCGTGTCAAGTCACACTCGACATCCAAATGCAAAAGGTTAATGTAAACTGTAATTGAAAAATGAAAAAAAAAATGTATACCCTAAAAAATTTATTCCTAGGTATTTTATTCTTCTTGAAGAAATCGTGAATGCAATTGCTTCATAGTTTCCCTTTCTGATAATTCATTATTTGTGTATAAAAATGCAACTGATTTCCAAATATTTATTTTATAATCTATTTTACTGAATTCATCGATCAGGTTTAGTAGTTTTTTTGTGGAATCTTTCAGGTTCTCTATATACATTATCAGGTCATTTTCAAATAATGACAGTTTTACTTCCTTTCCAATTTGGATGCCTTTTATTTCTTCATCTTGTCTTATTGCTGTGGCTAGGACTTTCAGTACTATGTTGAATAAGAGTGGTGAAAGCAGACATCCCTGTCTTGTTCTTGATCTTAAGGGGAAGTCTTGTAGTTTTTGCCCACTGAGTATGATGATGGGTGTGGGTTTGTCATATATGGCCTTTATTACATTGAGGAATATTCCCTCTATTCTCACTTTGCTGAGAGTTTTTATCATAAACTAGAGGCCTGGTGCATGGGATTCATGCACTGGTGGGTCGTGACCTGCAGGGATCAGCCTGCTGTGGGAGCACATCTCATCCTAGTCAGCCGAGCAGCTGTGCACCCACCCTCCTGCTGTAGGAGCACACTGACCACCAAGGGGAAGCTCCTGCATTGAGCGTCTTCCCCTGGTGGTCAGTGCAAGTCATAGTGGCCAGTCGACTGGTTGTTCTGGTCGTTCCACTTTTCAGTCACTGGGCTTTTATATATATAGATGGGTGCTGGATTTTATCAAATGTTTTTTTTCCTGCATCTATTGATATGATTCATGTGGTTCTTATCCTTTATTTTGTTTATATGGCATATCACATTTGTTGTTTTGCAGATATTGTACCAAGCTTGCATCCTTGGAATAAATCCCACTTGATCATTAGTATTGTTGGACTTGGTTTGCTAACATTTTGTTGATGATTTTAGCATCTATGTTCATCAGGGATATTGGTCTATAATTTTCGTTCTTTGTCATGTCTTTATCTGGTTTTGGAGTTAGGATAATGCTGGCCTAGTAAAATGAGTTTGGGAGTCTTCCCTCCTCTTGAGTTTTTTTAAATAGTTGAAAAGGATAGATGTAAGTTCTTCTTTGAATGTTTGGTAAAATTCACCTGTAAATCCAGCTGGTCCAGAGCTTTTGTCTTTTGGGAATTATTTTATTACTACTTCAATTTCACTAATTGTGATCTGTCTATTCAGATTCTCTGGTGTTCCTGATTTAGTTTTGGAAGATTGTATGTTTTTAGGAATTTATCCTTTTTATCCAGATTGTCCAATTTTTTGGCATATGGTTGTTCATAATATTTTTTTTACAATCCTTTGTGTTTCTTTGGTGTCAGTTGTTACTTCTCCTCTTTCATTTTTGATTTGATTTTTTTAAATATATTTTATTGATTTTTTACAGAGAGGAAGAGAGAGGGATAGAGAGTTAGAAACATCGATGAGAGAGAAACATCGATCAGCTGCCCCCTGCACACCCCCTAATGGGGATGTGCCCGCAACCAAGGTACATGCCCTTGACCAGAATCGAACATGGGACCCTTGAGTCCACAGGCCAACGCTCTATCCACTGAGCCAAACCGGTTTCGGCTGATTTGATTATTTTAGGTTCTCTTTTTTTCTTGATGAATATGGTTAAAGGAGTGTCAATATTGTTTATCTTTTCAAAGAGCCAGCTCTTGACCTTTTGTATTGTTTTTTAGATTCTATTTCATTTACTTCTACTCTGAACTTTATTAGTTCCTTCCTTCTACTCACTCTGGGCTTTGTGTGTTATTGTTGTTGTTTTTTTTTCAAGTTACTTTAAGTGTAAAGTTACATTGTTTATTTGAGCTTTTTCTTGTGGTTTTTTTTGTTTTGTTTTGTTTTGTTTTGTTTTTAGATAGGCCTGCAATGCTATGAAGTTCCCTCTTAGGGCTGCTTTCCCTGAGATTATGGGTTGTTTTGTTCTCATTTTCATTTGTCTCAAGATATCTTTTGATTTCTTCCTTGATCTTATTGTTAACCCATTCATTGTTTAGTAACATGTTATTTAGTCTCCATGTCTTGTGTTTTTCAGTTTTCTTCTTGTGATTTATTTCTATTTTATAGCATTATGTTCAGAGAAAATGCTTGATATGATTTCAATCTTCTTCAGTGTATTGATACATGTTTTGTATCTTAACATGTGGTCTATCCTAGAAAACATTCCATGGGCAATTGAAAAGAATGTATATTCTGCAGCTTTGGGGTGGGATGATCTGCAGATATCAATTAAATACATTTGATCTAGTGTGTCATTTAAGGTTGCTGTCTCCTTGTTGATTTTGTCTGGAGGTTCTATCCATTGATGTCAATTGGATGTTAAAATCCCCTACTATAACTGTATTGCTATCATTGTCTCCCTTTTGGTCTATCAAGATTTGCTTTACATATTTAGGTGCTCCTGTGTTGGGTGCATAAATGTTAACAAGGGTTATGTGCTCTTGTTGGATTGCACCCTTTATCATTATGTAATGTCCTTATTTGTCTCTTACTGTAGCCTGTGTTTTAAAGTCTATTTTGTCAGATATATGTATTGCTACCTTAATTTTTTTTTCTTTCCATTTTCATGAAATATCTGTTTACATCCCTTTATTTTTAGACTGTGTGTATCTTTTGTTCTGAGGTAAGTTTTTTGAAAACAGCATATACATGGGTCTTGTTTTCTTATCCATTCAGCTACCTATGTCTTTGGAACATTTAAGGCATTTACATTTAAAGTGATTATTGATAGGTATGTATTTATTGCCATTTTCTCTTTTTAACTATGTTTCTGTGTTGTTATTGTTGTTGTTGTTCTCCTCCTCCTCCTTCTCCTCCTCCTCCTCCTTCTTCTCCTCCTCCTCCTCCTTCTTTATTTCTCCTTCAATTTTAAATGATAGCCTTGCTGAGTAAAGTAGCCTTGGTTGTATGTCCTTGCTTTTCATCCTTTTGAATATTTCATACCAATCCCCTCTGGCCTGAAATGTTTCTGTTGAGAAATCAGCTGATAGTCTTATAGGAGCTCCCCTGTAGGTAACCTACTGCCTTTCTCTTGTGGCTTTTAAGATTCCCTCTTTGTCCTTAACTTTTGCCATTTTAATTATGATGTGTCTTGTTGTGGGCCTCTAAGTTCACCTTGTTTGGGACTCTCTGCACTTTCTTGACTTACATGTCTTTTTTCTTCACCAAGTTAGGGAAGTTTTCGATCATTATTTCTTCAAATTGGTTCTTGATCCCTTTCTCTCTCTTTTCTTCTTCTGGTATCTCCATGACATGGATGTTGTTATACTTTACATTGTCCCAAAGGTCAATTGTTCTTGTTTTTTAAAATTCTTTTTTCTCTCAGCTGCTCTGATTGAGTGTTTTATTCTACCTTATCTTCCAAATCCCTGATTCAATTCATCACACCCACCTATTGTTTATTCCTTCTAGGATAGTCTTTGTTTCACATATGGCATTTATTTTTTTTTTTATTTATTTTTTTGTTAATCCTCACCTGAGGATATTTTTCCATTGATTTTTAGGGAGAGTAGAAGAGAGACAGAAAGACAAAGAGAAACATCAACGTGAGAGAAACACACCAACTGGTTGCCTCCTGTACAAACCCTGACCAGGACCCGGGGTTAAGGAGAAGTCTGAAACCAAGGTATGTGCCCTTGACCGGAATCAGATCCGGGACCCTTTGGTCTGCTGGCCAATGCTCTACCCACTGAACCAAACTGGCTAGGGCTGGCATTCTTCATTTCTGACTCTTCCTTTTTATGCTTTCTATGTCCTTTTTTATGCTATTAAGCATCCTTATTCTGAACTCTATATCTGATAAATTGCTATCTCCATTTCATTTAGCTCTTTTTCTGGATAATTCTCTTGTTCCTTCATTTGGGGCCTGTGTCTTTGTCTCCCCATTTGCCTCTTTGTGTTTGTTCTTTTGTATTAGGTAGATCTGCTATGACTCTAAGTCTTGGTAAGGTGGCCTTATGTAGTATGTGACCTGCAAGACCCAGTGGCTCCCTCTCCCTGATCACCTGAGCTGGGTGTTCTAAAAATGCCCCTCAGCATGTTATGTGGGCCCTCCTGTTGTAATTGAGTCTTGATTGCTATTGGCCCATTCGTGTATGGGCTCTATCCTCAGGCTGTCTGACAGTGTGGCTCAACCCCAACACAGTGTGCAAGCTGCTGTGCAAGTAATGATCACACAAAACGGAATTCGCCTCAGCAGAGTTTGGTGTCTGATGAGATCTCCCTGTGAATGTGCTGTTTATAATGCTTATTGGTTCCTGCTCTTTCATTGTCTGGAACTGGCCCCTGGGTATATTGCTTTTGGATCTCTTCGAAGGAACTATGGTGCAGGCCAACGTCAGACGCTGTGACTAACTCTGTACAAATTGATTGGAGCTATTCATGATTCACAGCTTGTCACTCCCTCTACTGAACATGGGTGTGTGTGGAAAGGACAAAGCTATGCAACAAGGTCTGCTTTTACTAGCACCAGGCCCAGGGGCAGGTCAGCAATAGCAAAAGTCTCAAGGTACCCAGAGATCCACCTCTGCCTGCAGGCTGTCTGTTAGATTCAGTAACTTAACATGCCTCAACCTGTACTCCTCAGCTGGGTTTATGCTCTACAGTGTGAGATAAGAGGGATTCCAATGGGTGGAGCTATTGCTCCCCACCAGGCTGATGCTGCATAAAGGAATATTTTGCTTGAGAATGATGGCTTCTGTAGTATGGGGAAATGACAGCACAGGGATCCTGGCGGCTAACCTCCCAGCTCTCTCCCCCGAGCTACCAACCCAGACTCTCTTCACACAACTTTAGTACACTCTGCCCTCCCTCTGCCAGAGCCCAGGATGAGTGGCTGCAAACAAAATTTTGTGTTGGTCCTTTAAGAGGGTTCCTGCATTTCTAGCCATCTCCCCCTGGCATATAGAAATCCCACTGCCTTTCACAGCCAGATGTCATGCCTGGGTTGCAGGCTCGATCCCCAGTAGGGGGCGTGCAGGAGGCAGCCAATCAATTGTTCTCTCTAATCATTGACATTTCTATCTTTCCCTCTCCCTTCCTCTCTGAAATCAATAAAAATATTTTTTTATATAAGCAAGTTAGAGGCTGGTGATAAACACTGGACCCAGAGATGTGGGATCTCTGAATAGAAGTGATTAAAACAACAGCAAAGTATGAACTATTTCAGAAAGAGACAGACAGAGAGAGGGGGGGGGACAGAGAGCTGAGAGTACAACCTGGAGGCACCCATATTTAAGAGGTAGATAAAGGAAGAGGATCCTGGGAAGGAGACTGAGAAGGAACAGGAAGAGGAGTGGTTATGAGAAAGAAGATAGTGCCCAAAATTAGGGGGCAGTTGATGGCATGTGTTGGTGACAGCTCAAATGGGATGAGTGCTAACTGAAAAGAGGGCATTAGGTTGGGCAATTAGGACATCACTCTTGGTTTCCTAATGCAGGAATAACACATAGGACTACATCCCTCCCTAGGTCCCACCCCGCCACAATGTACTCCCATGGATTACATGACAAACTGATCATGGTACATTCTTGCTGAACCTAGACAAGCCTCAGAATCCTTATCAACAGATGCTCCAAGCAGCTACTACCAATAAATCAGAGTTGCCAAGTTTAAAACTGTTTGCCATCCTTCTTCAGAAAAACAGTTCAATGGAAGTATGAGGAAGAAGACAAACAGCAGTAGGTTGAAGTGTTTGAGAAATAAAAAGGTATAGGTGGTGAAGAAAAGTGAGGTGTTAAGAAGTTTAATGGTGAGGGAAAAGTGAGAGAGCAGTTTCTTAGACTGGTATAAAGATTAAGCCAAGGCAGCACTTACTAATCCTCCAGTAGAATCCATTTTCAAGATCATCTTAGTACTTGCCAGCAGCAATACAGGGCAAGCAATATCCCTAAACTCTCCCTTCTTCCATCCTCACCCTTGGCTTAAGAAAAAAAATTGATGTAAAAAAGTTTTTTCCCAAAATATTCATTTGATTAACAGAAATATATAGTATAAGCAGATTTGGCCCTGCACATATATTTATCATGGAGGAATCCTCTCTAATAGTAGGAATGTGAGGATCAGCTGTGATGTGGAGAAGGTATTAGTCTTGGCAAGGGCCCTTCCCCCAAAATCCTGAAGCCATGCCCTGAAGGAAAATCTTGGCCTACAGGGAGACCCCTAGTGAAGTGTTGGCTACCCTACCCTTGTCTCTTCTGCTACCTCCTCTGTACCTCCTTCCTTTCCTCATCAATTTACTGCCTCCCCATTTTTGTTTCCTCTCCTTTCTATCGCCTCTGTCCCCCTGCCTCTTTCCCACCACTACTAATTTCTCATTCCCTCCTCCTCTCTTCCATTTTTCTTCTTCTCTTTCATTTGGATCCTTCTCTTCTTGATCTCTCTGCCTTTAAGGTTTTTGGATACAAAGGAAACTCTTTGGAATTCACCCTCATTCAGTCTGAATGGGAATTTGTAAAGAAATCCAGTTTTGCTACTATCCATTGCATGCAAAGCTCCTGTTTCTGGCATTTAATAATAACATTTGCTGAACATTTGTTATGCAACAGTCACTGCTCTTAAGTGCTTTTCATGAATTAACTTGCTTATTGTCACAACAACTCTATAAGGTACATTCTATTACTGTCCCTATTTTACTACCAAGTAAACCAAGGCACAGAACAGTTAAATAACTTGCCTAATGTCACACAGCTAGAAAATGGTAGAGTAAAGATTTAGGGCTCATTCTCTATGATTCCAGAAATCTCACTCTTTAATCACTAGGCTTATTGATTTATGGTGTAATAGAAAGCCCACTGGGTTGAAAGTCCAAAGCCATGGGTTAAACTTCATATCTGTTATTTTACTGCTGTGATCTGGAACAAATCACCTCACTTGTCTAGTGCCCCACACATGTGAGGGCATTTTATTGTACTCTAGCCCAGTGGTCGGCAAACTCATTAGTCAACAGAACCAAATATCAACAGTACAATAGAAATTTCTTTTGAGAGCCAAATTTTTTAAACTTAAACTTCTTCTAACGCCACTTCTTCAAAATAGACTGGCCCAGGCCGTGGTATTTTGTGGAAGAGCCACACTCAAGGGGCCAAAGAGCCGCATGTGGCTCGCGAGCTGCAGTTTTCTGACCATGGCTCTAGCCAATACCACACAGTTAAGTTTGGCTTTATTCCTCTGCCATTCCTGTAATTATATCTTTCTCTCTATATTTAGATTTTCAACTGCTTGAGAGCAGTCACCAGACCTTATTCTCTTTTTGTACTCAACTTCCCCCAGGGCCTAGAATAATGCTCAGCTCCTAATAGAACATGTGCATGTGTGCATGTGCACATGCACACACAATACACACACAAATTACTGTGGATTGGCCAATATAAGAACCTTACTGAATACACAATACACCGAAGTGGTATATATGTTTGTTCATAAAGACTCAGAGTACTTTAGCTACTGAAATAAGACTAGTTAATATTGGGCATATTCTTTGCTTTATTTGATGCTCAAATAAGCTAACATTTTTTGGGTTTACCTAATTATATTGCTTAATAAACCTTTTCTATACCAATAGTTAAAATACCATTAAAACATATAAATAATACAACTATTTCTATGCCCTATTCATTCATTCACTCATTCATTCAAACAGTTCTTGACACTGGTATATGCCTTCACCATGAAGCAGTTTTTAAGTCTCAACTCTGTGTTTAAGATGAGGAGCACAGGTGGGATACAGATATAGTCTAGATGGGACATCAAGTTATCATGTCCATCTACACATGTAACATCTCCAGTAGCCCATATCTCCCAGACCTCTCACTCGTGCTCTGGATATTCCTAATCTCCATTCCCTTGCATACAAGCAATCACCTTTGGTGTGCCACTTCCTTACAATTGAGTCCAACAACCAATGGGGTTATTATTTTTGTTTGTGTTTTAAAGCCATGATAATAAAATTTGTTCCCAATAATACTACCACAATTTTATATCCTTAAAATGTACCATAAATAACATTTATAGTAACTGAATTTTCTGTAAATAGAAATTTTTTTTTTTTTTCTGGGGAAAAGAGGGCTTTTTTTGTTTTCATCATGGTTAGGCTCAAGTTCTTTGATGGAGTAATTGGTGATATAGGAAAGGTTGAGAAGCATCGTACTAAAGCATGTTAAGGTTCAAAGCACTAGGGCTATGTTATTCTGGTTGTAATGAGTTCCATTCCCAAGGTGATTCAGTACAAGAAATGTTCTTCCCGGTCAAGGTCCACATCATAGTCACCATCACAACCTGCATAACTGAAGGCAAAGCAAAGCCTCAGGGTTCTGTAAGAGAGATGGGTACTGACCTTAGGCTTAGCCCAATAGAATAAACCTAATTTTTAGGAAAAAGTAAACTTTGAATTAATAATTAAAAATTGACAGCTTACCCTAGCTGGTTTTGCTCAGTGAATAGAGCATCAGCCTACAGACTGAAGGGTCCTGGGTTTGATTCCGGTCAAGGGCACATGCTAGGGTTGCAGGCTCGATCCCCAGTAGGGTTGTTCAGGAGGCAGCCAATCAATGATTCTCTCTCATCATTGATGTTTCTATCTCTCTCTCCCTTTCCCTTCATCTCTGAAATCAATAAAAAAATATATATATATTTTTAAATTGACAGCTACTTGGAGTATTAGAAAAGGGGGCTGGCAAGAAGTGGTATCATTGTGTCCCCTACTGACTAGGAGAAAGGGATGCTGGTTGAGGCACAGGAGCATATTGATAGTGTGTCAAATGTATTCTTTTAAGCATCTTCCTCAGGCTGAATATCATCCCTACAGCTCCATGAGATTTCACTTTACTGTTCTCTTTCTTCTTCTCTGGTTGCTTCCCCCCACCCCCCACTGGATCTTTTTATCCCCCTACTATCTTAGTCCTTGACCTTTACCTCACTTCTACACATTGTCATTCCATCTCCAGCTGCCTGCTAGACATGGTGACTCGGGTGCACTACTGTCATTTCAAACCCAACTAAACCCAATCCCATCACCTTCCCATAGCCAGAATAGTTTTTGCCATTAATTTACCCCAACTCTGTCAGTGGCACTATGATTCTCCCACTTATCCAGATTCAAAATCTAGGAGTCAACTTTTACTTCTCCCTTCTCTTTTCCTCCATAGCCAACCAATTACCAAAGTCACGACTACCTTCACAATATCTCTTTTCATTCTCACCACTCCCACAGCAATCACCCTTGTTCAAGCCCTTGTTATCTCCCCCTGGAATGATTGCAGTAGCCCCCAGACTGGGCACCAGATTTTGTATACTACTGCCAGGTTTCCTAAGGCACACCTCCAGACCTGATGCTGCCCCAGTGCCTGTCACATCAGGTTCTGTCTCTTTAACCAGGGATTCAAGGCTTCCCACGTTCTCCTTTGCCATCTTTAGCCAACTTACAATACTTGTTGGTCCCCTGACTTGACCTGCAATCTCTTGCCTATACTAACTACCTCCTACCTGACCCCATATTTTCCCATTTGTAATCACCCCATCCTTCGAGACCGTAATTCTCCCTACCGGATGTGAATATCCTTAGAATCCCAAACCCATTTCATTTCATTCATTAAACAAACATGAATTGAACACATTATTTTCCAGGCACTACGTTAAAATATATAGGTAATATAAATATGAATACAGTAATATTCTCCCCTTGTGGAACTCAGGCTAAGGGGCCAGAAAGACAGACATAACTAGCTCTAAATCCCTAACAGGTTGCCTCTGACTCTCATCTCATGTGCTCTTCTCCTCAGCCTGTAATATATTTAAGACCTTCTTATCTTAAAATGCCCACTCTACCCCAGTCCCATCCCTGTATCAAACTCCTAAAAAAAGATTGTATACTTATCATCATTTTCATCTTTTCCCCCTCCCATCAGACTCTTCAGTCCACTCCAGTCAGCCCTTGTCCACACCTTCCACTGACTTTGCTACAGCAAAGGCTTCCTTCCCATAGACAAATCAGAAAACTGCCTACCTCCTTTTTTTAATTTCTTTATTGATTAAATTATTACATATATGTCCTCATCCATCCATTAACCCCACAACCCTCACTCATTCCCTCATCCCCCTGTTGTCTTTGTCCATTGGTTAGGCTTATATACATGCATACAAGTCCTTTGGTTTATCTCTCCTCCTTACCTCCACCATCCCCTAACTTACCTCTGAGGTTTGACAGTCTGATCGATGCTTCTCTGTCTCTGGATCTGTCCCTGTTCATCAATTTATGTTGTTCATTATATTCCATAAATGAGTGAGATCATGTGGTATTTATCTTTCTCTGACTGGCTTATTTCACTTAGCATAATACTTTCCAGATCCATCCATGCTGTTGCAAATGGTAAGAATTCCTTCTTTTTTACTGCAGCATAGTATTCCATTGTGTAGATGTACCACAGTTTTTTAATCCACTCAACTCCTGATGGGCATTTAGGGTGTTTCCAAATCTTAGCTATGGTGAATTGTGCTGCTATGAACTTAGGGGTGCATATATCCTTTCTGATTGGTGTTGCTAGCTTCTTGGGGTATATTCCTAGAAGTGGGATTGCAGGGTCAAATGGGAGTGTCATTTTTAGTTTTTTTGAGGAAACTCCATACTGTTCTCCACAGTAGCTGCACCAGTCTGCATTTCCACCAGCAGTGCACAAGGGTTCCTTTTCCTCCAAATCCTCGCCAGTACTTGTCCTTTGTTGATTTATTGATGACAGCCATTCTGACAGGTGTGAGATGGTACAGCATTGTCGTTTTGATTTACATCTCTTGGATAATTAGTGACTTTGAGCATATTATCATATGTCTCTTGGCCTTCCTTCTGTCCTCCTTCAAAAAGTGTCTATTTAGGTCCCTTGCCCATTTTTTGATTGGATTGTTTTTCTTCCTTTTGTTAAGTTGTATGAATTCCCTGTAAATGTTGGAGATTAAACCCTTATTGGTGATGACATTGGCAAATATGTTCTCCCATACAGTGGGCTTTCTTGTTGTTTTGTGGATGCTTTCTTTTGCTGTACAAAAGCTTTTTATTTTGATGTAGTTCCACTTGTTTATTTTCTCTTTAGTTTCCATTACCCTAGGAGCAGTATCAGTGAAAAAATTGATTGGCATATGTCTGAGATTTCTCTGCCTGTGGATTCCTCTAGTATTTTTATGGTTTCACATCTTAGGTCTTAGTCCTTTATCCATTTTGAGTTTATTTTTATGTATGGTGTAAGTTGGTGGTCTAGTTTCATTTTTTTGTATGTATCTGTCCAATTTTCCCAACACCATTTGTTGAAGAGACTGTCTTGACTCCATTGTATGTTCATGCCTCCTTTGTCAAATATTAATTGGGCATAGTGGTTTGGGTCGATTTCTGGGTTCTCTATTCTATCCCATTGATCTATATGTCTGTTCTTGTTCCAGTACCAGGCTGTTTTAAGACAAGTGGCTTTGTAATACAGCTTGATATCTGGTATTCAGATTCCACCTACTTTGTTCACGTTTCTCGGGATTGCTGTGGCTATTCGGGGTCTTTTTTTATTCCAGATGAATTTTTGGAAAGTTCGTTGTAGGTCTGTGCAATATGCCGTTGGTATTTTAATGGGTATTGAATTGAATCTATAGATTACTTTGGGTAGTATGGACATTTTGATGATGTTGATTCTACCAATCCATGAACACGGTATGTTCTTCCATCTGTTTATGTCTTCCTCTGTCTTTTTTTTAAGTGTCCTGTAGTTTTCCGCATATAGTTCTTTTACCTCCTTAGTTAAGTTTATTCCTAGGTATCTTAATATTTTTGGTGCGATGGTAAATGGGATTTCTTTTTTAGTCTCTCTTTCTGTAAGTTCACTATTGGTATAAAGAAATGCCATAGATTTCTTGGCATTAATTTTGTATCCTGCTACATTGCCAAATTCATTTATTAAGTCTAATCATTTTTTGATGGAGTCTTTAGGGTTTTCTATGTACAATATCATGTCATCTGTGAAAAAGGACAGTTTTACTTCTTTTCCAATTTGGATGCCTTTTATTTCTTCTTCTTGTCTGGTCGCAATGTCTAGTACTTCCAGTACTATGTTGAACAAGAGTGGTGAGAGCAGGCATCCCTTCTTGTTCCTGTTCTTAGGGGAAATGGTTTGAGTTTTTGCCCATTGAGTATGATGTTGGCTGTGGGTTTGTCATATATGGCTTTTATTATGTTGAGATATGATCCTTCTAGTCCCACCTTGCTGAGAGTTTTTATCAAGAAGGGGTGTTGGATTTTGTCAAATGCTTTTTCTGCATCAATTGATATGATTATGTGATTTTTATCTCTCAATTTGTTTAGGTGATGTATCACGTTTATTGATTTGTGGATATTGTACCATCCTTGCATCCCTGGAATAAATCCTACTTGGTCATGGTGTATGATCTTTCTGATGTATTGCTGGATCCAATTTGCTAGAATTTTGTTGAGGATTTTGGCATCTATGTTCATGAGGGATATTGGCCTATAATTCTCTTTCATTGTGTTGTCTTTATCTGGTTTTGGTATTAGGGTGATGCTGACTTCATAGAAAGAGCTTGGAAGTGTTCCTTCCTCTTGAATTTTTTGGAATAGTCTGAGGAGAATAGGTTTTAGTTCTTCCTTTAATGTTTGATATAACCTCCCTGTGAAGCCATCTGGCCCCGGGCTTTTGTTTGCTGGGAGCTTTTTGATGACTGCTTCAATTTCTTCCATAGTTATCGGCCTATTGAGATTTTTAGAATCTTCCTGATTGAGTTTTGGAAGGTTGTATTTTTCTAGGAATATGTCCATTTCCTCCAGGTTGTCTAGTTTGTTGGAGTAAAGTTGTTCATAGTATTTTTTAACAATTCTTTGTATTTCTGTGGGGTCTGTTGTTATTTCGCCTCTCTCATTTCTGATTTTGTTTATTTGGGTCCTCTCTCTTTGCTTCTTGGTGAGCCTTGCTAGAGGTTCATCAATCTTGTTTATCCTTTCAAAGAACCAGCTCTTGGTTTCATTGATCTTTTGTATTGTTTTCTGGTCTCTATGTCATTTATCTCTGCTCTGATCTTTATTATGTTCTTCTTTCTGCTCACTCTGGGCTTTTCTTGTTGCTCTCTTTCTAATTCTTTGAGTTGTAGTGTTAGATGATTTACTACCATTTTTTCTTTTCTTTTTTTTTTTTTTTTTTGAGGTAGGCCTGTAGAGCTATAAACTTCTCTCTCAGGACTGCTTTCATTGTGTCTCATAGATTTTGGATTGTTGTGTTTTTGTTGTCATTAGTTTCCCAAATGCCTTTAATTTCTTCTTTGATCTCATTGATAACCTAGTCATTATTTAATAGCATGCTATTCAGCCTCCAAGTGTTTGAGACTTTGGGATTGTTTTTATTGTAGTTTATTTCTAATTTCATGGCATTGTGGTCTGAGAAGATGCTTGGTATGATTTCAATCTTCTTGAATTTGGGGAGACTCTGCTTGTGACCCAATATGTGGTCTATTTTTGAAAATGTCCCATGTGCACTTGAGAAGAACATATATTCCATGGCTTTGGGGTGAAATGTTCTGAAGATGTCAGTTAAACCCATCTGATCTAGTGACGCATTTAGGATTGCTGTGTCCTTGCTGTTTTTTTGTCTAGAGGATTTAGCCAGTGATGTCAGTGGTGTATTAAAGTCCCTTACTATGATTGTATTGTTGTTGATCTCTTCCTTGATATCTTCCAGGAGTTTTGTTATGTATTTGGGTGCTCCTGCATTGGGTGCATATATGTTTATCAGGGTTATATCCTGTTGTAGTATTGATCGCTTTAGTATTATGAAGTGGCCTTCCTTATCTCTTGTTATGGCCTTCACTTTTAGGTCTATTTTGTCAGATACAAGTATTGCTTCCCCAGCTTTTTTTTTTTTTTTTTTTCATTTGCCTGATAGATATTTTTCCATCCCTTCATTTTCAGTCTGTGTGAGTCCCTTTTTCTGAGGTGTGTTTCTTGTAGACAGCATATATATGGGTCGTGTTTGTTAATCTATTCAGCCACTTGATGTCTTTTGATTAGAGCATTTAGTCTGTTTACATTTAAAGTTATTACTGAAAGGTACTTGTTTGTAGTCATATCTATTTATTGCCTGTGTTCCTTCTTACCTTTTTATTTCTTCTTTTTACAGCATTCCATTTAGCATTTCTTGCATTGCTGGTTTGGTGGTGATAAACTCCATTAGCCTTTTTTTGTCTGCAAAGCTCCTGATTTCCTCTTCAATTTTGATTGATAGTCTTGCTGGATAGAGTATTCTTGGATTCAGTCCTTTGCTTTGCAACACTTTGTATACCTCCTTCCATTCCCTTCTAGCTTGATGTGTTTCTGTTGAGAAATCATTTGATAATCTGATGGGGGATCCTTTGTAGTTAACACTCTGTCTCTCTCTTGCCGCCTTTAAGATTCTCTCTTTGTCGTTAATATCTGCCATTAAAATTATGACGTGTCTTGGTGTGAGTCTTTTGGGATTCATCTTGCTTGGGACTCTGTACTTGTGTAACTTTTTTCTTCCCCATATCCGGGAAATTTTCTGTCATTATTTCTCCAAATAGATTTTCTAATCCTTGCTGATCTTCTTGTCCTTCTGGCAGCCCTATTATACGTATGTTACTTCATTTCATGTTGTCCCAAGGCTCCCTTAGGCTCTCTTCCTGCTTTTTAATTTTTTTTCTCCTGTTTCTGTTCAGATTGAGCTTGTTTCTCTACCTTATCTTCTAACTCACTAATTTGGTCCTCTGCTTCTTCTAGTCTACTGTTGAAACTTTCCATGGTGTTTTTGATTGTAGTTATATCACTTTTCATTTCTTCCTGATTCTTGCATAGGTTGTTGATTTTCTCATCCATCTGATGTATGAATTCTACGACCATTACTCTGAATTCTTTTTGTCATGTTGCATGCTTCAATTTCACTAATTTCCTTTCTTGGTGACTCCTCATTTTCTTTTCTCTAGGGATTGTGTTGTCATCTCCCCATTCTGACTATCACCAGAAGGTTCAAACTTTGAGTTGCGTGGACCTGGGCCATGTGCCGTGGGAGCTTCGCACCACCTTTGTGTTACTGAAGTGTTCCGACACTAAGACGTGTGGCTGCCATGGGTTGGTGGTAACCAGGCTCACCCAGGGTCAGTTACCAGCATTCCAGCATTCAGTGTGGTCTCGTGTGCGCACCTAGAATCAGAGACCCCATCTACACCACGCTGTTTGCATGTGCCGCAAATCAGAGTCCCAGCCTGCACCACGCTGTTGGCATGTGCTGTAAATCAGAGTCTTCTAGCGCGTGCCAGGAGTCAGAGTTCCCCTGTGTGTGCACCAAGAATTGGAATCACTGGCTCTTAGTGTTAATGTGCTGTGATTCAGGGATCCCAGGCACACGCAATAAGAAACAGAGTTAAGTCAGTGGTGCTCAGTGCTGCCTCCCTCCTGAAGAATCTGGTTCTTGGTCACCATGGGGGACTGGGTTACACAGTAGCATGGTGGCATGCCTGTGCTGCAGAAAACAGACTTCTGTGTGTGCTTGCCCAGAATCTAAGTAAGATGGCACTGCTGCCATGGTGGGCTTCGGGTTTGGTTGCCCGATTGCATTGCGGGAAGCAGATTCCCAGCCAATGCGCTCAGGCTCAAATTTCTGTAGCAGCGCTGTGGCCCATGCGAGCACATGCTCCCAAGCTCAAATTCCCTTAGGGGTACTGCGCCTGAGCGAGGGGCGGGTCTATCAGTTACTATGGTGCTATCCGTGAGCCTGCAGGGAGGGGGATAGGTTCTTTGACTCACAGAAATCTGCGGCCGGAGGGATGCCCACTCTCACCACTCCTGTTCAACATAGTGTTGGAAATACTAGCCATTGCAATCAGACAAGAAGAAGAAATAAAAGGCATCCAAATTGGAAAAGAAGAAGTGAAAATGTCCTTATTTGCAGATTACATGTTACTGTACATAGAAAACCCTAAAGACTCCATCAAAAATTTATTAGACTTAATAAATGAATTCGGCAGAGTAGCAGGATACAAAATAAATGCTAAGAAATCTATGGCATTTCTATACACCATAATGAACTTACAGAAAGAGAGACTAAAAAAGCAATCCAATTTACCATCACACCAAAAAATTAAGATACCTAGGAATAAACTTAACTAAGGAGGTAAAGGACCTATACACGGAAAACTACACAACACTGAAAAAAGAGATAAAGGAAGACATAAACAGATGGAAGAACATACCATGTTCATGGATTGATAGAATCAACATCATTAAAAGGTCCCTACTACCCAAAGCAATCTATAATTTCAATGCACTTCCCATTAAAATACCAATGGCATATTTCACAGACCTAGAACGAACTTTCCAAAAATTCATCTGGAATAAAAAAAGACCTCAAATACCTACAACAATCCTAGGAAAGAAGAATAAAGTAGGAGGGATCTCCATACCAGATTTCAAGCTATATTACAAAGCCACTGTTCTCAAAACTGCCTGGAATTGGCACAAGAACAGACATATAGATCAATGGGATAGAATAGAGAACCCAGAAATCGATTCAAATCACTATGCTCAATTAATAGGCATGAACATACAATGGAGTCAAGACAGTCTCTTCAATAAGTGGTGTTGGGAAAATTGGACAGATACATGCAAAAAAATGAAACTAGACCACCAACTTACACCATACACAAAAATAAACTCAAAATGGATCAAGGACTTAAACCTAAGACAGGAAACCATAAAAACACTAGAGGAATCTACAGGCAGAAAAATCTCTGACATATGCCAAAAGAACTTCTTCGCTGATACTGCTCCTAGGGCAATGGAAGCTAAAGAGAAAATAAATAAGTGCGACTACATCAAAATAAAAAGCTTTTGTACAGCAACGGAAACCATCAATAAAACAACAAGAAAGCCCACTGCATGAAAGAACATATTTGCCAATGATGTCAACGATAAGGGTTTAATCTCCAACATTTACAGGGAACTCATGCAGCTTAACAAAAAGAAGATAAACAACCCAATCAAAAAATGGGCAACTGATCTAAATAGACACTATTCGAAAGAAGACAGAAGGAAGGCCAAGAGACATATGAAAACCTCCTCCATCTCCAAAAGTGCGCCACTGAAAGCAGTAAGTACAACCTCCCCCTCCCCAACGCCCGAACTCAGGACTCCTGCATCCCCAGCCCATAGGCACCCTGGCACTCCACTACCCAGGCAGTGCTTGGGAACCACTGAGAGCCCCTGAGGGGGTGATTATGCACAGTCAAGGGTGCGCGGCCCTACAGTAGAAGCTCTAACTGCCTCTTCCTAAATAACTGCCCAGGGACACCCCTGTGGTGCAACTTCAGTGCTAGGGGGCTTCAGAGCTGCGCGCCTGCGGGCGCGCCACCAGTTCGCGCACACTCAAGGGCTAGCAAACTCCGGGCCACAGCAAGGTAAGGCGCCCCAAGCCCATATATCCACAGGGTTCTCTGGGGAGCTGCTTCGAGCCCTTGCTGGGAGTGATTCTGTACAGGCAAGGACGCGCTGCCCCACAGCAAAAACTCTGAACTCCTTTCTCCTGAATAACTTCCCACATACACCCTAGCTGTTTAAATTCAGTGCCAGAGTCCCTCAAAGTGCGTCAGAGCTGTGCGCCTGCAAACACACCTCCACAGAAGGAAATTTACAACAGGCAGGCACCCTGAGCCCATCTACACACAGGGTGCTAGTGGGAGCCACTGGGAGCTCTCCCAACAGACGGTTCCTGGGTGCCACTGTGAGTTCCCACTGGACACGCGCGATTTCAACTAAGGGTGCAAGACAGCAAAAACTGGGACACTCCACTCCATAGCTGCTGACTTTTAGACACCACAGTTGTGCCTCTCAAGCTTCCAAGCCTACATCAAGACAACCCAAGTAGCTCAAGTAGGGAGCTACACTAGATTACCAAGCCCAGGAGAACTGAGAGATTATACCAGTAGCACCATCACCAAAAGATAGCAAAGCAATTGGAACTAAAATTAAAACATTACAGTAAAAACATGGGGAGACAGAAAGGAAATTCTCAAAGGAAGGAACAGGAAGAATCACCAGAAAGGGAGTTAAATGAACTTGAGGCTAGCAGCTTAACAGAGAAAGAATTCAGAGTATTCGTTATAAGGATGTTTAAATGGATGGATGACAAATACACACAACTCAATGAGAGCTATAAGGAGCTGAATGAAAATGTCACCAACATGAAAAGAAACCAAGAGGAGATGAAGAACGACATAGCTGCAATAAAGAACACAATGGAAGGCTTAAAGAGTAGAGTAGAAGAGGCTGAGGACCGCATCAGCGAATTAGAAGACAAGGTAGGAAAAAACACACAAACACAGCAGCAACTGGAAAGAAGACTTAAAAAGCAAGAGGAGAGCCTAAGGGAGCTTCGGGACAACACAAAACGAAACAACCTTCAAATAACAGGGATAAAAGAAGGAGAGGAAGAGAAGCAAGGAACAGAAAACCTGTTAGAAGAAATAATGACAGAAAACTTCCCTGATATTGGCAAGAAAAAAAACTATCCAAGTCCAAGAAGTACACAGAGTCCCAAACAAGTTGAACCCCAAAAGACCGACACCAAGACACATCCTAATTAAATTGACAAACACCAACGACAAAGCAAGAATCTTAAAGGCTGCCAGAGAGAAACAGAAAGTTACCTACAAGGGATCTCCTATCAGAATATCAACTGATTTCTCAACAGAAACACACCAGGCCAGAAGTGAATGGAATGAAATATACAAAGTGATGCAAAACAAGGGACTGAATCCAAGAATACTATACCCAGCAAGGCTATCATTCAAAATTGAAGGTGGAATCAGAGCTTCACAGACAAAAAAGGGCTAAGAGAGTTCATCACTACCAAACCAGCAATGCAAGAAATGCTAAAGAGGCTGCTGTAAAAAGGAGAAAGAGAAAGGCAAAAAGAAACACAAACACTAAGGAAAAATATGTCAACAAACAGGTACTTATCAATAATAACAGTAAACATAAATGGATTAAATGCACCAATCAAAAGACATAGGGTAGCTGAATGGATAAGAAAACATGACCCATATATTTGCTGTCTACAAGAGACCCATCTTAGAACAAAAGACTCACACAGACTGAGAGTGAAGGGATGGAAAAACATTTTTCAGGCAAATGGAAATGAGAAAAAAGCTGGGGTTGTGATACTTATATCAGATAAAATAGACCTCAAAGTAAAGGCTTTAATAAGAGATAAGGAAGGCCACTACATAATACTAAAGGGAGCAATCCAGCAAGATATAACTCTGGTAAACGTATATGCACCCAACGCAGGAGCACCCAAGTACATAAAAAATCTCCTGGAAGATATCAAGGGAGAGATCGACATCAATACAATCATAGTAGGGGACTTTAAAACACCCCTGACATCAATGGATAAATCCTCTGGACAAAAAAATCAGCAAAGAAACAGCAATTCTAAATGACACACTAGATCAGATGGACCAAATTGACATCTTCAGAGTATTTCACCCCAAAGCCATGGAATATATGTTCTTCTCAAGTGCACATGGGACATTTTAAAAAATAGACCTCATATTGGGTCACAAGAAAAGTCTCCCCAAATTCAAAAAGATTGAAATCAAATCAAGGATTTTCTCAGACCAGAATGGCATAATCTTAGAAATACATTCCAAAAAAAATTCAAACACTTGGAAACTGAATAGCATGCTACTAAACAATGACTGGGTTATCAATGAGATCAAAGAAGAAATTTAAAACATTCTGGAGACTAATGACAATAAAAACACAACATTGCAAATCCTATGGGACACAAGGAAAGCAGTCCTGAGAGGCAAATGTATAGCTCTACAGGCCTACCTCAAAAAACTAGAAAAAATGGTAATAGATCATCTATCTCAACAACTCAAAGAATTAGAAAGGAAGCAACAAAAAAAGCCCACAGTGAGCAGAAGAAAGGAAATAATAAAGATCAGAGCAGAAATGAATAACATCAAGACCAAAAAAACAATACATAAGATCAACAAAACCAAGAGCTAGTTCTTTGAAAGGATAAACAGGATTGATGAATCTCTAGCCAGGCTCACCAAGAAACAAAAAGAGAGGACCCAAATAAACAAAATCATAAATGAAAGAGGTGAAATAACAACAGACCCCACAGAAATACAAAGGATTGTCAAAAAATACTATGAACAACTCTCTTCCAACAAACTAGACAACCTGGAGGAAATGGACACAATCCTAGAAAAACACAACCTTCCAAAACTTACTCAGGAAGAGACTAAAAATCTCAATAGGCTGATAACTATGGAAGAAATTGAAGCAGTTATCAAAAAGCTTCCGGCAAACAAAAGCCGGGGCCAGACAGCTTCACAGGGGAGTTTTATAAAACATTCAAGGAAGAGCTAAAACCTATCCTCCTCAGACTATTCCAGAAAATTCAAAAAGAAGGAACAATTCCAAGCTCGTTCTATGAAGCCAGCGTCACCCTAATACCAAAACCAGGTAAAGATAACACAATGAAGGAGAATTACAGGCCAATATCCCTCATGAACATAGATGCCAAAATCCTCAACAAAATTCTAGCAAATCGAATCCAGCAACACGACCAAGTAGGATTTATCCCTGGGATGCAAGGATGGTCCAATATTCGCAAATCAATAAATGTGATACATTACATAAACAAATTGAGAGATAAAAATCATATAGTCATATCAATTGATGCAGAAAAAGCATTTGACAAAATCCAACACCCTTTCTTGATAAAAACTATCAGCAAGCTGGGAATAGAAGGATCATACCTCAACATAATAAAAGCCATATATGACAAACCCACAGCCAACATCATACTCAATGGGCAAAAACTAAACTCATTTCCCCTAAGAACAGGAACAAGACAGGGATGCCCACTCTCACCAGTCCTGTTCAACATAGTGTTGGAAATACTAGCCATTGCAATCAGACAAGAAGAAGAAATAAAAGGCATACAAATTGGAAAAGAAGTAGTAAAACTGTCCTTATTTGCAGATGACATGATACTGTACATAGAAAACCCTAAAGACTCCATCAAAAAATTACTAGACTTAATAAATGAATTCGGCAGAGTAGCAGGATACAAAATAAATGCTAAGAAATCTATGGCATTTCTATACACCAATAATGAACTTACAGAAAGAGAGACTAAAAAAGAAATCCCATTTACCATCACACGAAAAAAATTAAGATACCTAGGAATAAACTTAACTAAGGAGATAAAAGATCTATACAGGGAAAACTACACAATACTGAAAAAAGAGATAGAGGAAGACATAAACAGATGGAAGAACATACCATGTTCATGGATTGGTAGAATCAACATCATCAAAATGTCCATACTACCCAAAGCAATCTATAATTTCAATGCACTTCTCATTAAAATACCAACAGCATACTTCACAGACCTAGAACGAAATTTCCAAAAATTCATCTGGAATAAAAAAAAACCCCGAATAGCCACAGCAATCCTGAGAAAGAAGAACAAAGTAGGTGGGATCTCCATACCAGATTTCAAGCTATATTACAAAGCCACTGTTCTCAAAACTGCCTGGTATTGGCACAAGAACAGACATATAGATCAATGGAAAGAATAGAGAACCCAGAAATCGATCCAAATCACTATGCTCAATTAATATTTGACACAAGAGGCAAGAACATACAATGGAGTCAAGACAGTCTCTTCAACAAATGGTGTTGGGAAAATTGGACAGATACATGCAAAAAAATGAAACTAGACCACCAACTTACACCATACACAAAAATAAACTCAAAATGAATAAAGGACTTAAACCTAAGACAGGAAACCATAAAAATACTAGAGGAATCTACAGGCAGAAAAATCTCTGACATATGCCAAAAGAACTTCTTCGCTGATACTGCTCCTAGGGCAATGGAAGCTAAAGAGAAAATAAACAAATGGGACTACATCAAAATAAAAAGCTTTTGCACAGCAAAGGAAACCATCAATAGAACAACAAGAAAGCCCACTGCATGGGAGAACATATTTGCCAATGATATCAACGATAAGGGTTTAATCTCAAACATTTACAGGGAACTCATGCAGCTTAACTAAAAGAAGATAAACAACCCAATCAAAAAATGGGCAACTGATCTAAATAGACACTTTTCGAAAGAAGACAGAAGCAAGGCCAAGAGACATATGAAAACCTGCTCTAAATCACTAATCATTAGAGAGATCCAAATCAAAACAACAATGCGATACCATCTCACACCTGTCAGAATGGCCATTATCAACAAGTCAACAAATGACAAGTGCTGGAGAGGATGTGGAGAAAAAGGAACCCTCGTGCACTGCTGGTGGGAATGCAGACTGGTGCAGCCACTGTGGAGAACAGTATGGAGTTTCCTTAAAAAACTAAAACTAGAACTCCCATTTGACCCAGTGATCCCACTTCTAGGAATATATCCCAAGAAACTGGAAACATCAATCAGAAAGGATATATGCACCCCTAAGTTCATAGCAGCACAATTCACCATAGCTAAGATTTGGAAACACCCTAAGTGCCCATCAGCAGATGAGTGGATTAAAAAACTGTGGTACATCTACACAAGGGAATACTACGCTGCGGTAAAAAAGAAGGAGCTCTTACCGTTTGCAACAATATGGATGGAGATGGAGAACATTATGCTTAGTGAAATAAGCCAGGCAGAGAAAGATAAATATCACATGATCTCACTCATTTGTGGAATATAATGAACAACATAAACTGATGGGGGGGGGGGGGAAATAGATCCAGAAACAGAGAAACATCAATCAGAATGTCCAACCTCAGGGAAGAAATTGTGAGGTAACCAGAAACCCAAGAATGCCTGAGAATGCCTTTCTAGCCACACTAGCAATCATCAGATGTACGGTAATTTTACCTGGGACAAGAGGGTAAGTATTTTGATCTTATGCTCCTGACCCTTCATGGGTAAGACCCCTTACGTGGGCTGATCCCCTGACTAATGTAGTTACCAATAATACCAAACACCCTGGACATCTAGGAGGTCCATGGGTGGGGCAAGAAAGTATAAATACACAGGGGTCTCCACCCAGCTTCCCTTTTGTATGACAAAATCAAAACAATGCCCCTTTGTGTATACTATTAAAGAGAGGTTTCTGGCTTGTGTGGACACCAAAGAAAGGGTGTCACTACTATCACTACGTGCCCCCGGTAGAGGTGCAGAAAATGTAACTAAGACCTTGTCTATATAAAAAGTAATGGACAGCCAGTTTGAAAGGGAATTCCCATGGACTAGAACAAAGAATATCCTTACATGATATTATTCTACAGCATCATTAAAATTTTTTCCCAGATTTGGATAACCCCTAGTACTTATAATAGTTCCTCTCACCCTTGGGGATAAAAAAAAATCATCTGTTTGGTGCTTGGAGACAAACTTAACACATCTCTTGATACTTTAGAATTACTACAGCATAATATACAATTATCCCAAGCAAACATACAAACTAATTCTTTGAATGTCTGGCAGCAATTTAAAAAGGACATGTAAGGATTTTACCCTTTTCATTGTGTAGAGGGCCTCCTGGGAGGGCACCTGAGCATTCTATATTGGTCCCTCTTACCCTTTAGGCCAAGAGAGACCCTCTTCTCACAATTCAATTGCTCACAGCTGTTGCATGAGCTCTCTGTTCATGTCGAGGTTGAAGTCTCGTGATGACTGGTGCCATGGATCTGTCTCTCACCCAGTGGGGCGAACTGAGCCCTCCCTGGAGAAGAAACCTGGGTTCCAAAAGATATGTGATCAGTGCTGGGGCCCCGCCAGCAGGCGAGGGAATCCCAAGGCAGGTGCTGGGCATGGAGGCCACGGGGGCATAGGCTACCAAGGAGACAAAACTGAACCTCACGTCACCCTGCTTGGCCCTGGAGGATGGCTGGTTAGCCAGAGACGGGTAAGATTCCTCAAGGAAGGAACAACCTAAGACAGGCACAGTCGCAGAGGGGCCATCAGGAGAGAATTTGGGGATCAACAGAGGTGGGGCACAGATCCTCACCCCCCCCCAACATTGCAGGGGCCTGAATCCTAGCCCCTTCTGAGGGAGGTCTCCTGCCCCCATGGCTGCTTCGTGATTCCCATGCCCAGCTCAGATCAGGACCCAGGTGACCGACAGAGACTTGGCCGACAGCAGCTGCCCTCTCACTCCAACAATAATTGTTTGAATTGTCTTGTACCCATGGTGTGGGGAAGTGGGTTTATGATATCTAAATCCAGCCTACCACCAGGAATGCTCAGGACCTACTCAAGAAGGCAAATAATCCCTTCCACTAATATTTACAGTGTAAAACAAGATTACTGTTAGAGTAATAAATTTGACAGTAAAATAGTAGTCAAGTTTTCAGGCAAATTTAAATTGGCTAGTTGAAACAAGTGAATATTCTAGAAAAATTAATTGTACTGGACAAAAAGGTGTTCCTCAAGTGTCAACTAAAATTTTTATTGGTACTTCATCTCATGATAAAATTGTGCACCATATAATGAACTTAAAACAGTAATATTATAGTGCAAAAAATTAAAATTTAAAAGCCATCAAGACTACATTATAAAATTTTCAAAAGCCTCCTAACATTTAAATCAAAAAAGGAGGGGATAGAAGAGGAATATCATGTAAGGAAAAATATCCTGTAAGTAAATTACATCTAGAAAATTAATACTTTAGAAAATTAATTGTAAGGCTAAAAGCAAGACACCCATGAAAAACACACAAGGTGACAAAACAAGCCAGAGGAAAATCATTTGGGCAAAAATTGAAAAAGGATCCCCAGTCAAATTTATAGAAAATATTCCTTTATTAACATTTGGTCGAGAATATGTTTGTATATTTTCAGAAAACAACTCTGAGACCATGTGGATTCCAGCAAGAGAGGAATCGACAGGACTACTCCAGCCATAAAGACAGAAACGAAGCAGTCCAGAGACGGAAGACGTTGATGTGGCCTTCCCATACTAGCTGTTAGCAGCTGTGCATCACTGCAGATTGCCCAGGATCAAACCAGACAGAGTCGGACCTGCATTACCACCATTTGTCCACCATCCAGAACTGAAATGTCAGTGCTGACATGTATACATAAGGAACTGTTGGACATTGAAATTGGGTCTCAAAAGAATTGTTGGCCCAGAAAGAAACTCACTACACACTGATTCATTTGCCTGTCACCATAACCATTATTGCTTGTCTCATTTTCGGTTCTTGTAAGTGTATTTCTAATAGCACATGATCTCACTCATCTAGGGGAAATAATGAACAACATAGACTGATGAACAAGAGCAGACCCAGAAACAAGGAGGCATGGATCAGACTGTCGGGCCTCAGGGGGAGGGTAGGGAAGGGTAGGGGTAAAGGGGGAGATCAACCAAAGGACTTGTGTGCAGGCATATGAGCCTAACCGGCGGTTAAGGACAACAGGGGGGTTGGGGCATGTGTGGGGAGGGGTGTGGGATGGGGATGGGGGTACGAGGACAAATATGTGATACCTTAATCAATAAAGAAATTTTTAAAAAAGAAAAGAAAAGGTGTCACTACTCTCACTACTAGCCCCCGGTAGAGGTGCAGAAAATGTAACTAAGACCTTGTCTATATAAAAAGAAATGAACAGCCAGTTTGAAATGGAATTGCCATGGACTAGAACAAAGAATATCCTTACATGATATTATTCTACACTGTCATTAAAATTTTTCCCAGAGGGGCAGTGTTCCTCTGACCGCGCAGCACCCACAGGGGCTGGGTCCCCTCCTGGAGCTGCGGGCTCGCCGGGCGCCTTGCCATCTTGCAAGGAAAGGAGGATTTTAGTGGAAACCTGACTTGCCGCGACAACTGCAAACACTGAACTGCTGGGAGCACCAGACCACCGGTCCCCTATCAGCGCAAACATTCGGATTCAAAGAAACTCTTCACTGCACCACGGAAAGGTCAGATTTCGCCTGAAATGAGGGGCGGTTTCTAATCCCCGCGGTGGGTGAGGGAAGCGCGGCAGCCGCAGGACCGGCAGGAGCCGGGAGGTCTGTGCCTAGAAAAATCGGCGGCAGTTGGAACTGCCGTGATCTGTGAATGAGGAGGGGGGACTTCTGAGCTGCTAACAGAAATGACCTCTTGAAAGCAACTCATTTTAATCTGACGAGGAGGGTCAGACTAAGAATTTTCAAAGGAGTGCAGGCTCCTTAGTCTGGTGCACAGACCCACGGTCCGCACACCTGGGCTCTTTCCGACTCTGATTGCTAAGCCCAACACATAGAAAAACCCAGGTGGAAACCCTGAAAGACTGCAGGGGGAAGGTGTTTTTTCGGAACCTGGGGACCAGAGCTGCGTGTGACCATCAGAGAGGCAGCTCTGAGGTGCACACCTCCACAAGCTCTGAGGCGCACACCTCCACAAACCGGTAGTGAGTGCCATAGAGGGGAAAAAAAAAAAGAGCTAGAGAGGCCCGGAAGTCAATTCAGAAACACTGCCACCCAGGGGCTGAAACGCTAATTGTCTCTGGTGTAATAAAAAATAAATACGAGAAATTAAGACACGGCTGGCTTAAAAAGCAGGACTGGCTTCCAACACTGAGGAGCCCTGGAATGAAGCTGAACTGAAATACCGCCCAGACTGGGAAAAAGGCATACCAAACAGAATAATAGAGGAAGTGAATGGCAGCCGCTACTGCACATTTTAGTCTTCCTGTTTTTTAATTTTCAATTCTTTTTTCAATTTTTTAATTTTTTTATTCTCATATTTTTTATTTGCATTTTTTGCATCTTTTACTTAAGAAACTAATTTTTTTTCTTTTTCCTCACTCGATTTTCACCTTTTTAATTATTACATTTTTATTTTCAATCAGCAATATTATTACTATTATTTTACTTTTTTTTATGTCATTTGATTTTCTCTTTCTTTTATTTTTGGATTAGTGTCCTACATTCGATTTGCATCTTTCCCTTACAATCGCTTTACCCTATCTCAAAGCTAACATTATGCCATCACTCTCCTCCTAACCTTTCCCCCTTGGTCCCCAGTTTATCTTAACCCTTTCTGGCTTTAGATTTTCCCTACTTTTTCAGTTTACTCCCTGCTAAAACTTCACCCTACTTATATATCTAATTCCCAACCCCCTGCTCCAAATCCATACAAACCTCTCTCTATGCTACCTTAAAAAAATTATTTTTCTCTCGGGCCTTTTGTTGTTGTTTGCTTGAATGTTGATTAGATTGAATTTTTATGCTTTTTTATGAGATTGTTTTGATTATTCTTTTTGTTGGTTTGGTTGGTTCTTTTGTTTGCTTTGTTTTTGTTTGTTTTTTACTTTTGTTTTCCCTTGCCTCACTTGATATTAGCTGCTGTTGCAGTTTGTATTAATCTCCAGGCTCGTGTTGCTGGAATTTGCTGGGAATAGTGGTGGTTCTAGTGGAGTTTACTCCCCATATATATAGTTTGTTCCCCTTTTCTCTCTTAGTATCATTCTTGTCTCTCTTACATCTTTTTTTCTTCTTTTCTTTTTCTTTTTTGTTATTTCTTTTTCTTTTCATTCTTTCTGCTCTTTTCCCAAGTTCAGATTCACACTCTTCGTTTTTTTTTCGTTGTTGTTCTTTCTTTTTACTCTCCCTCTTCCACTCATATTCCCTAATTTGTCTTTCTCTGGTGGTTACCTTTATTGGAGGTTATTAATATCGTGAATACAATTCTGTTCAGTGCCTTGTCTGTTGTGCCTGGTTGTGTTGTATTTTATACCTTTAAATCAACGCCAGAGAGAGTAATCTATATAACCAGACATCCGGAGAAGAGGGACCATGAGGAGACAAAGAAACAGCCCCCACAGGAAAGAGAAGCAGGCATCACCAGAAAAGGAAGTAAACGATTTAGAGGCAAACAACCTATCAGAGAAAGAATTCAGAGAAATGGTCATAAAGTGACTGAAAAGGATGGAAGACAAATTCGACAATATGAGTAAGAACCAAGAAGAAATGAAGAAGAACCAAGAAGAAATGAAAAATGACATCGCTGCTGTAAAGAACTCAATAGAAAGCATCAAGAGTAGACTAGATGAAGCAGAGGACCGCATAAGTGAGCTAGAAGACAAGATGGAAAAAAATACCCAATTACAACAGCTTCTAGAAACAAAAATTAGTAAGATTGAGGAGAGCGTAAGGGAACTTAGGGACAATACAAAACAAAACAACATCAGGATAATAGGGGTGCCAGAAGGAAAGGAAACTGAGCAAGGAATAGAAAACCTGTTTGAAGAAATAATAACAGAAAACTTCCCTGATATAGGGAAGAAAAAACCCACACAAATCCAAGAAGCTCACAGAGTTCCAAGCAAAATGAACCCCAAAAGACCGACGCCAAGGCACATTATAGTTAAGTTAGCAAACACCAACGACAAAGTAAGAATCTTACAAGCGGCCAGAGAGAGACAGACAGTTACATACAAAGGAACCCCCATCAGACTAGCAACTGATTTCTCAACAGAAACTCATCAGGCCAGAAGGGAATGGAATGAAATATACCAAGTCATGCAAAGGAAGGGTCTAAATCCAAGAATACTGTACCCAGCAAGGCTATCAATCAAAATTGAAGGTGAAATCAGGAGCTTCACAGACAAAAAAGGACTAAGGGAGTTTATCACCACCAAACCAGCAATGAAAGAAATGCTAAAGGGTCTGCTGTAAAAAAAAAAAAAAGAAAGAAAGAAATAGGAAGCAAAGAAGGCACACAGGGGTATAGAATAAAAATGGCGTCAAATAAGTACCTATCAATAATAACTTTAAATGTAAATGGATTGAATGCCCCAATCAACAGACACAGGGTAACAGACTGGATAAGAAAACAAAACCCAGATATCTGCTGTCTACAGGAAACCCACCTCAAAAAAAAGGATGCATACAGACTGAGAGTAAAGGGATGGAAAAAGGTTTTCCAGGCAAATGGAAATGAAAAAAAAGCTGGGGTTGCAATACTTATATCTGACAAATTAGATCTCAAAGTGAAGGACATAACAAGAGATAATGAAGGCCACTTCATAATACTAAAGGGAGAAATCCAACAAGAAGAAATAACTCTGGTAAACATATATGCACCCAATACAGGAGCACCAAGATACATTAAAAAACTCCTGGAAGATATCAAAGGAGAGATTGACAGTAATACAATCATAGTAGGAGACTTCAATACCCCACTATCACCATTGGACAAATCCTCTAAACAAAAAATCAACAAAGAAACATCAATCCTAAATGACTCACTAGACCAGATGGAATTAATCGACATCTTCAGAACATTTCACCCCAAAGCCACAGAATATACATTCTTCTCAAGTGCACATGGGTCATTTTCAAAGATAGACTATATGTTAGGACATAGGCAAAGTCTCTCCAAATTCAAGAAGATAGAAATCATATCAAGTATCTTCTCAGATCACAGTGGCATAAAACTGGAAATCAACTACAATAAAAACAACCCAAAGAAATCAAACACTTGGAGACTAAACAGCATGCTATTAAACTATGACTGGGTTACCAAAGACATCAAGGAAGAAATAAAAAACATCATGGCAACAAACGACAATGAAAACACAACAATCTAAAATCTATGGGACACAGCGAAAGCAGTCCTGAGAGGGAAGTTCATAGCTCTACAAGCCTACTTCAAAAAACAAGAAACAATGGTAATAAATTACCTAACCCAACAACTCAAAGAGTTAGAGAGAGAGCAACAAGATAAGCCCAGTGTAAGCAGAAGGAAAGAAATAATAAAGATCAGAGCGGAGATAAACGACATAGAGACCAAAGAAACAATACAAAAGATCAACAAAACCAAGAGCTGGTTCTTTGAAAGGATAAACAAGATTGATGGACCTCTAGCCAGGCTCACCAAGAAGCAAAGAGAGAGGACCCAAATAAACAAAATCAGAAATGAAAGAGGTGAAATAACAACAGACCCCGACGAAATACAAAGGATTGTTACAAAATACTACGAACAACTCTATTTCAACAAACTGGACAACCTAGAGGAAATCGACATATTCCTAGAAAAATACAACCTTCCAAAACTCAATCAGGAAGATTCTAAACAGCTCAACATGCCAGTAACTATGGAAGAAATTGAAGCAGTCATCAAAAAGCTTCCGGCAAACAGAAGCCCGGGGCCAGATGGCTTCACAGGAGAGTTTTATCAAACCTTTAAGGAAGAACTAAAACCTATCCTCCTCAGACTATTCCAAAAAATTCAAGAGGAAGGAACACTTCCAGGCTCCTTCTATGAAGCCAGCATCACCCTAATACCAAAACCAGATAAAGACAACTCAATGAAAGAGAATTACAGGCCAATATCCCTCATGAACATTGATGCCAAAATCCTCAACAAAATTCTAGCAAATCGGCTCCAGCAGTACATCAGAAAGATCATACACCATGACCAAGTAGGATTTATTCCAGGAATGCAAGGATGGTACAATATCCGCAAATCAATAAACGTGATACATCACATAAACAAATTGAGAGATAAAAATCACATAGTCATATCAATAGATGCAGAAAAAGCATTTGACAAAATCCAACACCCTTTCTTGATAAAAACTCTCACCAAGGTGGGAATAGAAGGCTCATACCTCAACATAATAAAAGCTATTTATGATAAACCCACAGCAAACATCATACTCAATGGGCAAAAACTAAAACCATTTCCCCTAAGAACAGGAACAAGACAGGGATGCCCATTCTCACCACTCCTGTTTGACATAGTACTGGAAGTATTAGCTATCGCAATTAGGCAAGAAGAAGAAATAAGAGGCATCCAAATTGGAAAAGAAGAAGTGAAGCTGTCCTTATTTGCAGATGACATGATATTGTACATAAAAAACCCAAAAGATTCCATCAAAAAACTAATAGACTTAATAAATGAATTCGGCAATGTAGCGGGATACAAAATTAACGCCAAGAAATCTATGGCTTTTCTATACACCAATAATGAACTTACAGAAAGAGAGACTAAAAAAGCAATCCCATTTACCATCGCACCCAAAAAATTAAGATACCTAGGAATAAACTTAACTAAGGAGGTAAAAGACCTATACGCAGAAAACTACAGGACACTGAAAAAAGAGATAGAGGAAGACGTAAACAGATGGAAGAACATACCATGTTCCTGGATTGGTAGAATCAACATCATCAAAATGTCCATACTACCCAAAGCAATCTACAGATTCAATGCACTCCCCATCAAAATACCAACAGCATATTTCACAGACCTAGAAAGAACTCTCCAAAAATTCATCTGGAATAAAAAAAGACCCCGACTAGCCTCAGCAATCCTCAGAAAGAAGAATAAAGTAGGTGGGATCTCAATACCAGATTTCAAGCTGTATTACAAAGCCACTGTTCTCAAAACAGCCTGGTACTGGCACAAGAACAGACATATTGATCAATGGAACAGAATAGAGAACCGAGATATCGACCCAAACCACTATGCTCAATTAATATTTGACAAAGGAGGCAAGAACATACAATGGAGTCAAGACAGTCTCTTCAATAAATGGTGTTGGGAAAACTGGACAGATACATGCAAAAAAATGAAACTAGATCACCAACTTACACCATACACAAAAATAAACTCAAAATGGATACAGGACTTAAACATAAGACGGGAAACCATAAAAATACTAGAGGAATCCACAGGCAACAAAATCTCAGACATATGCCACAAGAACTTCTTCACTGACACTGCCCCTAGGGCAATGGAAGCTAAAGAGAAAATTAACAAATGGGACTACATCAAAATAAAAAGCTTTTTTACAGCAAAAGAAACCATCAACAAAACAACAAGAGAGCCCACTGCATGGGAAAACATATTTGCAAATGCTATCACTGATAAAGGTTTAATCTCCAACATCTACAGGCAGCTTATGCAACTTAATAAGAGGAAGATAAATGATCCAATAAAAAAAATGGGCAACAGACCTAAACAGAATATTTTCAAAAGAAGACAGAAGAAAGGCCAAGAGACATATGAAAACATGTTCAAAGTCACTTATTATCCGAGAGATGCAAATCAAAACAACAATGAGGTACCATCTCACACCTGTCAGAATGGCTATCATCAACAAATCAACAAACGACAAGTGTTGGCGAGGATGCGGAGAAAAAGGAACCCTCGTGCACTGCTGGTGGGAATGCAGACTGGTGCAGCCACTGTGGAGAACAGTATGGAGTTTCCTCAAAAAACTGAAAATGGAACTCCCATTTGACCCAGTAATCCCACTTCCATCTGTTTCTAGAAACTAGAAACACCAATCAGAAAGGATATATGCACCACTATGTTCATAGCAGCACAATTTACAATAGCTAAGATTTGGAAACAGCCTAGGTGCCCATCAGCAGATGACTGGATCGGAAAACAGTGGTACATCTACACAATGGAATACTATGCTGCCATAAAAAAGAAGGAATTCTCATCATTTGCAGCAACCTGGATGGAATTGGAGAACATTATGCTAAGTGAAATAAGCCAGTCAATGAAAGAACAATACCACATGATCTCACTCATTTAGGGATAGTGAAGAACATTATAAAGTGGTGAACAAAAAGATAGATACAGAGACAGTAAAGCATCAAACAGACTTTCAAATTACAGGGGGAAAGTTTGGGAAAGGTGGGGGAGTTTTGAAATCAAACGAAGGACTTGTATGCATGCATATAAGCATAAACAATGGACGCAAAACTCTGGGGGGGGGAGGGCATGTGTGGGTGTGGGGTAGGGGGGTAATAGTAAGATATGTACACATATAATACCTCAATAAAAATATTAAAAAAAAATTTTTTCCCAGATTTGGATCACCCCTAGTACTTATAATAGTTCCTCGCACCCTTGGGGATAAAAAAAAAAAATCATCTGTTTGGTGCTTGGAGACAAACTTAACACATCTCTTGATACTTTAGAATTACAACAGCATAATATACAATTATCCCAAGCAAACTTACAAACTAATTCTTTGAATGTCTGGCAGCAATTTAAAAAGGACATATAAGGATTTAATCCTTTTAATTGTATAGAGGGCCTCCTGGGAAGGCACCTGAGCATTCTATCTTGGTCCCTCTTACCCTTTAGGCCAAGATAGACCCTCTTCTCACAATTCAATTGCTCACAGCTGTTGCATGAGCTCTCTGTTCATGTCGAGGTTGAAGTCTCGTGATGACTGGTGCCATGGATTTGTCTCTCACCCAGTGGGGCGAACTGAGCCCTCCCTGGAGAAGAAACCCGGTTTCCAAAAGATATGTGATCAGTGCTGGGGCCCCGCCAGCAGACGAGGGGATCCCAAGGCAGGTGCTGGGCATGGAGGCCACGAGGGCATAGGCTACCAAGGAGACAAAACTGAACCTCATGTCACCCTGCTTGGCCCCGGAGGATGGCTGGTTAGCCAGAGATGGGTAAGATTCCTCAAGGGAGGAACAACCTAAGACAGGCACAGTCGCAGAGGGGCCATCAGGAGAGAATTTGGGGATCAACAGAGATGGGGCACAGATCCTCACCCCCCCCCCAACATTGCAGGGGCCTGAACCCTAACCACTTCTGAGGGAGGTCTCTTGCCCCCATGGCTGCTTCGTGCATCCCATGCCCAGCTCAGATCAGGACCTAGGTGACCGACAGAGACTTGGCCAACAGCAGCTGCCCTCTCACTCCAACAAGAATTGTTTGAATTGTCTTGTACCCATGGTGTGGGGAAGTGGGTTTATGATATCTAAATCCAGCCTACCACCAGGAATGCTCAGGACCTACTCAAGAAGGCAAATAATCCCTTCCACTAATATTTACAGGGTAAAACAAGATTACTGTTAGAGTAATAAATTTGACAGTAAAATAGTAGTCAAGTTTTCAGGCAAATTTAAATTGGCTAGTTGAAACAAGCGAATATTCTAGAAAAATTAATTGTACTGAACAAAAAGGTGTTCCTAAAGTGTTAACTAAAAATTTTATTGGTACTTCATCTCATGATAAAATTGTGCACCATGTAATGAACCTAAAACAGTAATATTATAGTGCAAAAAATTAAAATTTAAAAGCCATCAAGACTACATTATAAAATTTTCAAAAGCCTCCTAACATTTAAATCAAAAAAGGAGGGGATAGTAGAAGAATATCATGTAAGGAAAAATATCCTGTAAGTAAATTACATCTAGAAAATTAATACTTTAGAAAATTAATTGTAAGGCTAAAAGCAAGACACCCATGAAAAAAACACAAGGTATCAAAACAAGCCAGAGGAAAATCATTTGGGCAAAAATGAAATAGGATTCCAAGTCAAATTTATAGAAAATATTCCTTTATTAACTTTTGGTTGAGAATATGTTTGTATATTTTCAGAAAACAACTCCAAGACCATGTGGATTCCTGCAACAGAGAGGAATCGACAGGACTACTCCAGCCATAAAGACAGAAACGAAGCAGTCCAGAGATGGAATATGCTGACGTGGCCTTCCCATACTAGCAGTTAGCAGCTGTGCATCACTGCAGTTTGCCCAGGACCAAACCAGAGAGAGTCGGACCTGCATTACCACCATTTGTCCATCATCCAGAACTGTAATGTCAGTGCTGACATGTACACATAAAGAACAGTTTGACATTGAAATTGGGTCTCAAAAGAACTGTTGGCCAAGAAAGAAACTCACTATAGACTGATTCATTTGCCTGTCACCATAACCATTATTGCTTGTCTCATTTTCGGTTCTTATAAGTGTATTTCTAATAGCACATGATCTCACTCATCTAGGGGAAATAATGAACAACATAGACTGATGAACAAGAACAGACCCAGAAACAAGGAGGCATGGATCAGACTGTCGGGCCTCAGAGGGAGGGTAGGGGAGGGTGGGGGTAAAGGGGAGAGATCAACCAAAGGACTTGTGTGCAAGTATATGAGCCTAACCAGCGGTTAAGGACAACAGGGGGGTGGGGGCATGTGTGAGGAGGGGTGTGGGTTGGGAATGGGGGGATGAGGACAAATATGTGATACTTTAATCAATAAAGAAATTAAAAAAAAAAAGAAATCTGCAGCCGGGCTGTCTGGATTCTTGTTGTCTGTTGGTCTGAAGCTGTGGTCGCAGGTCTCTGTCCCCAGTGGTTGCAGGGTCCTGGTTTGCGTCTGAGATGCAACTGGGTGGTGCTGAGGCCAGGATCCTAGTCTCAAGTAGCTCTGTTTCTCAAGATGGCATGGTCTCTGTGCCCACACTGGCCGCCCAGAAGTGTCCACTTTGTACGCGGGGCTCCGCCATCTAACACTGCCTGGTTTGGCAGCCCCTTGGAAGACCTGCAGAATCTAATTATCCCTAGCTCATACACACACACACACACACCACACACGTCTACACTCTCCTCTATCGCTCCCTCACTTTCTCACACTCCCTCCCTCCCTACCTTCCTGCCGGTTGCCATCTTCCAGATCCCCTGCCCTCCTGTTATTTAGCCTTTGTACAATATCTCAAAATGTCACCAAAACTGTTTCTACTGTCTGTCTACCTCTGGAGTGTTGGCTGTTCCCATGTTTCTCTCCTTGCCTCTCTTCTTATCTGTAATAAGCCTCCCCTGCCAGCTAAGGGACAATTCCTTGGCAATTCTCATCCAATTCCTTTATGTCATTGATAACTCCCAAATCTTTAATACATATTTTGTATCTTAGGCCCAACCTCTCCTAAATCCCAGACCACTCTATCAACAGGATCCCTGACCCTCACCATGCTCCCACTAAACCCCCCTCACACATATACACCCTACTACAAACCCTTGTCCTCTGCCTGTATTCCCCATCCCATTAATGCACCTCCTACATAGTTAGATATCCTTGACTCTCTTTTCTTCCATACATCTCACATTCAATTCACTGTTTAGTCCTACTGATGCTATTTTTTAAGTTTTTCAATATCTTCATTCCTCCCAAAACTATTGCAATTTAGGCCCTTTTACCACTCACTGGCTCTTCTAGCCTTCTCACTGGTCTCCTTACTTTCATTCCTCACCTCAAATTCCATCTCATTCTCCACAATTTAGCCAGTGAGTCCTATAAAGTGCACAGATGACCTGTTCATTTCCTCATTTACAAGCTCCCGCAAACTCCATTCACTTATCCCACAAATAGTTATTTACCATCTACTAGGTGCAACCACTGTTTTTGGGAACTGACAATACAGCAGAAAGCAAAACAATGTTCTGCCCTCATGGACCTTCTAATGTGGGATAAAGCCAGATGCCTTACTTAGTGTGGGGAGCAGGCAACCTGTACTGTGAAACTCATGTCTGCCTCCCCATCCTTATGTCCTAATTCTTCTTACGCTCTACCTTTGAGCCATACCAAATTAATTTCAGGGCCTTAAATGTGCTGTTCTATTCTACACTTCCTGCCTTTGCCCAGGCTCTATTGGGAATGCCTGCCTCCCACCCACTATACACCTACATAGTCACTTCCTCTGAGATAGTTTAGAGGCTGCTGTAGATCTCCATAATGACCTGGGGTCAAAACTCAGTAATCCACATATGCTAGCTGTATTACTTCTGTCAAGTTACCTGATTGGTGCTTCAGATCCTCATCTTAAAATGGAAATCATTATAGTACTTCTGTAAGAGTTGGTTGTGAAAATTAAGTTAATCAATCCATTAAAAGTGCTGAGATACTTTAGGTGCCTGACACATAATAAGCCTTTAATAAGTGTTAACTGTTTTTACTTTTTTCTTTAGTATGATTATTATTATACCTCTTATCACACTATTCTATAATAATCCTTCCTACTAAAGATATCTTATCATCTTTGTACCCTGATGACTAACATAGTCAGGTACATAATAGGTACTGAATACATGTTGAAGAGAGGATAAAAGGATTGGCTGATCCAGGTTTGTGGTTTGATTTCCTATGACCAAATAAAATTATGAAGGAATAACAGTAACCATAAGGCTTGAGTATCTTTGTGACCAAATGTCTAAGTGTATGCTATTAGCATTGTGTGAGCAAGAGCTGGAGAGGAGTGAGCAAGAAAGTGTGTTGAACTGGGATAAACTGAGCAATTTTCATTTCTTTATTCATTGACTTTGGGGTCAAGAAGGGACTGAATACCCTAAAGTAGCCATTACCTTCAACTCTCATCTCTCTACCACACCTCATACTTTCCATTTATCCCCTTCCCACTGCCATGTTCCCCTCAATCATGTATAAACTGAAACCCAGAAAGCAAAAGTAGTGCTGAGGGAAGGGGGGATTGGATGGAGAAGGGCTAACACCTCCCTTCTTCCTTTACTGAGATCAAAGCCCATGTTTTCACTGGAAGGCCACTGACCTCTTTCATCCTACTCCACCTTTCTGAGAATGGGATTGATGCTTGCCCATTCCCTTTCCTCTTTAGGGCTAAAGGGCAGTTTCGGGATGGGGCCTCAACCTATTTCTAGTGTTAGCCAAATCTCTGCACCCTAACATCTCTTTTGACTTATGTGATCAGATTTCCTTTCCACCTCTCCAGTAAGTAACAAGTGGCAGGAGCATAGGGCAGGAAACTGTTAGAGAAGCCAGTTTCTCCACAGGCCCTAAGTAGAGCTAATGGCTTAAGCAAGTGGGGAGGACCCTGAGGCTGCTGGGTTTTGTCTAACAGGAGGAACAAACTCTTCTTCATCATAGCTCCAATGCTTGGCCCAACATCCCCCAGAGTATAGGTGAGGCACCAGTTAGGCAAGAGCTTCTTCCCAGGAGAAGGGAATTTACATTACTGAAGTCCTACTAAGTGTATATTATCTGTGATTCTTAACAGCCCAGCCAGATCAGCACTTATCATCTCTATGGTAGCAATGACAAAACAGAGATTAAGCAACTCTCCTGAGGCACACAACTAAATCTGGGTACAAAAATACAGCTCTGCCTGGACTCTAAAACCAGGACTCTTTCCGTTTCATCATTCTACCTCAATAGTCTAGAAAAGCTGGTAATGCTATGAGTTGGCTTTTTGCATTATTCCACAGAATTAACTCAACAATCAGCTAAACCTTTTATGAATTAATTTAATTTAACATGATCTATATATGTATAAAAGCCCAGTGATCAGAACGGCGGAACGACCAGAATGACCAGAATGACCAAAATGACCAGTGGCTATGACGCACACTGCGGCAGCCAACTGGCCTGATTCAGGCACCAATTGCCCCCTCCTCCAGCTGGCCCAGCCCCCAATCAGCCCCCAACACCCCAAACAGGGGCGTGGCCAGCCAGCCAACCACCCATGGCCCCTCCTCCCCGCTGGCCCAGCCTGATGAACCCCCATTGGGGCGGGCCAGCTGGACCCCACCCATGTACAAATTCATGCACCAGGCTTCTAATTTTAAAATAAAAGTTTAAAGAGAAATGTTAATTACTTGAGTTCAACTCTACATGCTATGCAAAGAGAATGTGATGAAGGTTCTGCCTTTGCAGAGTTCATAGTCCAGTAGAAAAGACTTATAACAAGTGAAAAAATAAAAGCATAATATAATGCAGAAACAGGAAAATGCCATGAGAAAGCCAGGAGGGGGTCAGGACACCACCTTTGCCTTCCCAGTACCTATTGCTTCCTACAGCCCCAAGTAGAGCCTCCCAAGTTTGGGACCAGCCAACTGCCATGTGGAACAGGATCACAAAACAGGAACTTTCATTTTTTAAAAAATATATTTTATTGATTCATTACAGTGAGGAAGAGAGAGGGATAGAGAGTCAGAAACATCGATGAGAGAGAAACATCGACGAGCTGCCTCTTACACACCCCCTACTGGGGATGTGCCCGCAACCAAGGTACATGCCCTTGACCGGAATCGAACCTAGGACCCTTCAGTCCAAAGGCCGATGCTCTATCCACTGAGCCAAACCGGTTTCGGCAAAACAGGAACTTTCTTAAATCATCCATGTCCCCTAGCCTAAGAATAGTGCAAATAGGCAAGACCTGGGAATGATATTTGATTGTCAAAGGTGGGGAGATATTTAAGAAGCCAGGCTTGGCTATTGCCTGAAGCCAGCCTACTTGAGCAAAGAATGGGTTATTTACTGGTTAATTAAAACCAAGTGCCAATGCAACCAGGACAACAGGTTCAATCCCAAGAAAAGTGAGTTCTGTTGCATGGCAGTTCTGGTCCCAGCTGACCATCTTGTAACACTGTGCTCTTGGTCAAAGAGGAGACTAAAGTAAGAGACTGCAGGCAACCATTTAACCTACACTCACAATGAGGACATGTTATTCCAAACACTCAGCCCTAAACAGACAGCTCACCACATGTCTTGCTGACAGGATTAGCAGTGCTCCTTTCACAGATAGAAGCAACAGTTCCCTCCTCCTATACCTCAGCAAGGCCCCCTGCTTCTGATTTTCATAGCACCTTGATGCCAGGGCTTTGGGTCTCCCAGGGCAGCTGATTCATTGCAGCTGCCTTTCTTCTATTGCTGTCTCTAAACCCATATTTCCATATCCATGAAAGGAGTGTACTACTTGACACCCTCTGGAGGAGGAGAGGCCACCTAAGGAGAGAGGGCCAAACCTCTCAAGTTTCTGTGATCATAATGGGAGGGGGTAGTTTCAGGATGTGTCACCAGGTAACCCCTCCTGTCTATTTCATATATGGGTTTGGTAGAGATGATCTCTATTCAAGGCCTCTTCTATCTCTAGAATTCAGGGCTTTAGGCATCAGAGAGAGTAGTAACTCTAGGAGCAGGAAACTAGGCCCTCTCTTCATTCTGGTCAGACCAAAGAGACAAAAAGAAATTATAAGCATTGACATTTTTCTTTTAATTTAAATATGTAGAGTTGTCTGTAATGAATATGCAAAAGCCTTCTCCCCATCAAATTGCTCTTATGGATTCCACAAAGACAGTTAGAATCCCTAGGGATTGTTCCACAGTGTCTCCCACAGTGCCAGATGTACATCCAGACTCTTAACAAGGATAATTTGGTGGCAATGGCAATACTCTGGATTATTTTTAGAGGCTTTTTGAATGACATCAAATTCATGACACACATCAAGATCCCTTTTTTATGCCCTCTGTACCATTTTTTCTGTGGAATTTGAATTTCCCTGGCTTACTTACTGCCTAACAATATCACTATTGAAAGCACATAATGTCAAGTACCATATGCTCTCTCTCCAGAGAGTGTGCACAAATACTATTTCTGTTAAAAGCTAAACAGAAATAGCAGCTTTGCATATTTCCCATTCAAATACTTACCCCAATTGAATTATTTCCTTTGTCGTTGAGTGTTTTCCCCAAGCGGGCCCCAATAGAGAAGGTGAATCAGATATTGTGACTTACCAAAGGTCATAAGGAGTCATCTAGTGAGCTAGAAATAGAATCCAAAAACCTCTATTTTGATTTCCTGAATTTAATAACAAATAAACTCTACTACAGAGAAGAAAAACTGAAGAAACTAGTCTTGCTTGACATTCCTGGGTTAGGGAATTCAAGACAGCCAGAACTAACAGGAAGCTGCCATGGTCTGTGAGAACCAATGAGGTGAATAAGACATAGGTGTTCTCTGCCTTCAAGGAGCTGATAATCCAGTGTGGAGAGATCAGGTCGCTGGTTAAAAATCTCTATCCAAATTGTGCCAGCTAGAGGAACCCAGAGGAGGTCTCATCCATCTTCATAGCCCCCACAGCAGCTGGCACAGTGACCTGCATGGAATGTGCAGGCAAGCACTGTCTATTTGTTGAACAAGAACCATAAGAGAGATACTAACAGAATGCTCTGGAAACTGATGGAGAATGAAGGACAGCTTTGTGAAGAAAGTGACATTTGAGCTGCACCTGGAAAGATGGTGAGGTTTTTTACAGGCAGCAGGGATTGGGGAAGAGTCTTTGTAGGCCCTGGGAAAGATCTTAAGAGTGGACAAAGTGTGGTATGATTTGGGAGAGCTCAGAGCAGGCCAGTGTGGCTAGAGAGGAGCCCTGGGGAGTCAGAAAGAGCTAAGGCTAGAGAGAAAAGTTGAAACCTGAGCAGACAGAACCTTGAACAATAAGATAAAGAATTTAGCAGTGAACTGTTACTAGAGCCTTTAAACAAAGGGAATGGCACCACCAGGACAGGGCTTCCTGCTGCATTATCTTGCCTCGCCCACCTGGGCTTCCCTTGCCTTGTCAATAGTGCTGGGTTTCTTTTGATTGTACTGTTTGTATGTGGTTTGGTTTGCAGGTTTTCTGTGGTTTAGTTTGGTTTTTGGCCTTTCCCTTTTCCTTACAGTTTTTCACAGCATATGGTCCTGATTATGTGCTGGAAATCACGCCAAGCTGCCGACCAGACCGCAATGAGCCCCACCGAGTCCAGCAAATCTTCAACTATATCAAAGGTGAGCACTACCCTTGAGTCCCACCCTCTTCATTCCACCCAGCTTGTGGTGGCCCATCAGTGGGGCTTCCCCAAGTACCATTTGTCTTTTGGTGGCTAATAATTTCACTGATTGGAAAGGGAAACCTCTTCTTGGCCTGCTAGGTTGTAGTTGAAATTCTCCACTGGCCACTCTGGTCAAGATTGTTGTTTGGCCAGCTAATGTCATCTTCAAGGGCACAAGATGTTCATGTTTAGGCACCTCCAGTGGAAAACAAGTTCTAAAGTATGCCCTGGAGGTTCCCAGTCTCTCCCAGAGCACTAGAGATGAGGCTGTTGCCCTATCCTCCCCTTCCCTAAAGCTGGCCTACAGTTATTCTGGCCTCTGAACAGAGGGAAAATGGCAGTCATCAGGTTATTGCCCTCTTGATCACACTGTCCACTAGCTATTTGGGGATGTTGCCCTCAGCTTTCCACTAGAGTACCCCTTCCAAACCCACCTGTTGCTTCACAACTAAACTCACTTTGCCATATTTAAAGTAGTTTTGGCACCCATTTTCCTGTTTAAATTTGTATGTGTGTGTGATATTTTTTGGATTCTAATTATTAGCAGAATTGAAAAGCCTAGGGCAGTGGTCGGCAAACTCATTAGTCAACAGAGCCAAATATCAACAGTACAACGATTGAAATTTATTTTGAGAGCCAAATTTTTTTAAACTTAAACTTCTTCTAACGCCACTTCTTCAAAATAGACTCACCCAGGCCATGGTATTTTGTGGAAGAGCCACACTCAAGAGGCCAAAGAGCCGCATGTGGCTCGCGAGCCGCAGTTTGCCGACCATTGGCCTAGGGTATCATAAAGCCCATCCCAGAGAGTGTAATCACCATGTTAATTCATATAATGATCAACATAGAACCAGTTCTCCTACTTTGTGTCCCTTATTGGAATAGAATCCAGCATGGAAGAATTCTGTGCCAAGGGACACATTGTGTCTTAAGGTCTTTTCCCAGGGCTATATGAAGGCCCTATCCTCTAATAGAGCCCAATCTGTGACAACAGCCAAGACCATACACAGGGACTCCATATCTCAGGCTCCTTTGGCTAAAAAAAAAAAATCTAAGCTTATAAGTCAGACTCATAAGGTTATGCTCACAACAATGCTTATAGTCTCTCTAAGATGTCCGATAGACCTTAGCCTTTCCCTGACCCTATAGTTTCAAGCCACCTCCCTCTGGCCTTTCAATGGTTACTGACCCCACAGGTCTTCACTTCCTAACCAAATCTTTCTCCCTCATCCAGCCTCTCGGGCCTTTAAAATCCTTCTATTCCGGGCCCTTTTCTAGTCCTTCTCACTGTGTTGTAGCCCTAATTAACACTAGCACTCCCACCCTAGTTTCCTCCTGCCCCTCTCAGACCCAGGACACATTTCCTGTTTCCTTTGGGACTGTACCTGAACAAACCTTTCCATTTCCCCCTCATCCAGACTCTAAATCCTGATAGAGCATATACAAAGCAATAGAAACAGAAACTAAACAAGCATATCTCCAGAGCATGGTTACATCTTGCTATTGAGGAAATGGAAATGACAAGTGAGAGAAAACATAAGGAAGGTAATTCAAAGGGAAAAGAACTAGGAAAGGTAAGAAACCCAAAAGAAGAATACATTTTTTAAATATTTTAGATAAAAGACTAGTTTGAGGGTTGGGAAAGGAAGAAAGAAAGAAAGAAAGAAAGAAAGAAAGAAAGAAAGAAAGAAAGAAAGAAAGAAAGAAAGAAAGAAAGAAAGGAAGGAAGGAAGGAAGGAAGGAAGGAAGGAAGGAAGGAAGGAAAGAAAGGGAAAGAAAAGAAAGGGAAAGAAAAGAAGAGAAAAGAAAATCTTAGAAGACATGTAAGTTACATGGGGAAGTCAATTTTTTTTTTAAATATGCTAACAGGTGAAAGCAATAGTCTGATTGCACCACAATGAAATTAAAGTGGGGAAAAATGTGTGAACCAGGAAATGGGTTCTCAAAAGCAACTGGACACATACAAGTTGGAAAGACAAGGTTTAGCAGCATTTTCCCTGAAAGAGAGTTAGGGATTTGACTCAACCCAGAGCTCAGTGTGAGTCACCAGGGCAAGGTGGCTCACAGATGCTGGTACCAGAGATACTGATATATTATCAACATCACTTTAAAAGGACCCTAGACAAATAGGAGCTTACTCCAGGAGATCAGTTGAGATGGAAAGAGGACTGGATTCCAGGCTCCAAGATGTCTGGTTAAAGGAGCTGGGCTTTGGAGAAAAGAATACTTAGCGGCATGTGGTTTCTATTTCATATCCTTGAGAGGCTGTCACAGAGCAAAGGGTGTAGATAGAGTTGATGTGGTCATAGGGCATAGAGCTAGGACCCATAAGTAGATAATATTTTTAAAAAGCAGATTTTTCACTCATTAGAATGAATAATTTTCTTACAATTAGAGATGTCCAACACGTAACTGTCTGCCCAGAAAAGAATGAGGTTTCTATCACTGAAGACTTACAAGGTACAGACTGGATAATCTTTTGCCTATCAAATAGTAGAAGGGCTTCTGCATTGGGGGAGGGTGATTGTACTAGATTATTGTTAAGGTGCCTTCTAACCCTAATATTCTGGGATACTGTTCATTAAAATGAGAAAAATAAGAATATGAGAGCGTGCAGGTTGGTAGATGAGTCACAGTTGTTGTGCATAGAAAAGAACTGATGAAGAGAAGGAAAAAAAACTAAGTGGCTGAGAGTGGGCAGGGAGGATCCAGAGAGGGCAGACAGCAAGTAGAGTGGTTATATATACTAGGAATTTTCAAATTTTCCATTTAGCCATCCCTTGCATACTGACAAGGTCTTGTGTTCTAGCCATGCAAGTCCAGAACTGAAAAGAAATTCAGCTAAACCTGAAAGAAATTAGGCTACAAAGAAGTCCAAATGTTGCTAAAAATGGCCAGGCTAACCTGCTGTTCTGAGACCGTGCCCCTCCAGTCTTGTGACGCATGCTATCATCAGATAGTGTGTTGCCATGACAATGGTCAATGTGGAAAGGCTGCTGAATTTTCTGCATTCTGAAAGATTTTCCTGAACCTGCCTACAAGACTGTCATTTGTTCTTGTATATAAAAGCCTTGGCAAGGCTGGCCATTTCTCACTGTTCCTCTCTTCCATTCTTGCCCGCGCCCCCCATTAAAAACAAAGGGAGAACACAGGCACAGATTGATTTGAGGAGGTGGGATGGTGATGAGGGAGTGGAGGGTGAAGCTCCACTCTATGGGAGAGAATTTAGCCAGCATGTCTAGTTGAATTTGTTCAGCCCCTGAGCTTGGGTTTTTTCTCTTCCTCACCACATCCCTTAGAAGCACAAAAGATGGGATTTTTAACCTATTGGAGATCAAACCTGAAGAGGTTCATCTTATAGAGATGCATTCCACGTGCTATAGGATGACTGGAGGGACTGGCAAATTTAGACTTCATCTTATCCCATCTTTTCTGCCCATTAGTCTATCCAATAGGGATAAAAGACAAAAATAAAATCATAGAGAAAGTCAATTAAAGCTTTTCGCTTCATACAGAGAAAAGCTATGTTTTGCTCTCACAAATTGCTCTTTTCCTGCCAATGAATCTTGAGGATATATATCATTGTTCACAGGAAGTGGTTAGAGAGTGGATTATTCAGCGTAGCTCATGACCACTACTGTAAAATCATCTTTGCACCATCTTTAGGTGTTCACACTTGTTTGCCTTTCCTCTGGTTAACGTACTCCAGAGGGGTTGGCTTGTGATCAATCTCCAGAGGCAATTAGCTCCCCAAGTTACTGGGTAGCTCTACATGGGGACACGGGGGTAGAAGTTTTCTAATCCCTGTTGCTGATGACATTTGAATCAAGTAAAGAACCCTAGAGGGGTAAAAGGTTTATGTTGCAGCCCAGGACCAACCTTCTGAAGGTGGAGGCAGGGAATGGTTGGGTGAGTTGTACATGCATATGTGTTGGAATTATAAGGTTTCTACAATTGCTCTGAGTTCCCAGACTGTACCCCAAGTTTGCCTGTGATAGAAAAGGAAACAAATGGGGCCAGGAGGTAAGGATGAGCGGGGGAAGGACACAAGACAAAAGAGAAAGCCTGTGCACATCTGCCCTTTCTGACACTTAATGAAGGAGGCTTACTTAGTATGGCAGCCTCTCCAGTGCAGCGTTGGGAAGATAGGCCAGCAAGCTAATACAGGTGTGGGGAGACACAACACAGGCGAAATAATAAAAATAATAGCTACTATTTATCTTACAGATTAGGAAACTGAGGCTCAGAGAGGATAAGTGTCACCATTATTCATTCATTCAGCAAGTAATTACTAAGCACCTCCTATGTGCCACACACTGTGCTAATAGGTGATAGAGCAAACATTGGAACCCAAGTCTGTCTGAATTGGAGCTTTGGGGTCAGGTTGTTTGGTTTTCCCAATGCCCCTCCTGTCTTTACAGTTGCTCTGTCAAGTCTACTCATCATTTTCCATCTGCTTTTTCTAATCACCCCTAATAAGTCTTTCCCACCATGCACACCTAGCTCCTTCCATGTGGCTGATCCATAGCACCTGAAATCTGATGTCTCCCTGGAAATGGGAAGAAGATAGCCATGGGTAACACTTGAAATCCTGGCTGCTGGTCTAGTCCTTTGAGCCCTCCCTAACCCCCTAGCCCTGCCATGCCCTTATCATCCCACCATATTATAATCAACCTTCCAGCTCAATTTTTAGCTTAATCCTATATAATAAAAAGCTAATATGCAAATAGACCGAACAGCAGGATAACCGAACAACTGGTCACTATGACGTGTGCTGACCACCAGGGGCCACGCATGCGGAACATGGCAGGCATCAGCAGCAGGCGGCAGAGCACGGAACATGACGGGTATCTGCCATGGCAGGATGGTGGAGCAGGTGAGCAGGGGCACCAGACCAAGGCTGGGCGCTGGGCACTGGGCACTGGGTGCTGTCATCAGGGTGAGCCTCTGGTGGTTACTGAAAATTCTTTGCTTCCACATGCCATGGTCCTGCCCAGAACTCACACCTGCTGCCAGCGCCAGCTCTGCTTGCACCCACTGCCAGTGCTGGAGCAGCCACTATCACCCCTCAGGGCTTCTCTACCTCCCCCTGCTCCTGAGGGGCGATCAGGGCTGGCAGCCCCCTCTTCCACCCACTGCTGGCTACAGCCCCACTTGCACCCCCTGGCAGCACCAGAGCTGTCGCTCACACCCACTGCCGGCACTGGCCCTGCTCACACCCACTGCAGCCTCCCATTGCCGGTCCCAATTGCTTGGCGCCATTAGTGGGTGCAAGCAGCAGCTGCAGGCCCCAATCACCCCTGAGGGCTTCTGCACCTCCCCCTGCTCCTGAGGGGCGATTGGGGCAGCAGCCGCTGCTCACACCCGCTGACGCTGCAGGCCCTGCTTGCACCCGCCACTGGTGCTGGCCCCAGTCACTCAGGTGCGAGCGGGGCCGGTGCCATCAGTATTGGGAGTGGTGGTGGCAGGAGCGGGGTTGCCAGAAGACAGGGGACTGGGGGCTGTGGGGGGAGGGGGAGGGTGGGGGCCCAGAGGATGGGCCGAGACCCGCCCCTGTGCCCACCAAAGCCTCACAGCCCACAGTTCCTTTCAAGGTGCACGAATTCATGTACTGGGCCCTAGTAGAGAAATAAAAGAGAAGGAAAGAAGGTAGAAGAAGCCAACCCACACAGCTCCTATTGCCTGAAATGTGCTGTGGTCACCAGCCTATCTGCTATTTATAATCCCCCAGCCTCAAGATGAGACCCTTTGCGTATCTATCAGTAATGTTCTCTGGAGAACCATTGTGCTCTGTGCAACCAGCACCTCCTCTGGCAGGATGAAGTCTAGGATTGACATTCTTCTAGGGACTAACAATTGGGGCATCAGGTCTGGGCATGTCCAAAGCCTCCTGGAACCCGAAGTTTGAAGTAGTACTCCTGTCTGCTGGTACCCAAAACCATAGAAACTAGGCTTACTTCAATACTTTCTCTTGCTTCCTGAGAAGCCTTGAGGATAAAGTTGAAAGACAGGGTTGGTTCCAAGACATACTGACCATTTGCTTCAGAGCTTTTGGAAGAACTTTGAAATAGTATTGTGGAGGATAGCTTGAGCCAATTTACATGACTTCAGGTGAGGATCTCTGTGATGTCCATTTCTTGTCGCTCCTTGCTATCCCCTGTCCTTTCTTTATTCCTCTCCAGCCTGGTATGGTTCTTTCCAGCCTACCACCAACCTGTGCTTCCGCATTGTCCAGGTTCCTCTCTATTACTTTACCAAAGAGTATAATAATTGGAAAGGTTTGTTGTGGTTGCTATTGTTGTTGTTGTTAAGCAGAAAGGTAAGTAATAAAAATACCATGATGAAAATTTTTTAAATTCTAAAATAAAAATGGAATCTGCTACCTAACATAGTAACTTAGTAGCTTTTAACAAACTATGAAAACATTTGGAAGGTTGCTTATGAAGACTTGAAATATCTACTTAAATTCATGAGGTGGGAATTGCCATTATTCAAAGCCGACTATATAACACCATGTGCTGGATTCTTTACATACATCATCTCATTTAATCCTCACAATTACGTTATGAGGTAGGAAACTCGTCCCTGAAGACATAGTATAACTTTCCCATAGTCACATAACAAATAAGTGGTGACCTCAGGATTTGAATCCAGGCCTGATGCACCTCCTCTCCTTAGCAGTATTGCTCAGTGAAGTCTATTCATTATCTCCTGTCTGCTTTTTTCAATTGCCCCTTAGTAAACCTTTCCCACCCTGCAATATCTCCCAAAGTGAAATTCTTAACCAGGTTAATTATAAGAAGTATTATTGTGTCTCCACTTGAAAGTCTAGCTAAATCAATCAATAAATATTTTTTTTTGCATGTCTCATGTGCTTGGTGCCATGGGAAATATCCCTGCATCTGAAAAACAGCTGAGTATAGATGAAGATATAATGACTGACACTATGTAGAAGAAATGGGGGAGTACGACTTTAGAGAGACTGCTTTCAGAAGGCTGGAGGATTTAGGTAGGCCTAAGGAAATGCTTATAAGCAAGGGAAACTATGATAGGTGGGGATCAGGGACAGATTGCAGTTTACCTTAAATTTCAGGCAAGTAGTCCATATCAAATACAGGAAAGTGGGAGCCAGTCTAGGTTCTGGAATTTGTGGGGGGTTTTTGTTTTGTTTTGTTTTTTGTTTTTTATTTTGGATCTGCCTTAACAGCTTTATTGGTACATAGTTTATATACCATATAAATCATCCATTTAAAATGTATAATTCAATGTTTTTTCACATGTTCACATTTGTGCAAGCATCTTCACAAACTAATTTTAGAACATTTGTCCACCACAATAAATAAATACAAACATACATACATTCCCATTTGCAATTACTCCCCATTTCCATCTGACTAACCCTTACTCCCCAGCCCTATGGCAACTACTCTTATCAATTTTCTCTATCAATGGATTTGCCTATTCTAAAATCATACATGTGGCATTTTGGAGTTGTCTTCTTTCAAGGTTTCAAGTTGTGATATGTACCAGTACTTCATTCTTTTCTATGGCTGAATAATGTTTGATTGTATAGATCATCTTTTTCTAATGGGCCCTGGAAAGGTGTAAAATTGTCATATATATATATACTAGAGGCCCGGTGCACGAAATTCATGCACTGGTGGGAGGGGGGGGAGGGGGGTGTGCCCCTCAGCCCAATCTGCACCCTCTTCAATCTGGGACCCCTCAGGGGATGTCCAACTTCCAGCAGTCGGACATCCCTCTCACAATCCGGAACTGCTGGCTCCTAACCACTCACCTGCCTGCCTGCCTGATTGTCCCTAACCCCACTGCCTGCCTGCCTGCTCGCCCCTACCTTGATCTCCTGCCAGCCTGATTGCCCCTACCTTGCCCTCCCCTATCAGCCTGATCACCCCAAACTGCCTGTGCCTTGGCCCCCCGTCTGGCCTCCCTCTGGAGGCACCACCCCCATAACCCCAATGCTGCTGCCACTGCAGCTGGTTATGGCTGCCTGAGCCTTGGCCTTTGTAGCCACTGTGGCTTTGTCTGGAAAGATGTCCGGAAGACAACCACTCTAATTAGCATATAACCCTTTTATTAGTATAGATTTGGGGACCATTACAACCATGCAGAACTTGAAGAAAACACATGGCCCTGGTCAGTTTGGCTTAATGGAGAGAGCATCGGCCTGTGGACTGAAGAGTCCAGGTTTGATTCTGATCAGGGGCACACATGCCTGGGTTTCGGGCTCAATCCCCAGTAGGGGGCCTGTGGGCGGCAGCTGATCAGTGATTCTTTTTTTTTTTTAATATATTTTATTGATTTTTCACAGAGAGGAAGGGAGAGGGATAGAGAGCTAGAAACATCGATGAGAGAGAAACATCGACCAGCTGTTTCCTGCACACCCCCCACCGGGGTATGTGCCCGCAACCAATGTACATGCCCTTAACCGGAATCGAACCTGGGACCTTCCAGTCCACAGACCGACGCTTTATCCACCGAGCCAAACCGGTTTCGGCTGATCAGTGATTCTTATCATTGATGTTTCTATCTCTCTCTCCCTCTCCCTTTCTGAAATTTTAAAAATATATATATATATTTTAAAGAAAACACATGATCTTCACTTTGGGCTTTGTCATCTTACAATATCCTTTGTGCAGTGTTTTAACTTCCCTCAACTTTCCTTTACCCACCTTTAAAGTGCAATCTATTTTGGGGAAGATGATCAGGAAAGTGATTCCAGTGGGTAGAAGTTTTTTTTGGAGGGGATGGGTCATGAAGATATTTAAAAATTGAGCATGGTGATGGTTGTACCACTCTGAATTTACTTTAAAAAACCAGTTCATTGTACACTTTAGGTGACATGTACAGTATATGGGTTATATCTCAACAAAGCTGTTCTTTTATTTCTTTTTAAATAAAGACCAGTCTTATAATCAGTTGCAGATGTTTTCAGAGGCCCCTCAAGATTTGCTTACCATGTCCCAAATCACGGCTGTGATTCCCAGTTGCCTCCAGTCCTGGTGGATCTGGATGGTGTGGTTTGCAAAGGAGAAGGTGGCAAGAGGCTTATGGAATTTCGGCAACCCCATTCCCCCGGTCTCCTCATAGGGCACCAGGGCCATTCCCACTGTGCCAGCTCTGCTCCCTTTAACCTGTTGGGCAAAAGAATCCTGCGTGCTCTGGCCAGAAAGTGCATTCTTTCTTAGGTGGCCCGAATGCTTTTTTTAAGGTCGTTTTATGGATTCAAAAGAATAAACAGAGATGTGGAAAGCTTTTGTCAAATTCCTTTTACATGGTTCTTCCAGTCACATGGGAAATGAGATGTGGCTCTGAATTCATCCCAAAGTGTGTCTTTGGGCAAAAGCACCCAGAACGGCACAACTCCTGCACAATGCCCCACACACTTTGCTGTCAAGACTCAGGGGGGCTTGAGGGCGAGCGAGGCGGCGGTGCCAGCACAGGACCTGGGAGAAGGTAGCGCTTTCTACACTGCCCAGGCCACGTGGACTACAGCAGTACCCGCCCAGGTGGGCAGGGTGTTTCTGCTGTTTTGTTTTGGTCTGGCCTCCACCCCGTCAGCCACGGACCTGTGCCTGCACTGAGACTGAATGGTTTGATGGCCCTACTTTTTGGTGGACAGTGGATGCACTCCCAGAGACTGGCAGTTAGACTCTGGTGGCTTCTGAGTCCCTTGCGGGGAGAGCTCGGCCCTAGGTCAAGAACAGACTCAGGCGTCCTCGGCCAGGAGGCCTCCTTGGGCTAGGGGCCGCCACAGTTTGAAGGCTGGCCATGACCCCAATCCTGGCAGGGGTCTCCTCTGGGGTGCTGGCAGGCCTGGGCTAGGGCGGCGGGCGGTTTGGAGGCCGGTCACGCCCCCCGATCCTGGTGGGGGTCTCCTCTGGGGTGCTGGTAGGCCTTGGCTAATGGCCGCCCTGGTTTAGAGACTGGTCAAGCCCCCGATCCTGGCGGGGGAATCCTCTGGGGCGCTGGCAGGCCTGGGCTCTGGTGCCGCAAAGGGAGAGGTTCCTGAACCTGCTTCCCACACACCTAGGCTAGGATACATCTTGTAGGAGGCGGCTTCAATGCTGGGGGTCGGTGACCACATCCTCCGGAGCCTCGCTTTCTGGACTGCAGTCCCACGTCTCCCAGTGCCCCAGCCTCAGATGCGCCCCCGCAGTTGCCCCCACCACCAGCCACCTCAGCGCAGGCCACAGCAGCTGAAGCTAGCCTCTTGGAAGCCAGGCCACCACACCCACCACCCCTAGTATCTCTCTGCTGCTCGCTCTCTGTGTCCTGTCCACTGGGGTGGGGGAGTGCTCCCAGCCCAGAGGCCCTCCCTCCCTCGGCAGCCTGGCTTGGGAAGCTGGCCTCATGCAGCATCCCCACTCGGCCACTATGGGTACAACGCGGACCCCACGGAGGCCAACCTGGAGAACGCGGACCTGAGCTCTGCATCCAGCTGCTGCAGATGCCCTCATTGGTCAACTACCTCCCGATCCTTCCACGGGCCCCATTGATCCCTCTCAGCACCAGCCATTTAGGCCAGGATGGCAATCGCTCAGGGACCCCCAGGGAGCGCCTGGCTGGGCCCGGACACGCCCCCCCGCATGGCGATCGCCCCCGGGACCCCCGCGGAGCACCAGGCTCGGCCCGGACACGCCCCCTCCCCCCCCCCGGGTGGCGATCGCCCCCGGGACCCCCGCGGAGCACCGGGCTCGGCCCGGACACGCCCCCCTGGTGGCGATCGCCCTGCGGACCCCCGGAACTAACAGGATTGCGCGCAGCCATCTTGGTTTTCCCAACGGCCGGATAGGCTACCTGGAGTCCCGCCCCCAGCCTCTGGCAGGCCCAATCATGGGCATAGCGGAGGTGCGGTCAATTTGCATGTTTCTCTATTATAAGGTAGGATATATATATATATATAGACATTGGGTTTGTTTCAACATTTTGATTATTATGAGTAATGTTGCTATGAATATTCATGTACAAGTTTGTATGTGGACATACGTTTTTATTTCTCTTGAGTGTATACCTAGGTCTTCTGGGTCATATGATAACTCCCTTAAACTTTTGAGGAACTTACAGACTATTTCTCAATCACTGGCATCATTTTACATTCCCACCAGCAATGAATGAGGATTCTAAAAATTTTTCCACACCCTCTACAATGTTTGTTTTTGTCTGTGTTTTTTCATATATCCATCCTAGTATTTGTAAAATACTATATCATCGTGATTTTGATTTGTACTTCCTAATAATGTTGAGTATCTTTTCATGTGCTTATTGGCAATTTATATATCTTCTTTGGAGAAACATCTATTCAGATCCTTTGGCTATTTGTTAATTGGATCATTTGTCTTGAATTTAGCTGTAAGATTTATTTATATATTTTCATAAATTCCCTTGTCATATATATTTGCAAATATGTTCCATTCCATGAGTTTTAGGTTCTGGAATTTGGATATGACTTAATGCAGTGATATTTGGATGTATCAGGGTGGTATTCCAAGGTTCTGAACTAGAACGGTTGTGGTAGACATCTCCTGTTGTATTCCTCCTGAGTGGCTGAGAGCTGTTAGGAATAGAGTATCAATAGTACTTGGAGATAAGTCAAGGAGAACTAAAGTAAAGATGACTGAGTTTTCCAGCCTGACTACCACCTGGAATGGGGAGCTGTTGGGGAAGGTGGTTAGTTTCACAGAAACATATATTTGATGTGTTCTGTTTTGATATGTTTAATTTGAGGGATGATACAATGTCTCGGTACATCTACATGGAAGAATTTCTTGCAGCCAATTTTAAAAAATGTTTATCCATGGTTGGTGTTTCTCAGTGGTCAGAGCATCGGCCTGCAGTCAAGGGCATGTACCTGGGTTGTGGGTTCACTCCCGGCCCTAGTCGGGGAGCATGCAGGAGGCAACCAGTCGATGTGTTTCTCTCATGTCGATGTTTCTCTCTCTCTTCCCTTCCTCCCTCCCTTCCACTCTCTCTAAAGATCAATGGAAAAATAATCTTGGGTAAGGATTAACAACAAAAACAACAAAAAGAAGTGTTTAAAGCTTATTGGTGGACAAAAGAATATGTTCATGATAACAATGTTAAGTTAAAGAAAAACAGGATACAAAATGATTTATTACTATATATTCTCAATTTTGTAAATATCCATAGTCTATGTGTTTGTGTCTATGTGTGGGTATGCATAGAAAAACACTAGAAGAAAATATACCAAAGATGGTAACAGTAATTATCTTGGGTGGTAGAATTGGAATTATGTGTAATTTTTAACTTGTTCTTTATTCTTTTTCTGTCTTTTTCAAAATTTATTTTACAGTCAGATAAAAGAAATGCAATTTAAGAAAAAAGACAATAATCTTTTATCAGACCTATGTCCCAATTTTTTGTTTATAAAATTTGGTCATTACACTGGTACACAGCTGGAAAAATAAAGGACTAGAGAGTGAATATTTTACATGTCTCAGGTGCTATTGCCTTTGTTAGGTATTTCTAGTAATTTCAGGGTGCTTCCCTTTGTCTTGCAACACAGATCCTCCCTTGACTCAGCATATCAAAATTACATTGAATGTAAAGCCTCTTCTGTCTGGTAGAAAGGCAGAAAATGCAGTTAGCTCCCTAGGACCACCTCCCTTTCCAAAATTCTCATTCACTCCAAGCTAACTGTTGCAGTCTCAAGGACAATGTGGAACTGTGATAAAAGACCTAATATTCATGTCACCAAAGAGACGGAGGGTGCTAAAAAAGTATTTGAAAAAATAATGGCTAAAGATTTCCCAGATTTGGTAAAAGACATACCTACCTACTGAACTGAAAACTGGGGTAAACCCAAAGAAATCCACACCAAGGCCTATCACAAAACAGAAACAAAGGCTTACCTATAAGGAAAAGATAATTCAAATGACAGTGATTTTCCCATCAAAAACCATGGAGGCCAAAAGGATGTGGTACAACATTTTTCAGGTGCTAAAAGAAAAAAAAAAAAAAAAAAAACCCGTCAAGCCACAAATCTGTATGCAGTGGAAATATCCTCCAGAAATGAAGGAGAAATAAAGATATTCTCAGAGGAAAAAAACAAAGAGAATTTGCTGCTGCCAGACCTACCCTAAAAGAATAGCTAAAGGTAATTTTGAAATGGAAAGTAAATGATAAAACAAGGAATCTTGGAACATTAGGAAGAAAGAAAGCAATGGAAGGAATAAAATTCTGGGTAAATACAATAGATTTTTCTTTTTTTTTCTGAAGTTTTCTAAATCATGTCTGATGATTGAAGTAAAACTAAAATACTGTCTGATATAGTTCTAAATAAATAAATAAATAAATAAATAAATAAATAAATAAATATTGGATATATTTAAGATAATTCTATTATAATTGGGAGAGAGAGAAAAGATTTAAAGGTAGGTAAGATTTCTGCACTTCAAGAACCAAGATGGCAGCATAGGTAAACACCTGTACTTGTTGCCTCCCACAACCACATCAAAATTACAACTAAAATACAGAACAACTATCATCCAGAACTGCCAGAAAGCTGGATGAGTGGAAGTACTACAACTAGAGAAGTAAAGAAGAAAGCACACTGAGACTGGTAGGAGGTGTGGAGGCACGGAACAGGCTGGTCCGGCACCCTGGTGTGCCGCTTCTTTAATGGGGACGGAGATGGCCTCTGTGGAGGCTTCCTGGAGGAGCAAGGGGTCCCAGCCCCACACCAGACACCCAGCCCAGGGTCCCAGAGCTGAGGAAAGAAGTCCTATGGGCTGTAAGAATTATGGACTGTAAAAACCAGTGCGGATTGGGGCTGAGTGACACACTAGCTGCTGGAGACCTTGCTGTTTCTCTTAAAAAGCTGGCACCATGAACTGAATTTATAAGTTCCCACTTCCTCTGATCTACAGTGCTGGGCGAGGCTCTGGGGGAACCAGAAACATACAAGGAGAAACTGGACAGTCTGGCATCAGGGTAGGAACTCAAGGGCAGCTTTCTTCCAGACGGAGGTGCTCGCAGTTCCTGTGCTGGGACCTCTCCGGTGCAAGGCTGACTGGCAGCCATTTGCTCTGCTATGGTGATTCCCTGAAACCCCACCCAAACTGTGTGCAGTGGCTTTTGCATATGAATGGTCTGTCCTTTCTCAGGCTAAAAACCTGTCAAATAAGCTACAGCCAGGTCAGAGAGCCCCAAACCTATCAATAAAAGGCCTAAGACCTGGCACCAGCACCAGCCTGCCTTGCTTCACAGCTAGTCATTGCCTGGGCACTTCTAAACCTGATACAAAGAGGAGGAATCTTCATATCTCTCTTTAGCTCTTGCTGGATGGCCCCAGGCAGTGGCTGACTTTGCACCTCCCTGGAGACCCAAAAGCCAATGTGCCTAGTGGTCAGAGTGAGACCATACCAAATTACAACTCTTCACATCCATAAACGACACACTCAAGGGGTAGATTCAGTGAATACCAAAGCCCCACTGAAGCAAGTCCTGCTCCATAAGGGTGTCTCCTGCACAGCAGCTCTCCCACTGTAGTCGCAGCTGGTCCCCACAGCCAATTGGCCTGGAGGTCAATTCCTCTCAGTGACACCAACAGCAATCAAGGCTAAACTACAACACAACTGTGCACACAGCCCACAAAGGGGTGCACCAAGAGTGTCCACCTCAGGTGACTGGGGAGGCTGAACCACTGGGCCTATAGGACACCTACTACACAAGGCCACTCCATCAACTCAAGGAGACTTCACAGCTACCCAATACATAGAAACAAACACAGGGAAGCAGCCAAAATGTGGAGACAAAGAAGCATCACAAATGAAAGAAATGGAAGAAAGCAAACTACTAGATATAGAGTTCAAAACCGCAGCTACAAGGTTACTCAAGAATCTTCTAGAAACCTCTGAGGAACTTAGTGAAACTTTCAAGGATTTTAGTAGAATGCCAAAAAAAAAAAAAAATGGAAAAGAACCAGTCAGAAATTAAGCATACACTGACCGAAATAAAGAATAATATACAGGGATACAACAGTAGACTAGAAGATCCTGAGAATCAAATCAATGATTTGAAATACAAGGAAGCAAAAAACACCCAACCAGAAGAGCAAAAAGAAAAAATAATCCAAAAATATGAAGATAGTGTAAGGAGCCTCTGGGACAACTTCAAGCGTACCAACATCCGTATTATGGGGGTGCCAGAAGAAGAGAGAGAGCAAGATATTGAAAACCTATTTGAAGAAATAATGACAGAAAACTTCTCCTACCTGGTGAAAGAAATAGACTTACAAGTCCAGGAAGCACAGAGAACCCCAAACAAGAGGAATCCAAAGAGGACCACACCAAGACACATCATAATTAAAATGCCAAGGGCAAAAGACAAAGAGAGAATATTAAAAGCAGCAAGAGAAAAACAGTTAGTTACCTACAAGGGAGTACCCATACGACTGTCAGCTGATTTCTCAACAGATACTATGCAGGCCAGAAGGGAGTGGCAAGAAATATTCAAAGTGATGAACAGCAAGAACCTTCAACCAAGATTACTCTACCCAGCAAAGCTATCATTTAGAATTGAAGGTCAGATGAAGAGCTTCACAGACAAGAAAAAGTTAAAGGAGTTCATCACCACCAAACCAGTATTATATGAAATGGTGAAGGGTATTCTTTAAAAAGAGGAAGAAGAAGAAAAAGATAAAGATAAAAAATATGAACAACAAAGTGACAACTAATACATATCTATCAACAATTGAATTTAAAAATCAAATGAATAAAAAATCTGATGAACAGAATAAACTGGTGAATATAATAGAATCAGGGGCATAGAAATAGAACAAACTGACAATTCTCGGAGGGAAGGGGGTGTGTGGGGATGTGGGAAGAGATTAGATAAAGATCTTATATATGCATGTATGCATTACCTATGGACACAGACAATAGGGTGGCGAGAGCCTGGGGTGGGGTGGGAACCGGGTAGAAGGGAGCTATGGGGGGGAAATGAGGGACATCTGTAATAATCTCAACAATAAAGATTAAATTTAAAAAAAAAGATTTCTACACTTCAATCAACTTGGTAAAATACAGTTGAGAGTTGACACCAGTATACTGTGATAAGATATGCATGTATAATATACTATACCCAGAACAACTACTAAAAAGCCTATACAAAGAGATATGATCAAAACCACTACAAATGAATCAAAATGGAATTTGAACAAAGATATAACTCATTAATAGTAAATGTGGATGAAGAAAACACAAAAACAAAGAACAGAGGGAACCAAGAGAAAACGAAAACTAAAATGGCAGGTTTAATGCCCAGCATATCAAAATTACATTGATTGTATATGATCTAAATACCAATTAAAAGACAAAGTTGGCAGGGTGGCTTAAAAAATGTTCCAATTATATGATGTCTACAAGAAACTCACTTTAAATATTATATAAGTAGGTTAAAAGTTAAAAAAAGAATAATATATGCCATGCAATCATTAATCAAAAGAAAGTAGGAGTGGCTATATTGATATCAGATGAAATAGACTTTAGAGCAAAGAAAATTACCATGGACAGAGAAGGACATTACACAATGATAAAAGGGTCAATCCACCAAGAAGATATAGCAATCCTAAATGTATAAGCACCAAACAACAGAGTTTTAGAATACATGCAACAAAAACTGATAGAGCTATAAGGAGAAATAGATAAGCCTACAATTAGAGTTAGAAACTTCAACACTCCTCTCTCAGCAATTGATAAAGGAACTAGACAGAAAATGAGCAAGGATATAGAAGAATTCAACAATGCTATCAGTCAACAAAATATAACCGGCATTGATAGAACACTCCACCAAACAACATTTTTTCAAGCATTCACAGAACATATGCCAAGATAGACCACATACTAGTATAGGGCCATAAAACATACCTCAACAAATTGAAAAGAATCGAAATTATACAGAGCATGTTATATGATCACAATGGTATCAAAGTAGAAATGAAAAACCTCATGAAAAGGAAATCTCCAGGTCCAGATAGTCTCACTGGAGAATTCTACTAAAAATGAGAATTAATACCAATTCTATACTACATCTTGCAGAAAATAGAACAGGAGGGAACATTTCTGAACTCATTTTATAATTCTAATATTGTCCTGATACTGAAAGCAGATGACAGTACACAAAAATACTACAGACTAATATCCCCCATAAATATAGATGCAAAATCTTCAACCAAATATTAGCAAATAGAATTCTATATACAAAGTGTACACCATGACCAAGTGGGGTTTAATCCAAGTATACAAAGCTGGTTCAATATTTGAAAAATCAATCAATGTAACATACCATATTAAAAGGCTAAAGAAGAAAAATTACACATATATCAGTATTAGTAGCAACTGATACTGAAACAGCAATTAACAAAATCAACACGCATTCATGACAAAAATGCTCACAAAACTAGGCATATAGAGGGGTACTGCCTCACCTTGATTAGGAGAATCTACAAAAACCTACAACTATCATCATAGTTAATAGTGAAAGACTGTTTCCCTCTAAGTTCTGGAATAAGGCAAAGATATCTGCTCTCACCACTTTTATTCAACAAAATAGTGAAAGTCTAAGTTAGCACAATAAGGCAAGAAAAGGAAACAAAAAGCATACAGATTAAAAAAGAATAAAACTGTCTCTATTTGCAGTTGAATGGTGATCTATGTAGAAAATCCTAAGAGATCTACAAGAAAAACCTAGAACAAATTAATTAGTTCAGCAAAGTCACAGGATATAAGCACAATATACAAAAACTGTATTTTGATATACTAGCAAAGAAACTAGTATAGCTATACTTGACTTTCAGATTTATTTTATCCCAGTTTATTGATTCTTTTTCTGCCCCTTCATACTGCTGTTGAGCCCATCTGTTAAGTTTTACTTTACTCATTATGTTTTTCAGTTCTACAATTTCCATTTAGTTTTTCTTTATTTCTTCAATTTCTTTGCTAAGACTTTTACTTTTTCATTTGTTTCAGGTACTTGCTCACTAACGTACATTTATGATGGTTGCTTTAAACTTCGTGTCAGATCTTTCCAACATCTAATAGTATGTAATCTCTATGTTGGCATCTGTTGATTGTCTTTTTCTCATTCAAGTTGAGGGTTTCCTGTTCTTAGTATGAGTGATCATAACCTGAATGTTTTAAATACTTTTATAAAACCCTGCATCTTATTTATTTTTTTAATCCTTACCTGAGGATATTTTTTCCATTGCTTTCTAGAGAGAGTTGGAAGGAGGGAGGAGGGAAGAGGGGTGAGAGAGAGAGAGAAACATCAATGTGACATGAGAGAGATGCATGGATTGGTTGCCTCCCACATGTGCCCCTACCAAGGTAACCAAGGTATGTGCCCTGGGAATCGAACCTGGGACCCTTTGATCCACAGGCTGACACTTTAACTACTGAGCAAATTGGCCAGGGCCCTGCATCTTATTTAAATCTTCTGTTTCAGCATACTTCCTCTGACACTACACAGGCAGGGGAGTGGGGCATCACCCCATTACCTCTAGGTAGAGATAAAAGCTAGATTCCCCACTCAGCTGCCATTGACAGCCTGGTGCGGGAAGGCAGGTACTTCATTATTGCTGGGCAGGAGTAGAAATTCGGGATCCCCATGAGATTTTCACTGATACCAACCTGGCCAGGAATGGGAATGACACCTTGTTACTGCTCCCCATGTGACCTCTACTGGCACAGTGGTGGGTGGGCCTCCTTGCCATTGAGTAGGGATGAAACTGTGGGCTTTCCACGCTGCCTTCTCTGACACCACCCTGGTTGGATGCAAGGGGAGCCTCGTTACTGCTAGGCCAACTTTTTTTATTTTAATGTTTCATTCATTCAACAAACATGTATTTGGTGTTAATATTTGCCAGGCCCTATTCTAGCCTCTGGTGATAGAAATGTAAATAGGACAGGTAAAGGCCTTGCCTATAGTGGAGCTTATATTCTAGTGGGGAAGATAGACAATAAAAAAATAAATAAATATTTAATGTTGGTTACTGATAAATTCAGAAGGGGTCCTTTTAGATAAGGTGATCAGTAAAGGCCTCTTTGAGTCAGTGGCATTTGGGAATAGAGCTTAATGAAGTAAGGAAAGAGCTTTGCAAAAATTGAGGTGAAGATCATTCTAGATGAATGGAAAAACAGGATCAAAGATCCCGAGGCAGGAATAAATTTGGTGTGTTTAATGTATATGTTTTAATGTGAATTAGAACTATAACTATCTCATCAAACTCTGATTTCACAGATATCATTGTAAGATGAGGTTAAGTTCAAAAGGAGTCTGTATGAGAGATATAAGTGGTACATGAATATGCTGAAATGTTTCAAAAATATGTTTTCATTGATTTTTGAGAGAGAGAGCAAGGGATAGGGAGAGAAGACAGAAACACTGATGATAGAGAAACATCGATTGGCTGCCTCCTGCACTCCCCCTAGGCATATACCCTGACCAGAATCGAACCAGCAACCTCTTGGTGCATGGGATGATGCTCAATCCACTGAGCCACACGGGCCTGGCTGCTGAAATTTTTTACAGTATTGGAATTTGGGAAGCAAATCTGTCTCTGAAGTAGATGATGTTATTATCCCCATTTAACAGATGAGAGAACTGAGACTTGGGAAGGTTAATTAGCTTGTGCAAAGTCACACAGAAAGTAAGTGAGGGAGTTAGGATTCCACACAAGAAACTGAAGATCATACTCAAAGTTTGGAAGAGTAAATATGGATTTTTTTTCTTCTGCCTGATGGAGCTGCTGCTTGTGGCATACAACAAACCAAGAATGTTTGAAGAACAGTTGGAGGCCTCTAATGTGTTTAATTAAGCTTTTTTTCCTGTTTGTCCAAAGTACAAGCCTAAAGCAATTATATCACGAATTCCCCTCCAGCCTTTAGCCCCAAAATAATCAAGGGGCAAAAAGGAGGTTGGACCTTCTTATTTTAAAAAATAAGATAAACCATTCTGGGTTCTGGAATGCCTAGCTGTTGACAGTTCTCTCAGTTTTCCCGGAGGCCCTTAACCAACTGAGACTCAGGTGCTGTCTTTAGCACAGCCGTCCAAATCCAGAAGTGCTGAGGGGCATTTTAAGCCAGAGTAGGCAGGCCCAGCCTCCCTGGACTCACTGCCAAGGGGCAGTGTTTGGAGGATTCTTACCACAAATTTCCGGAGCAAACTCTGCAGCATCCCATTTCTTGGACTCCTCTGCTGTACAGGGACAGGGACATCCCTAATCCACAGTCAGGCCACCAAAGAGCTCTCAAGTGTTTTTGGAAAGGGAAGCATCATTATAGGCTCCTGGCTTCCAAAATACTTCTGCCTCTTTGCAGCTTCAAGCACATTTTGGAGGGAGATTTCATAAAGATTTCTAAATTGAGTTAGAATTTCAAGTCTATTGTGACATGCAAATTAGTCCTGCTTGCCCGTTGGCAGCAATGTAGCTGAAGTGCCTAGAGACAGGCCATAAAATGAAAACATCAAAGTGATTAAATGTGCCCGAAGAGCATAATTGAGTGCATGAATAAGAGAAAATAAAACAAATTTATTTTCTCCTGTACCAGAAAAACAGAATAATTGAGAACAAAATAATAGACTTTGAAATAATCAAAGTGAGGAATGCACCATAGTGACATAGAAAAGCCAGTTGTGGGAGAGATTTATTGTGTTTCTGTTATCATTTTTACAACTTTAATTTCATTAGCTAATAAATACAAATCATTTGAAAAATCAGTCAACCAGAGAGGAGGCAGTCCCAAGCCAAGATTTTTATTCACATCTCTAAAACAGGCTGAGACGGTGATCCTTAATCTATTTTCATAGGCACACATATCCCCCATGAGCTGGAAAACAAGTTCTTGGAGGCCTCTGTCCTTTGGAGGGATGATGTTCTGTTCTGCCAATCATTTTCCACATATAGGCTTACATATTCAACTCTCAAAAGGGTCACTTCTATACCAAAATTTCCAACAGACAGAATTGCCTGATTGCAGCATTTTGGTTTACAAAAATGATGTTTTTGTGGCACTGACCAGCACCTATGGTCTTGCACTAGTGGTGGTGGCAGCTATGGCAGCAACAAGAACAGGAGCACCTGCCACCCTCGAAATGTAGTTGAGTATCTGTGGATCACTGCTTCTATCATTGTCTCCCACCAGCCCCTACACACACACACACACACACACACACACACACACCTAATCTAAAACCAAGAGGGCCAAGCAAGAGTATGCCACCCCTTTAGTTTCTGGCCTGACAGCTATTATGCTAGGGTGGATCAGGAAGGGAGCTAGGCTGGGAGACCTCATGCTGACTTGAAGCACAGCGGACTCCAAGCTATGCTGGAACCAGGTGCTGGAGCAAACATGAGACCAGTGCAGAACTATTTTTATGGCTCCTCAAAGGAAAGAAGCACTCCACCCCAGTCCTCAGCTGTTCACGACTGGGTTCAGTGGACCTTCACTTCAGGATCTGCAGTGATGACTGACGTGACTCAAATTGCAGTTTTTCCTTTCACAGGCCCTTGAGCTACTCTGGCAGCTGTTGGCACTTCCAGATGTTCATGACACACCCTACCTTCATGGCTCCACAGTTAGAAGGCATGCCCTTGGCTCCAGTAAAGCTCTTTGGGACCAGTGGAACTGTAAACCAGAATGTGCAGAAGGAGTTGGCAGTGCTAAGACTGCCAGTTCCTACTGGCTCAATCAGGATGGCGTGGTGGATAGATTATGCCTGCCAGGCAATTGTCCTGAGAATTTATCTTCCAGGAAGCACCTAGAATCTGAAAGGTGTCTCTCTGACCTTCTGGTGGCATCCAAGGCCTAATTATGATGTGCCTTGAGGTGAATAGGAAATGTTAGCATTTAGCTCCTTTTCGCAAGAGAACAAGAATTTGTCTCCAGTTCAGACCTAAAATCCCAACTTCCATTTCTCACTGGTGTTTGGGTGGAGCAAAATGGAACAAATAGCTTTCACAACTCTAAAGCATTATACAGATGTAAGGCTGTATTATTCTTCCTGCCACTGCTATTCCCATTATCCTGAATTTCCCAGCCCAGAATTTTTGTCTGAAAAAGAAATGTGAATAAAGCACATGGACCAAAGAACCTGGAGCTGTTACTCCAAAATGCCTGGGAGGCATTGCTCAGCAGATAAACCACTCCACAGGCTGGCTGGCTGGCAGGCAAATAGCCTACTTCTGTGATGTCACCTCAGTTACTTGCACCTATCCCTCCACATGAATCTAGCAGATTTAGGCACAGGAGGGGAGAAAAAGTGAATCACAGGCTATTTTAGAAATTGCTTCAATTCCATTTGAGGTTGCAGTAGTCCCTTGCAAGCTAAGATAGAGCACGCTGACCATCAGAGTAATATCCTTCAAGTGCTGATATCTTGTAAATGCCAGAAGCCTGGTGGGATTAATCCACAACCTTGGGTTCTAATTCAAGTCAGGGGCAGACAAGTGGTAATTGGTGATTATACTTAATTGTCATTAAAAGGCTTTCTGATGACAGTTGACAAGTGAGAGCTAAAATTAAATCAGCCATCCATATCAGCGCATGCCTCATAGAAATCTTTTGTTCTGCCATCATTCCCAGGTAGAGCAATGAGACCCTCAAGCCTAGCTGTAATGGGGCAACAGTTGTGAAACTTACTCTAGCCCTAAACCACACTAGTTAGACGTCTTCTCCATCTTAAAATATCGTTCAGCCCTGGCCGATGTAGTTCAGTGGTAGACCATCAGCCTGCACACTGAAGGGTCGTGGGTTCAATACCCAGCAGGTACCTGGGTTGCAGGTTTGTTCCCTAGCCCCAGTCAGGCTGTGCGGCAAGCAACCAATTGATGTGTCTCTCTCACATCGATGTTTCCTTCTTTCTCTCTCTCTCTCTCTCTCTCTCTCTCTCTCTCTCTCTCTCTCTCTCCTTCCTCCCTTCCTTCCTTCCACAATCTCTAAATATCAAAGGAAAAATATCCTCAGGTGAGGATTAGCAAAAAAATCCTGTGGCTTCTAGCCACCTCCCCAAACTTTTTGCGCTGCCCCAACCCCCACCCTCATCCTGTGCTCTGGCCACAGTTGCCTTTATACATCCTGCTCTGTTCCTACTGCCTGGAATATTCTCTATTGATTTGCTCTTCAAGATGCCACCTCCTCTATAAAGCCTTCCTTGCCCTCTCTTTGTATGCCCTTGACATTCTGTATGAACTGGTATTTTATTGCCTTATTGCTATGGGCTATGATGTTTTAGTCTCTATATACACGTTCCTCGCTAGACTGAAAGCTCCTTGAGGGCAGAACTATGTCTTGTTCTCCTCTGTGACCCCAGAACACAGCACAGGGCCTAGCCCATTGTAGACATCAGCAGTAAAGGCTTGTGAACTGAATGATCAGAGATGGGAACCAGATTGGGCTGAGGAAGCCAGATGATGGGAGATAGGTGGAGGTATGTGTACCATCCAAGATTCTCAGATACTAGAGGCTGTAGAGGCTAGCAGAGCCTGGGCACCAACTGTCCAAGAACAATCCCTACAATTATTTTTCCCAAAATGTGCCTCATGTACCTCTCTGTATAAGAGACAATTTGAGGTGACACATTTTTCATTTTAATGTATGTTTTAAAATGCACATCAAGTCTGATGATGATGATTATGGTGGTGGTGATGATGATGATGATGATGATTTAGGATATATGAGGCCAAATAGGTATTAAAAACTTTAAAGTGAGATAATATAAATAAAAATAGTGTTACTATTAATACAGATGTTAAGTAGATATAACAACATTTCTGAAAGAGATACTCATGTGATGAAAGCTTTGAGAACACTTTTCAGTAGTTCTAAATTCATTTCTCTGCTCCTCTATGGTGCCACTCAGCCTCCAAGTGTTCTGAGGTCACCTCCAGCACTCCTCCAAGTTGCTATGACACTGACTGTTTTCAAAATTCATTTTCAAGAAGAAACCAAGATGGCGGCATAGGTAAGCACCTAAACTGCTGCCTCACACAACAATTTCAAAACTACAAATAAAAGACAAAATGGATATCATCCAGAAACACAGGAAAGCTAGCTGAGTGGAAATTCTACAACTAGAAGGAAAGAGAAAAGCTCACGGAGAATCAGAGGAGCTGCAAAGGGCTGAGGTATGGAGACACGTGCGCAGAGAGGAAGGGCGGCTGAGTGCCTGGCTGGCTTTCTCTGGTGGGAGGGAGAAGGAAGCTCACTAATGCACTGAACCCCAGTTCTGGGCAAAACCCTGTGGACCCAGGCTCATACGGGGGGTCTAGACTGTCAGGTAGAGAGAAAGGCACATGGAGACTCGGAGACTTGGGGGAGCCGCGGCAGACAGGGGTCTGGAGGCGAGTGCACGAGTGCATGTAGAGAAGACTGATTGCTGAGGTTGCCGCTGGCTTTCCTTAGCAGGAGGGAGTCAGAAGCTCCCAACTGCACTGAACCCCAGTTCTGTGAAATCCCCTGGGGACCCACGCTCTTATGGGGGGAATCTGGACTGTCAAGCAGAAACTCAGGGGAACTGCGAAAGGTAGAAGTCTGGAGGCGCGCGCAAGTGCGCACAGAGAGGACAGACTGCTGAGTGTGCCACAGGCTTTCTCTAGCTGGAAGGAACCGGAAGCTCCTGACTGCTCTGAACTCCAGTTCCGGGCGAGAATCTAGGAATCCAGATTCATTGGGGGAGAAACTGGACTGTCTGGCAGTGGGGGAAACTCGAGGGCGGCTTTCTCTCAGAGGTGCTTGCAGCAATTACCGAGAGACACTGAGACCAAGGGGCCTCATAGGGCAGGGCTGACAGGAAGCCAAGGCTGTCTGCTCAGCCCTGAGACTCCACCCCATCCAAGCTGAGCACAGAGGCTTTTGCAATTTTGCAAGTCTGGTCCCATAAGGCTGTCTCCAGCACAGTTCTCCCAGTGTAGACACAGCTGATATCACAGCCAGTTGGCCGGGAGGTCAATTCCTCCCAGTGATACCAACAACAATCAAGACTTACTACAACAAGGCTGTACACACAGTCCACAAAGGGGTGCACCAAGAGTGTCCATCTCAGGTAACTGGGGAGAACGACCCACTAGGCCATATAGGACAGCTAGCACACAAAGCTACCCTACCAACTCAGGGAAGCAGTGAAAATGTGGAGACAAAAAAAAAAACATCACAAACGAAAGAAATGGAGGAAAACAAATGACTGGATATAGAGTTCAAAACCACGGTTATACGGTTTTGCAAGAATTTCCTAGAAAAGGCCGATAAATATAGCAAGACCCTCGAGGATATGAAAAAAAACCAACTAGAAATTAAATGTACACTGACTGAAATAAAAAATATTATACAGAAACCCTTTTTACGAAGATGGCGCCGAAAGCTAAGAAGGAAGCCCCTGCCCCTCCCAAAGCCGAAGCCAAAGCAAAGGCTTTGAAGGCAAAGAAAGCAGTGTTAAAAGGCGTCCACAGCCACAAAAAAAAGAAGATCCGCACGTCACCCACCTTCCGACGGCCAAAGACACTAAGGCTCCGGAGGCAGCCTAAATATCCTTGGAAGAGCGCACCCAGGAGAAACAAGCTTGACCACTATGCCATCATCAAATTCCCCCTGACTACCGAGTCAGCCATGAAGAAGATAGAAGACAATAATACACTTGTGTTCATTGTGGACGTCAAGGCCAACAAGCACCAGATCAAACAGGCTGTGAAGAAGCTCTATGACATTGATGTGGCCAAGGTCAACACCCTAATCAGGCCCGATGGCGAGAAGAAGGCATATGTTCGACTGGCTCCTGACTATGATGCTTTGGATGTTGCCAACAAAATTGGAATCATCTAAACTGAGTCCAGCTGCCTAATTCTAAATATAAAAATTTTACACTGAAAAAAAAATATTATACAGAGACCCAACAGCAGACTAGAGGAATGCAAGCATCAAGTCAAAGATTTGAAATACAAAGAAGCAAAAAACACTCAACCAGAAAGCAAAAAGAAAAAAGAATCCAAAATTTTGAAGATATTGTAAGAAGCCTCTGGGACAACTTCAAGTGTACCAACATCAGAATTATGGGGGTGCCAGAAGAAGAGAGAGAGCAAAATACTGAAAACCTATTTGAAGAAATAATGACTGAAAACTTCCCCCACCTGGTGAAAGAAATAGACTTAAAAGTCCAGGAAGTGCACAGAACCCCAAACAAAAGGAATACAAAGAGGACCACACCAAGACACATCATAATTAAAATGCCAAGAGCAAAAGACAAAGAGAGAATATTAAAAGCAGCAAGAGAAAAACAGTTAATTACCTACAAGGGAGCACCCATACGATTGTCAGCTGATTTCTCAACAGAAACTATGCAGGCCAGACGGGAGTAGCAAGAAATATTCAAAGTGATGAATAGCAAGAATCTACAACCAAGATAACTCTATCCAGCAAAGTTATCATTCAGAATTGAAGGGCAGATAAAGAGCTTCACAGATAAGAAAAAGCTAAAGGAGTTCATCACCACCAAACCAGTATTATATGAAATGCTGAAAGGTATTCTTTAAGAAGAGGAAGAAGAAAAAAGTGAAGATAAAAATTATGAACAACAAATACATATCTATCAACAAGTGAACCTAAAATTCAAGTGAATTAAAAATCTGATGAACAGAATAAACTGGTGAATATAATAGAATCAGGGGCATAGAAAGGGAGTGGACTGAATTCTCAGGGGGAAAGAGGTATGAGGGGTGCAGGAAGAGACTGGACAAAAATTGTACACCTATGGATGAGGGCAGTGGGGGGCAGGTAAGGGCAGAGGGTGGGGTGGGAACTGGGTGGAGGGGAGCTATGGGGGAAAAAAAGATAAACAATTGTAATAATCTGAACAATAAAGATTTATTAAATTTAAAAAAATTCATTAGCCACTTAGCCTGGTGGCATGGATGCTCCTTTTGTAAGCATATGTTGGCTCACCTCAGCCCCATTTATAAGGGCTTTAAGACCAATGACCAAGCTTTAAGCCTCTGTGGACTGAATGAGAAAGTGCTTTATCAGCTGCCCTGTGACTCTACAGATGTTCATTCCTTCAATGAATATTTATTTAGTCCCTATTATGGCCAGACACTGTTGAGGGTGCTGACAATAGAGTGATGAACAAGATGGACAAGGCCCCTGATGGGAGACAGACAACAAGCAAATAAGCATGCAAGATGTTTTCAGTGTGCTAAATGCATTGAAGAAAATAAAATAAAATTATGTCACAGAAAATGAGTGAGTGGGAGTGGTTATTAGATTGGTGGTCATAAGGCCTCTCAGAGGTGACTATTGAATTGATATCTGAATGATGAGAAGAGTAAGAAATGGGAATACTCAGCTCTGGCCATTGTGGCTCAGTTGGTTGAGCATCGTCCCATGCACTGAAAGGCTACCAGTTCAATTCCTGGTCAGGGCACATGCCCAGGTTACAGCTGGATCCCCAGTAGGGAACATGCAGGAGGCAGCCAATCTCTCTCTCTCTCTCTCTCTCTCTCTCTCTCTCTCTCTCTCTCTCTCCCTCTCTCTCTCTCTCTCTCTCCCTCTCCCTCTCCCTCTCCCTCTCCCTCTCCCTCTCCCTCTCCCTCTCCTTCTCCTTCTCCCTCTCCCTCTTCCTCTCCCTTCCTCTCTCCAAAATCAATAAAAACATATTTTTTTAAAAAGAAGAAATGGGAATATCCAGGGACAGAGCATTCGGTAGGAATAGCAAGTGCAAAGTAAGAGGAAGCCCTAAGAAGGAAAAATGATTCATGCGTTACAGCAACACAAAGATGCCCCATGTGGCTAAAACAGAGTTAAGAGGATTGTGATAAGGAGACAGGAGACAGACCCTGCAGGGCGTGGTACCTAAATAATTTGGATTTTATTGTAGATGTGATTGGAAGCCGTAGAGGATTTTTAGCATAGGAATGATATGGTCTAACCTAAGCTTTAACAAAATACTTAGGATGGTCGTGTAAGAAGTGTAAGAATGGTTTGGAATAAGGATATAGCAATGAAGGATGGTTGCAAGTGGGTGGATTTGGAATATATTGTGGAGGTAGAATTCTCAGGATTTGCCAATGGATTGAAAGGGAAGTTGTAAATGAAGGAGAAAATGAGGATGACCCCTTAGTCAATGTAATGAAGAAAAAAAGCCCAAGGGAACTGTTCTGTATCTGTGCTATCTAATATGGTCACCACTAGCCACATGTGGCCATTTAAATTTGAGTCAATTAACATTAAATAAAATTTAAATTTCAGTTTCTTGGTTGCACATTTCAAGTGCTCAATTGCCACATGTAACTAGTGGCTAACATATTGGGCAGCATAGATATAAAACATTTCTATCATCAAAGAAAGTTCTATTGAACAATGCTGCTTTGCATTAAAAGCAAAAAAACAAAGATTACAGGGATAAAAAGACAAGCCACAGACTGAGAGAAGTATTTGCAAAACACATATCCAATAAAGGACTGGTGTCCAAAATATACAAAGTACTGTTAAAATTCAACAATAAGAGAACAAACAACTTTGTTTTAAAATGGGTCAAAAACTTTAACAGAGACCTCACCAAAGAAGATATAGGGATGGAAAATAAGTTTGTGAAAATATGCTCACTGTCATGTCTCTAAGGAATTGCAAATTAAAACAATGTGATACCACTATACACCTATTAGAATAGCTAAAAACAATGACACCACCAAATGCTGGCAAGGCTGTGAAGGAACTCTCATTCATTTTGGTGGGAATGCAAAAAGGTGCAGCCACTTTGGAAGACACTTTGGCAGTTTCTTACAGAGCTAAACATAGTTTTAAATATGATCCAGCAATTGTGTTCCTTGCCATTTAACTCAAATAAGTGGAAAACTCATGTCCACACAAAAACCTACACATGAATGTTTATAGGAGCTTGATTAATAATTGCCAAAACTTGGAAGTAATCAAGATGTCCTTTATTAGGTGAACAGATACACAAACTGGTACATCCAGACAATGGAATATTTTTCAGAGCTAAAAAGAAATGAGCTATCAAGCTACAAAAAGATGTGGAGGAAACTTAAATGAGTATTACTAAGTGAAGGAAGCTGCCGAAACTGGTTTGGCTCAGTGGATAGAGCGTCGGCCTGCGGACTCAAGGGTCCCAGGTTCGATTCCGGTCAAGGGCATGTACCTTGGTTGTGGGCACATCCCCAGTCGGGGGTATGCAAGAGGCAGCTGATCGATGTCTCTCTATCATCGATGTTTCTAACTCTCTATCCCTCTCTCTTCCTCTCTGTAAAAAAAAAAAAAAAAAAAAAAAAAAAAAAAAAAAAACTAAGTGAAGGAAGCCAGTGTGAAGACACCAACAATATGACATTCGGGAAAATGCAGAATTATAAAGACAGTAAAAAGATCAGTGATTTCCAGGATTTTCGGGGAAGGAAGGGACAGATGAATGGATGGAGCACAGGTTTTTTTAAGGCAGTGAAACTATTCTGTATGATACTGTAATGGTAGATACATAACATTAAAATGTGTATTGTTTCCCAAAACTCATAGAATTGTACAACACCAAGAGTGAACCATAATGTAAACTATGGACTTCACTTTAATAATAATAATCTATACTAATAAAAAGGCAATATGCAAATTGGTCAGGACGCCCTCATAGTAATGACCAAGCAGCAGGCTGCATAGGGCGACAAGGCCAGCAGGGGTTTAGTGAGGGACAACCAAATGACTGAACAGCAGGCTGCGTGGGGTGACCAGGCCAACAGAGGTGGGCAGTGAGGGGCAACCAAAAGACTGAACAGCAGGCTGAGTGGGGCGACCAGGCCAGCAGGGGGGTTAGTGAAGGACGACCAAATGACTGAACAGCAGGCTGTGTGGGGCGACCAGGCTGACATGGAGGTTAGTGAGGGAAAACCAAACAACTGAACAGCAGGCTGTTTGGGGCGACCAGGCCAGTGGGGGGTGGGGGGGCAGTGAGGGGCAGCCAGGCCAGCAGGGGCGGTGGTTGGGGGTGACCAGGCCAGTAGAAGGGGCAGTGAGGGGTAACCAGGCTGGCAGGCAGAAGTCATTAGGGGTGATCAGGCTGGCGGGGGGGCAGTTAGGGGCAATCAGGCAGGTAGGCAGGTGAGCAGTTAGGAGCCAGCAGTCCCAGATTGTGAGAGGGATGTCCGACTGCCCGTTTAGGGTCCCACATTGAAGAGGGTGCAGGCTGGGCTGAGGGGAACCCTTCCCCCCCCCCCCACCGTGCACAAATTTCATGCACCAGGCCTCTAGTATAATTATTATAATAATAAAATATCAGTATTCATTCATCAACTGTAGCAAATGTACCACACTAATACAGGATATTAATAATAGGGGAAACTGCCTTCCAGGGAAGGAGGCAGAGGGGATACAAGAGCTCTCTGTAATTTCTGTTAACCTAAAACTACTCTAAAAATAAAGTCTATTAATTTAAAAAGATTAAAGAGAGTATTCACCAGCACATAGTACCTGGCAAAGAATTAACACTCCATAAATGTTTATTGAATAAATGGATGAACGGATGGGCCAGTCAGTTGAAGAACAGTAGAACCCTGGCCTCCTGAGTCCCAATTTAGTCCTCCTACTTAGGCATCAGAGGTAGGGTGATGATATAATTTATTGTTCAGGATATTTGAGAGTGAAATAGGGTGCTATAAATGTAAGTCAGAATTGTCCCAGAGATTATGAAGTGGGAGCCCATGAGCCACATCTTGCCTCCAAAATTGTTTTGTTTGGCCTCACATACTGATGTCCCATACAAATTTCTTTAAAAATTTAAATCAATTATTCACATTTAACACTGTGGAAACCCTGCATTAAAATGTGAATTTCTGACATCTTTTAGAAAGTGGAAAGATCTTAGCCCACATTCCTGCACAATCATGAATGGCTAGAGCTGAGTAGAAGCTGTCCCCTTTATGAGCATGTACCTTCCTGTTTGCCACAGACCCCAACACTTCCTTTATTATTCAAGGCCAAGTGTGAGTTTCCATTTATCATCTCACTTACACTGTTTTAGTTTCTTTCATAATAGAGTTAAGAAAAAGAAGGAACTATTTCTTATGTCATGATTCAAAGTAGGAAAAAGGAAAAAAAAAAGGATCAAGGGGCCTCCATGTATCCTGCCCCTAGTCTGCTTTACTCACATAAAGTACATTTTTGGCCTCTAAGCATTTGAGTTTACCTCCTCTGGTCTATACACTGTATCTCCCCAGGTCTCAAACATGCTGGCCTTTAAAATTTTCTCAGGCTGCCACCCACTGCTGGAAAAGTTGGATGTGAGGGGGAACAATGGGCATTATTTAAGCTCACATTTGTATTGTTTCCCAAACTCAATATTGCTCACCATCAATTGGAAATTATTTCTGTGGTTTTTCTTGTTTTTAAATTTCTTTATTGATTAAGGTGTCACATATTTGTCCTCATCCCCCCATTCCCATCCCACACCCCTCCCCACGGATGCCCCCACCCCCCTGTTGTCCTTAACCATTGGTCAGGCTTGTATGCATGCACACAAGTCCTTTGGTTGATCTCTCCCCCCTACCCCCACCCTCCCCTACCCTCCCTCTGAGGCCCGACAGTCTGATCCATGCCTCCTTGTTTCTGGGTCTGTTCTTGTTCATCAGTCTATGTTGTTCATCATTTCCCCTAGATGAGCGAGATCATGTGTTACCAGAAATATACTTATATGAACCGAATGTGAGACGAGCAATAATAGTTATGCTGACAGGCAAATGAATCAGTCTGTAGTGAGTTTCTTTCTGGACCAACAGTTCTTTTGAGACCCAATTTCAATGTCCACCAGTTCCTTATGTGTACATGTCGGCACTGAATTTTCAGTTCTGGATGATGGACAAATGGTGGTAATGCAGGTCCGACTCCCTCTGGTTTGGTCTCGCCCGGACCCAGGGGCGTGGCCTCACCCGGAACCAGGACCCAGCCTCACCCAGACCCAGGGGCACGTGGCCTCACCCAAATCCAGGGGCGTGCGGCCTCACCTGGTCCCGGGGGTGTGTGGCCTCTCCCGGACCCAGGGGCGCGTGGCCTCACCCGGACCCAGGGGTGCGCGGCCTCACCCGGACCCAGATCCAGCCTCACCCGGACCCAGGGACACAGCCTCACCCAGAACCGGGACCCAGCCTCACCCGGAACCAGGGGCGCATGGCCTCACCCAGACCCAGGGGCACACAGCCTCACCTGGACCCAAGGGCACACAGCCTCTCACGGACCCAGGACCCAGCCTCACCCAGATCCAGGGGCGCGTGGCCTCACCCGGACCCAGGGGCACACAGCCTCGCCCGGACCCGGGACTCAGCCTCACCCTAACCCGGGTCCCAGCCTCTCCTGGACCCAGGGGCGCATGGCCTCACCCAGACCCGGGACCCAGCGGGGCTTCGTCTTCTTCATCCCAATTCCTGTCGGTCAATTCCCTCTCAGCAATTCCTTTAGCTGTTTTCTCAAAGCTCCGGGGCGGCTGCCATGGAACTCGCTGGGCGGCGGGCTCAGCGAGGCTCCGGTGTGCCCGGTGCACGACGGCGGGCTGGTCCGAGGTCGCTGCGACAGTGCTTGGGTCTGCAGCGGCGGCCAGTCACTGGTCGTGCGCACCTGGCCACTTCCGGGGCACAGAGATTCTCGAACGACTCGGAGGTCAGCAAGCACGGAGTCTCCCACCCCATGACCCCTAGGGGCTCGTCTGTCCATGCTCGGCAGCAAGCGGAGCCGTCCCCTCAGCCGGAGACCACCGGGGGAACCACGCCGAGTATGTTCCAGGCCACCATTATGTTGCCAGAGCCGTAGTTCTTAAAGTGTGATCTTTGGCTCACCAGCATCAGCATCATCCCGTGTCCCCCTCTCTTTTATTCTAGTTGTAGAGCATCTGCTCAGCCAGCCCTCCGGTGGTTCTGGATGGTGTCTGCTCTGTTTTCCAGTTGTAGTTTCAAAATTGTTGTGGTAGGCAACAATCAGGCGTCTGCCCCATGCCACCATCTTGGTCCTCCAGAAGATTCTCAAGTAACCTTATAAATGTGGTTCTCAACACTGTGTCGTCCATTAGTTTACTTTTCTCCATTCCTTCTATTCATGACCTGCTTCGGTGTCTCCACATTTTGGCTGCCTCCCTATGTTGATGAAGTGGCTTTATGTGGTCAGTGACCTATAGGGGCCGGTAGCTCAGCTTCCCCAATCTCCCTAGGTGGTCACTCTTGGTACACCCCTTTGTGGGCTGAGTGCAAAGTCTTGGTGTTGTTAAGCCTTGATTGCTGTGGTACACTGGGAGGATTTGACCTCCAGTCCAATTGGCTGTGAGGATCAGCTGTGTCTATGCCGGGAGACAGCCTTATTCAACTAGACTTGCAAAATTGTAAAAACCTCTGTGCTCAGCTTGGATGGGGCAGAGTTTCAGGGTGGAGCCTACAGCCTTGGCTTCCCTCAGCCCCGCCCTATGAGGTTCCTGGGTCTCAGTGTCTCTCAGTGTCCCTCTGTACTCCCTGCAAACACCTCTGAGAGAAAGGCACCCTGGAGTTTCGCCCGCTGCTAAACAGTCTAGTCTCTCCCCCAATGAATCTGGATTCCCAGATTTTCGCCTGGAACTGGGTTTCAGTGTAGTCAGAACTGGGGCTCAGTGCAGTCTGGAGCTTTTGTCTCCTTCCCACTAGGGCAATTCAGTGGCACAGTCAACAGACCATCCTCTGCGCGCATTCCCGTGCATGCCTCCAGTGCTCTGCCTTTCGCCGCTCCTCTGCGTTTCCGCCTTACAGCCCAGGTTCCCCCAGTATGAGCCTGGGTCCCCAGGGTCTCACCCGGAACTGGGGTTCAGTGCAGTTGGAACTGGGGTTCAGCGCGGTCCGGAGCTTTTGTCTCCTTCCCGCTAGAGAACGCTGGCCAGGCACTCAGCCGCCCTGTCCTCTCCAGCTCCATCCTCCCCGCACGCTCGTGCGCCCGTGTATCCGCCCGTGTCTCCATACCTCAGGCTTTTACAGCTCCTCTGATTTTCCTTGTGGTTTTCTCTTTCCTTCTAGTTGTGGGCGTTTCAGTCCGCCAGCTTTCCTGTGGTTCTGGATGATGTCCGTTTTGACTTTTAGTTGTATTTTTGAAATTGTTGTGCCAGGCTGCAGGTTAGGTGTTTAACCTATGCCGCCATCTTGGTTTCTCCCTCTGTTGTTTTTCTTAATTGCCTCCAAATGTAAGTGGAGAGTGAGACATAGAAGCAGAGAGTACAGCACCTACCTTTCCTTTCTGTAAACATGTGTTGTTAGAACACTTGGACATGGAATTTTGTTTATCCATGATCTACTTATTCATAAAGCTCTGGTTATACTCACAGGTGGAAAGACTTTAGCACCAAGATCCCTTATAGGTTGTCCTCAGTAGAGGCAATAACATAAACAAAGGCCCACGTGGAGATAGGAATGTATGGGTAACGCACACTTAAACTAGTATGTTAGACTTCATTTATAAGTAGCTGGGAACTGCTAAAGTTTTGTGAGGTTTTTTGGAAGCAGGGGAAGCATGGGTCACAGCTATCAAATTGGGTGAGGAATAGCTCCAGCGGTGGAAGCACCAGTTAAGAGGTGGTTGCAGTAACCTGAGTGATGAGAGATACAACTACAGTGGAGACAGTGGGACAGAAAGGAAAAATTTGAGAGGCATCTTGAGGTTAGGCTTGGCAACTCATAAGATGTAGAGAGGTCGTGAACTAAGAGATGAAGAATCATCCAGAGACTTTGAAGTTAAGGATTTAAAACACCAAAGCATGACCGCCCAAAATTAAATTGCTTTGCAAGAGTTAAGAGAATAAAAATACAAGTTGCATACTGAGATAAAATATTTGCAAATCATATATCAGAATTGCATCTAGAATATATAAAGAACTGTCCAAACTCAACAGTAAAAAATATATATCCAATTAGCAAAAGACCTAAAAAGGATGTACAGACAGCAGCAAATCTGAAAATGAAAAGATGTTCAACATCATTTGCCATTAGAAAAAGGCACATTGCCCAGCCGTTGTGGCTCAGTGGTTGAGCATCCAGGGCACAGGCCCAGGTTTCGGGCTCTATCCCCAGTAGGGGGTGTGCAGGAGGCATCCAGTCAATGATTATCTCTCATCATTGATGTTTCTATCTCTCTCTCCCTCTCCCTTCCTCTCTGAAATCAATAAAAATACATTTTAAAAAAAATTCAGATTGCAACCACAATGAGAGATCCCTACACATCTATCAGGATGGCCAAAATAAAAAGCAGTGGTACCACCAAATGCTGACAAGAATGGTGAGAAAGAAGATCACTCATACATGGTGGGAATGTAAAATGATACAGCCACTCTGGGAAAGTTTGGCAGTTTCTTATAAAACTAAACATACAACTACCATATGACCTAGCAACTGCACTCTTGGGCATTTATATTAGAGAAATGAAAACCATGCTCATGCAAAAAAATAAAAACTTGCACATGAATGTTCATAGTAGATTTATGTGTAAGAGGCAAAAACTGGAAGCAATCTAGGTGTCTTTCAATGGCTGAGTGGTTAAACTGTGCTACATCCATACCATGGAATGCTACTGTGCAATAAAAAGGAACAAACTGAATGCACACAACAACTTGGATAGATTTTAAGGGCAATATGCTGAGTGAAAAAGCCAATTTCAAAAAGTTGTATACTGTATGATTCCATTTATATTACATTCTTGAAATAACAAAATTATAGAGCTAGTTTGGTGAGGGGGTGGGGAGTACTATAACAAGGTAGCATGAGAGAAATCTTTGTAGTGGTGAAATATTCTGAATCTCTTTCTGGTGGGGGTGATATGTACATGTGATAAAATTGCATAGAACTGTGTACATCTACACACACACACAAATGAGTACATGTAGAACTGGTGAAATCTGTTAAGGTCTGTTATTAGTACCAATGTCAATTTTCTAGTTTTGATATTAAATAATAATTATGTAAGATTTTGCCACTTGGAGAAACTTGTACCTCTTGGTACTTCTTTTTTGTAACTTTCTGTTAATCTATAATAATTAAAACAATTAAAAAGTTAAGTACAGGAGAGAGCCAAGATGGCGGCACAGGTAAACACCTGTACTTGCTGCCTCTCACAAGCACATCAAAATTACACCTAAAAGGCAGAACAACTACCACCCAGAACCGTGGGAAAGCTGGCTGAGTGGAAGATCCACAACTAGAGAGGTGAAGAAAGCGCATTGAGATTGGTAAAAGGTTTGGAGGCGCGGAAAATGCTGGCACCTGCATGAGCTGCTTTTTTAATCGGGAAAGAGATACAAGCTCCAGCTTGCTCTGAACTCCAATTCCAAGCGAGACTCTGGGGGACCCAGACACATACGGGGAGAAACTGGACTGTCGGGCATCAGGACAGGAACACAAGGGCGGCTTTCTCTCAGAGGTGCTTGCAGCAATCATTGTTCCTGCACAGGGACGCAGGACTTGGAGACCCAGGGACCTCTTCAGTACAGGGCTGACTGGCAGCCATTGCTGTTTGCTCCACCCTGGTGATTCCCACAGACCCTGCCACACCCAATTTACAACCCCACCCAAGCTGTGCACATTGGCTTTTGCATATGAATGGCCTGTCCTTTCTCCACCTAAAAGCTGTCAAACTGCAGCTGGGTCACAGAGTCCCAGAGCTTCCAAAAGAAGGCCCAAGGCCAGGCAGCAGCAGCTTGCCTTGCTTCACAGCTGGGCCTCGTCTGGGCACTTCCAAACCCCATACAAAGAGGAGGAATCTGCAGATGTCTCTGTAGCTCCTGCTGGGCGGCCCCAGACAGTGGCTGACATTGAACCTCCTTGGAGATTCAAGAGCCAATGTACCCAGTGGTCAGAGTGAGACCATACCAAATTACAACTCTTCACATCCATAAAAGACAAACTCAAGGGGCAGACTCAGTGAGCACCAGAGCCCCACTGAAGCAAGTCCTTCCCCATATGGGTGTCTCCTGCGCAACAGATCTTCCAGTGTAGACACAGCTGGTCATCTGTGTAGACACACTGTCCTGTAGGACAATTCCTTCCAGTGATACCAACAGCAATCAAGGGTTAACTACAACAAGCCTGTGAAAACAGCCCACAAAGAGGTGCACCAAGAGCATCCATCTCAGGTGACTGGGGAGGCTGAGCCACTGGGCCCTATAGGACACCTACCACACAAGGCCACTCTATCAACTCCAGGAGACTTAGCAGCTACCCAGTACATAGAAACAAACAGGGAAGCAGCCAAAATGCGGAGACAAAGAAACAAGTCACAAATTAAAGAAATGGAAGAAAGCAAAATATAGAATTCAAAACCACAGTTATAAGGTTACTCAAGAATCTTCTAGAAACCTCTGAGAAATTTAGTGAGACCCTCAAGGATATGAAAAAGGAGCAATCAGAAATTAAGCATACACTGACTGAAATAAAGAATAATATACAGAGATTCAACAGCAGACTAGAGGATCGCAAGAATCAAGTCAAAGATTTGAAATACGAAGAGGCTAAAAACACCCAACCAGAAGAGCAAAAGGAAAAAAGAATCCAAAAATATGAAGATAGTGTAAGGAGCCTCTGGGGACAACTTCAAGCGTACCAACATCCGTATTATGTGGGTGCCAGAAGAAGAGAGAGAGCAAGATACTGAAAATCTATTTGAAGAAATAATGACAGAAAAGTTCCCCCACATGGTGAAAGAAATAGACTTATAAGTCCAGGAAGCGCAGAGAACCCCAAACAAGAGGAATCCAAAAAGGACCACACCAAGGCACATCATAATTAAAATGCCAAGGGCAAAAGACAAAGAGAAGCTTAAAAGCAGCAAGAGAAAAACAGTTATCTACAAGGGAGTACCCATACAACTGTCAGCTGATTTCTCAACAGAAACTATGCAGGCCAGAAGGGAGTAGCAAGAAATATTCAAAGTGATGAATAGCAACAACCTACAACCAAGATTACTCTGCCCAGCAAAGCTATCATTTAGAATTCACAGACAACAAAAAGCTAAAGGAGTTCATCACCACCAAGCCAGTATTATATGTAATGCTGAAGGGTATTCTCTAAAAAGAGGAAGAAGAAGAAAAAGATAAAGATAAAAAAATTATGAACAACAAAGTGACAACAAATACATACCTATCACGCTACCCGGTTTGGTTCAGTGGAAAGAGCGTCAGCCTGTGGACTGAGGGGTCCCAGGTTCGTTTCCCGTCAAGGGCTCATGCCTGGGTTGTGGGATCAGTCCCCAGTGTGGGGCATGCAGGAGGCAGCCAATCAATGATACTCTCTCATCATTGATGTTTCTATCTCTTCTTCTTCCTTCCTCTCTGAAATCAATAAAAATGTATTTTAAAAAATACATATCTGTCAACAAGTGAATCTAAAAATCAAATGAATAAAAAACCTGATGAACAGACAAATATGTTTTACCTTAATCAATAAACTAATTTAAAAAAACATGATGAACAGAACAGACTGGTGAATGTAATAGAATCGGGCATGGAAAGGGAGCAGACTGACAATTCTCGGGGAGAAGGGGTTGTGAGGGGTACAGGAAAAGATTGGACAAAGAGCTTACACTATGGATGAGGTCAGTGGGGTGGGGGAAGGCCTGGAGTGGGGTGGGAACTGGGTTGAGGGGAGCTATGTGGGGGGGGGGAGAGGAACATCTGTAATAATCTGAACAATAAAGAATTTTTTTTAAAAGTTAAGTACCCAAAAAAAAAGGAATAAACTATTGACATACCAAAATATTTGCATGAAACTCAAAGGCATTATGCTGCATGCAAGAAGCCAGTCTTAAAAGGTTACATACTGTTTGATTCCACTTATATTCTCTAAAAGACAGCACTTGTAGGGATAGAGAGTAAGTCAGTGGTTGCCAGGTAATAAGGGTGGGGGAGGATTGATTGCCATTTTGGAGGTTGCTGGAATTGTTCTATGTCATGAATTTATACTTGTGTTGAAAATCACAGAAGTGAATGCCCTGACCAGTTTGGCTCATTAGATAGAGCATTGGGCCATGGACTGAAAGGTCCCAGGTTTGATTCCAATTGAGTTCATGTATCTTGGTTGCAGGCTCGATCCTCAGTAGGGGGCGTGCAGGAGGCAGCTGATTGATGTTTTTCATCGATGTTTCTAACTCTATCCCTCTCCCTTCCTCTCTGTAAAAAATCAATAAAAATATTTTTTTAAAATCACAAAAATGAACATAAGAAAAAGTCAATTGTACTGTATGTTAACTTAAAATTAAAACCAGAAAGGTAATGAGTGCTAATTTGTTCTTTCTCTCCTTACTTCCTTTCATTCATTCATCCATTTATTCAGTCATTTATTGAGCATTGTATGAGGGACTGTGCTAGACTTTGGAGATCAACCAAAAGTAAGTCTCGGTGCCTTCTTCCTGTTTTAGAGGAGAAATGGTCAGTAGTGATTGGAGACCAGTGTAGGACAAGGAAAACACTGCAAAAGGACCAAGTGAGCAAACTGTACATTCCTAGAGCCCAGTCCTGTAGGATTTCAAGTGGTCACTGATCTCTCAAAAACTCTTAGGTCTGGAAGGTGGAACCAAGATGGTGGCAAAGTTAAACAACTAAACTGCCACAACAATTTCAAAAATACAACTAAAAAACAAAACGTCTACCACCAGAACCACGGGAAAGCTGGCTCAGTGGTAGATTTACAACTAAGAAAAGAAGGGAGTGCAAACGCTGGAGAGCTGAGGTACGGAGGTGCACTGGAAGCGGGCTGGCGGCAGGCGACTGGGCGCGCGGCTTTTCTTCAAACCAAAGGGAGACAAACTCCCGATCACTCTGAACTCCAGTTTCTGGGGACACGTGGGGGACCCAGATGCCTATGGGGAGAAGCTGGACTCTCGGCCATTGGTCGGAGAGTGAGAGTGACTTTTCTGCAGAGGTGCGCCCAGCAATCAGGGTTTGCTGCACTGGAGCGTGGGACACGGGGACTTAGAAACGCGGAAAGGCAGAGACGGCTGAAGGCAGCCATGGCCGTTGGCCACGCCCCAGCCTAGTGATGCCCTGAGACCCCGCCCCACCCTGAGACCCCGCACATTCTACAAACCCGCCCAGGCCCCACACAGCGGCTTTTACATATAAATGGCCTGTTCTGTGGCAGCTCAACCAAATTAACTGCAGCTCCAATCAGACTGCTCCAAAACCGCCCAAGCAAAGAGGAGAAAACTGTAGCTCTTGCTGTAGCTCCTGCTGGGAGGCCTCAGACCTGCACCCCATTGGAGAACCAGACACTAGGGTATCTAGTGGTCGGTATGGACGACACCAGATTTCAACCCCATAAGGGACACATTCAAGAGGCAGACTCAGTGAGCACCAAAGCCCTACTGTGTCTCTAGCACAGCAATTCTTCCGTTATAGACACAGCAGGTCCTCACAGCCAATTGGCCTGGAGGTCAATTCCTCCCAGTGTACCAACAGCAATCAAGGCTTTTAACCACACCAAGATTTTCCACTCAGCCCACAAAGGGGTGTACCAAGAGAGACCACCTAGAGTGATTGGGGAAGCTGAGCTACCGGCCCCTATAGGTCACTGACCACACAAAGCCACTCCATCAACACAGGGAGGCAGCCAAAATGCGAAGACACCGAAGTATGTCACGAGTAGGAGAGATAGAGGAAAGCAAACTAATGGACAACACAGTGTTCAGAACCACATTAATAAGGTTACCCAAGAATCTTCTAAAAACCACTGAGAAACTTGAAGAGACCTTCAAGGACCTTAATGAGAATACCAAAAAAATGGAAAAGGACCAGTCAGAAATTATGCATACACTGTCTGAAATAAAGAATATACAGACACTCAACTGTAGACCACTGTACCCGAAGAGTCAAACCAAAGATCTGGAATATGAGGAAGAAAAAAACACCCAACCAGAGAAGCGGAAAGAAAGAAGAATCCAAAAGTGTGAGGATAGCGTAAGGAGCCTCTGGGATGGCTTTAAGCGTACCAATATCCGAATTTTTGGGGTGCCAGAAGAAGAGAGAGAGCAAGATACTGAACACCTATTTGAAGAAATAATGACAGAAAACTTCCCCCACCTGGTGAAAGAAATAGACTTACAAGACCAGGAAGCGCACAGAACCCCAAACAAGAGGAATCCAAAGAGGACCACACCAAGACACATCATAATTAAAATGCCAAGGGCAAAAGACAAAAAGAGAATCTTACAAGCAGCAAGAGAAAAACAGTTAGTTACCTACAAGGGAGCACCCATACGACTGTCAGCTGATTTCTCAACAGAAACTATGCAGGCCAGATGGGAATGGCAAGAAATATGCAAAGTGATGAATAGCAAGAACCTACAACCAAGACTACTCTACCCAGCAAAGTTATCATTCAGAATTGAAGCGCAGATAAAGAGCTTCACAGATAAGAAAAAGCTAAAGGAGTTCATCACCACCAAACCAGTATTATATGAAATGCTGAAAGGTATTCTTTAAAAAGAGGAAAAAGAAGAAAAAAGTAAAGATATAAATTATGAACAACAAATACATATATATCAACAAGTGATCCTAAAAATCAAGTAAATTAAAAATCTGAGGAACAGAATAAACTGGTGAACATAATAGAATCAGAGGCATAGAATGGGAGTGGATTGATAATTCTCAGGGGGAAAGGGGTGTCTGTGTGGGGGGTACGGGAAGAGACTGGACAAAAATCATACACCTATGGATAAGGACAACGGGAGGAAGGTAAGGGCAGAGGGGGGGTGGGAACCGGGTGGTGGGGAGATATGGGGGGAAAAAGGAGAAACAATTGTAATAATCTGAACAATAAAGATTTATTAAAAATAATAATAATAAATAATTCATTTACAAAAAAAAAAAAACCTCTTAGGTCTGAGGGCAGGGAAAAGCCCAAATTCATATCTCACAGATTTTCACAAGAGAAAATACTAGGAGGTTTGTGCCCTGCCAAATGGGGAAGAAAGGTTGGGAGTGGGGGAATATGTGATGCAGTTAGTTAAGTGTAAACTTGATGCAGTTAGTGAAGTGTTGCCTGAGTGTGTGTGTGTGTGTGTGTGTGTGTGTGTGTGTGTGTGTGTGTGTCTTAAAACAATCACTTGTTAAGCTCATGACTCTGTAGATTGGCAATTGGGCTGGGCTCAGCTGGGCATTCTTCTGCTGGTTTTGGCTCAGTTCACCCAGCACTGCAGTCTGTTAGCTGTCAAAGGCCTCACTCACATGACTGATGGATGACTGGTGGTTGCTGGGGTAACTGGGCCATATGTCTCTTACCATCCAACAGGCTAACCTGGACTTGCTGATCCATGTGTTGGGGTCTCTGGGTTCTCCAAAACAGCAAGAGAACAAGTCACAACATGCAAGTGCTTTTAAAAACAGCTTTATTGAGGTGTAACTCACATATGTTACCGGAATTTGAATTTTGTTTTCTCTCCTGTTTGCAGGGAATCTGAAGCATGTGGTCTAGTTGACAAAAAGAGATCAGGTTTCCAGAGCCAGAGAGCAGCACCTATAATGAAGACAGCGTGTTTATGCAAGCAGTGCGTGGAATTTGTGACTGCAGGGGAAATTTGGAAGAAATTACTTCCTGAAAATTTCCAAGGGGCACCAAGTGGCAGCTGGCCTCCTGGGGTGAGGCAGGCAGGCACCCTAGAGGCTCAACTAGACCTAGAGGAAGAGTGAGAGTTCCAACATTTAAAATGTTTATTTTAAAAAAACACACACAAATGCCATTTTTAATCTTTAAAAATTATTTTTAAGCAAGTTGGGAAGGGGGTATTTTTATTTTCTTAAAGGAGACAGATAAGAAGCTGTAAGAAAGCATGGAGGTTTAGTTAGCAGTTCATCAGTTGTGGGGGGGGGGGACTGAAAGGTAGAGTTTGGGTCTCAGAACCATCCAGGTGGCACCTTGGTGAAGGGGAATGATAGTAGATTGGGAGGTGGGAAGAAGTCCACCTCTGTTGTTTTTAGGATTATTGACCTATTTTGTTTTTAATAAAATCTTTGAAAACCTCTGTCTTGTCCCATTGTCCTCATTATAAAGCACGCCTGACAGCACTTGCAGCTCTAAACATTTTCTCTCCCTGAAGTGTAAAGAATAACCCTGCTGCTTCCATGATCTGCTCTGGTCCAGCCTAGGAAGCTGACTCTGAGTGCTGAATTCCACTAACGAACTAGTGTATTCCCACTAAGTTCTGGGGACAGAAGACCAAGCTCTGTCCTGTGCTAGGGTCCATCTAGAGCTCATGAGAATATAAACACTGCAACCATGGAGAGGGTCTTGCTGGCACCCAGGGAGGAGGGATGGGAAGGGCAGGTGGCATGTCAAATCAAAGAGGGGCATTTTGATGAATAGAGAGCATAGTTCCCTGTGAAGTGCAGACAATCAGCACACTTGATGAATATGGGTTACAGTTGTGATGTGTCGGTGTTACTGTAACCTCAGGGAGAAGGGAAGATGGCAAAATGAGGATGGGGTGAGAAAGAGAGAGAGAGAGAGAGAGAGAGAGAGAGAGAGAGAGAGAGAGAGAGATGAGGAAGCCAAATGTCATGATTTTGTAATTTGGCTCCCCAAATATTAATGAAGCTCCTTCAACCACTCGGACTCGGATAAGAGAAGAGGACACAGTCCCATTCTGGCCCTCTAGGAACTCCAAACAAGGTGAAGGAGGAGGGAAAGAGCCAGATCCCAATGTTTCATACTCTGTTACCAGCCTGAACCCAGAGCTGTGGGAGCACCGAAGAGAGAGAATCCAGAGAGGTTCAAAGAGGACCTCACCACACGACAACATTAATTAGTTGTGTGCTTTTCAGCAAGTTATTTAACCTTTCTGAGTCTGTTTCCTTGCCCATAAAGTGAGGCAAATAATTCTTGCACTTCGTGGGCTATTGTGAATGCCTAATAAATTATCACAGATGAGCTGAGCCTTGTAGGGTGAGTTGTATTTCTCTAGGCCTCTGATGGGGTGGGGAGTTGGGGGAGGCATTCCACTGAAGGCAGTGGAAGAAGCCTGGAATGTGTCCCCACATGATAATAGCCAAGCTTTTATTAAAGAGCATCGGGGCGCCTGGTCCGACAGGGAACTGTGCTAGGAATACCAATCACTTCAAATGCCCACTATTCTAATTATATACTCTCAGCTTAAGGGCAGTTTGACTTATACCAAAAAGAAGGGGAGTTAGAAAATAGAAAAGGGGGTGGGCACTGAATGAGGAAGTTGGGGATGGGAGAGGCCAAGGAAGGGGAATGGAAACTCTGAATTACCAGACTGCAAGAGACCAGCCACCAAGTTTTGTCATCTCAAAGGCTCCCCTATGCCAATGCTTTGTCGGGGAGCCATCCTCATGGTCATCACCTCAATTCCTGTGAAGACATGAGCCCTGGTAAAGTGGTGAATAACTAGTGCTCCATTTTCCTTTCAATGAGAATGTACCTGAGAACAAGGAGCCCTTTTCCTCTAGTTAGCCAATGCCACCTTCTCCTCACTACTGGGGGAACTGCAGAGAGCCCCAGCTCCAGTCCCAGCATTGGAGAGCAAGGCCTCCCAGCAGCCAGACCCATTCCTAAGAGAGGACACCACCTTATTGTCCTTTAGGACTCCTTTTCATTAGATTCTTATTGAACAAAATATAGGCTAAAAAATCCCATAGATAGAACTAGAAATAATTTTAAATTTTTAAAAATTAAAATAGATATACTCAAAGGTGGGCATGACATTCATGAAGCAAGGAAGACAAACTAAGAGTTGCTCTGCTCAATTCTAAATTCATCAAATTGTACACTTGAAATATGTGCAGCTCTTGGTAGATCAATTATACCTCACTAAAGCTGTAAAAAAAAAAAAAAAAAGGAATTGCTCTGCTAAGAGATATCATAAGTACCTAGGAGAAAAAAAGACTGAAAGGGAATACAGCAAAATACTTACTGATTGGGCTTCTGTGAGGGAGGAAGGTAGAAGGATGGTTTCATTTTTGTTCCTTTTCAATACTTTCCAAAATTTCTCTAGTAATCATAGTCTAGTTTTTTAATAGGAAAAATAAACCTTTCCTATTATAAAGTTACAGATCAAAGTGAATTCAAGACACCCACTACAGAAGAAGAGTGTGTGTTCACACCCTGGGGATGTTCTAACCACCCAGGTGTTTCTGAGCCGGCAAGGAAGAGCAGTCAGGCTGGATAGCTTCTGATTTCCAAGTCACCTGGCCAGAAAGAGTCTTTTTTGATAAGGTGGTTAGAGGGAGCTTGCCTTACCTTCAGAAACAGCTGTCTTTGTCTCAGCTTGGACCAACCACAATAACTACAATAATTATGCAAAGCAAGCATTGGAATATGCCCCATTTTACAAATCACTTTCATTTATACTATGTCACTACCCACCTGCTGGGTGGGTATTATCATCCCCACTTCATAGATTAGCAAACTGAGGCTACACACTGGGAAGTAACTTGCCACGTTTTAAGTAGCAGAGCCAGGAAGCAAACCCAGCTGGAACTTCAAGTTCTCTTACTTTTTCCACTACCCCACACCTAGTGCCACTAAATATTTTTAAGCTGTGACTTTGGTGTAAACAACTTCTTATTGCTTCCAAAGTCCAAACTGGACCAAGCCACATGCTGCTCCCAGGACCTCACCACACGACAATATTAATTACTTGTGTGCTTTTCAGCAAGTTATTTAACCTTTCTGGGTCTGTTTCCTTGCCCATAAAGTGAGGCAAATAATTCTTGCACTTCGTGAATGCCTATTAAATTAGCACAGATGGGAGGACTTTGAAAAGAGTCTAAAGTAGTGTGTGCAGGAGGTGCTGCCATGAAAATGGGCCTGGAAAGGCTGACCTCTGAGGAAAACCCAAAGCTCCCAGGAGACCCCTAGCCTCCATTATCTCGAAGGCCTTCATGGGGGCCAGAGACAGAAAGTGGGGGTGAAGTTTAGGCTGTGTCTTTAGGCAACTCAATGATTAATAAAATAACAATTTAAAATATATATACATATGTATCATATATAATAATACTGATCCTACCTAATAAAATAGTAATATGCAAATTGACCACACCTTCGCTAGCCCAAGCCACGCCCACCAGCCAATCAGGGCGAGTATGCAAATTACCCAACAAAGATGGCGGTTAATTTGCATACACTGAGGGAGGGAGGAGTGAAGACTGAAGACAACTTAGAAGGAAGAGGGAGGAAAAGCGGAAAGCAAGGTGGCTGCCAGAGGGAAAGCCCCGGCGGGGCGGGGCGGGGCAGAGTGGGGTGGGCGGCAGCAGCGTGCGGGTGCAGGCATGGCGGCCGCAACAGCGGTGGCAGCTTGCAGGATTCTTCCTGCAAATGGGCTACTAGTATATACACACGTGCGCGCGCACGCACGCGCGCACATGTACACACACATCTTTGGAGAGATACACAAGAAACTGGGACACCTCAGTTGCCTCCAGGCAGGGTAACCAGGTGGCATGTGGCAGGGTTGTAAGGGAGATTTGCACTATGTTCCTTTTTGTACCTTTTGATTTTTGAACCATGTGAATATATTACCTATCCACAAAAAAAAGTAAATAAATCATTTTTTAAAGCCAACAGAAAAATCCCAAGCCAGTTCCCCTTTGGGGGAATGGATCTGCCTCTACTGCAGTCATTGTGAGTTGTCACAGAGAGCAGTATATTTCCAATTCTATATTTAAAAGACTCTTTCTAAGGCTTAAAGACTTCTTTATAAGAAAATCAAATATAGTCATTCAACAAAAAAGGAAGAAGGAGGAAGAAGAGGACAGGGAGGAGGAAGAGAAGGAAGGAAAGCAAACTAGTCTTCTAGACCAAGCAGGTTTTGACATCTCTAAACTCCTACACAGAAATTTCCAACAGCTCCTCCTCCCCTGCCTTTGCCAAGAACAAGTCCCCAAACCTCCTGCTCAGTACTGGGCTCCAAGCTGACCAGCAGAGTCTTGGCATGTATGCAGCATAGGCACTTTGGCATCAGACTGCCTGGGTTCAAGTCCCCTTCCTGTCACTCACTAGCTATGTGATGTTGGCCAAGTAACTCACTCTCTCTGAGCTTTAGTCTCATCTATCAAATCGGGATAATACCTGTACCTATCTCATAGAATAGTTTCAAGGGTCAAAGAGATAATGAAGGAAGGCACATATTAGATATCAGTATTAGACACTGTTGCTGGGGCAAATGTGAACCCAGTCTGTACAGGCTTCAGGAACTAGAGAGCTGGTATGCAAATTCATGTGACAGTGCATATGTACATTTTTCTGGGCCAAGGAGCCAGAGCTATTATCAGATTCTCAACACTCAAAGGGGTTTTCATAATCCCCAAAAGGATGAAATCTACAAATGTAGAGGTAAAGACCGACATAAATGGAGCCTGCTAAGACAAGAGCTAAGACTTTAGGGTCTGTACACACAAGTCCTTCTGCCTGGAATGCCCAGATCTTCCTCAGATTGGCTCCTTTTCATTCAGTTCTCTGCTGCAGTATCATTACCTCAGTAAAATACCCTGGCTACCCCATCTAAAAGTAGATACCCTGCCCGCTCCATTCCAAATATCACTTATTTATATGCCATTTATCATTATTTTATCCATGTTTATTGATTCTTGCACACACACACACACACACACACACACACACACACACACACACACTGGGAGTGTGGGAGCTTTGGCAGTTGGATGGATTGCTGTATCCCTAGTGCCTGCCTGATATGGTACCTGGCACCTATAATTCTTTTTTTTTTATTGTTTAAAGTATTATAAATAGTAGTACATATGTCTCCTTTTTCCCCCCATTGACCTTCCCCAGCCTCCACTAACTGCCCCCCCGCCCGCACATGCCCTAATCCCCTCCCCTGTGTCTTGAATCCATTGGTTATGCTTATATGCATGCATACAAGTCCTTCGGTTGATCTCTTACCTCCCCCACCAAACCTCCTCAGCCTTCCCACTGTAATTTGACAGTCTGTTCAATGCTTCTCTGCCTCTGTATCTTTTTTGTTCATCAGGTTATAATGTTCTTTATTATCCATAAATGAGTGAGATCATGTGGTATTTTTCTTTCACTGACTGCCTTATTTCACTTAGCATAATTCTCTCCAGTTCCATCCATGCTGCTGCAAATGGTAAGAATTCCTTCTTTTTTATAGCAGCGTAGTATTCCATTGTGTAGATGTACCACAGTTTTTTTAATCCACTCATCTGCTGATGGGCACTTAGGCTGTTTCCAAATCTTAGCTATGGTGAATTGTGCTGATATGAACATAGGGGTGCATATATCCTTTCTGATTGGTGTTTCTGTTTTCTTAGGCTATACTCCTAGAAGTGGTATTACTGGGTCAAATGGCAGTTCCAGTTTTAAATTTTTGAGGAAACGCCATACTGTTTTCTACAATGGCTGTACCAGTCTGCATCCCACCTACAGTGAAGGAGGGTTCCTTTTTCTCTGCATCCTCTCCAGCACTTGTCATTTGTTGATTTGTTAATGATAGCCATTCTTACAGCTGTGAGGTAGTACCTCATTGTCGTTTTGATTTGCATCTCTCAGATGATTAGTGACTTTGAGCATGTTTTCATATGTCTCTTGGCTTTCCAAATGTCCTCTTTCAAAACATGTCTATTTAGATCCTTTGCCCATTTTTTTATTGGATTGTTTATCTTCCTTTTGTTAAATTGTATGAGTTCCCTGTAAATGTTGGGGATTAAACCCTTATCGGTGATAACATTGGCAAATATGTTCTCCCATGCAGTGGGCTTTCTTGATGTTTTCTTGATGGTTTCTTTTTCTGTGCAGAAGCTTTTTATTTTGATGTAGTCCCATTTGTTTATTTTCTCATTAGTCTCTCTTGCCCTAGAATCTGTGTCTGTAAAGATATTGCTACGATATATGTCTACAATTTTGCTGCCTCTGAAGTCTTGTAGGATTTTTATGGTTTCCCATCCTACATTCAAGTCCTTTAGCCATTTGAGTTTGTTTTTGTGTATGGTGTAAGTTGGTGATCTAGTTTCATTTCTTTGCATGTATATGACCAAATTTCCCAGCACCATTTATTAAAGAGACTGTTTTGACTCCATTGTATGTTCTTGCCTCCCTTGTCAAATATTGAGTATAATTGCTTGGGTCAATTTCTGGGTTGTCTATTCTATTCCATTGCTCTATAGGTCTGTTCTTGTGCTAGTGTCAGGCAGTTTTGAGAACCGTTGCTTGGTAATATAGCTTGATGTCTGATATTTCGATCCCTCCAACTTTGTTCTTCTTTCTCTGGGTTGCTATGGCTATTCGGGGTCTTTTTTTATTCCATATGAATTTTTGGAGAGTTTGTTCTAAATCCTTGAAATATGCCATTGGTATTATAATAAGTATTGCATTGAATCTATAGATTGCTTTAGATAGTATGGACATTTTAATGGTGTTGATTCTATCAATCCATGAACATGGTATGTTCTTCCATTTGTTTATGTCTTCCTCTATCTCTTTCTTCAATGTCCTGTAGTTTTCTGAGTACAGGTTTTTTACATCCTTAGTTAAGTTTATTCCTAGGTATCTTAATTTTTTGGTGCAATGGTAAATGGGATTTTTTTTTCCATTTCTCTTTCTGTGAGTTCATTATTGGTGTATAAAAAGGCCCTAGATTTCTGGGAGTTAATTTTGTATCCTGCTACATTGCCAAATTCATTTATTAGGTCTAGTAGTTTTTGATGGAGTCTTTGGGGTTTTCTATGTACAGTATCATGTCATCTGCGAATAAGGACAATTTTACTTCTTTTCCAATTTGGATGCCTTTTATTTCTTCTTCTTGTCTGATCGCAATAGCTAGTACTTCTAGTACTATGTAGAACAGGAGTGGTGCATCCATGTCTTGTTCCTGTTCTTAGTGGAAATTAGTTTAGTTTTTGACCATTGAGTATGATGTTGGCTGTAGGCTTGTCATATAAGGCTTTTATTATGTTGAGGTATGACCCCTCTATTCCCACTTTGCTGAGAGTTTTTATCAAGAAAGGGTGTTGGATTTTGTCAAATGCTTTTTCTGCATCAATTGATATGATTATGTGATTTTTGACTCTCAGTTTGTTTATGTGATGTATCACGTTTATTGATTTGCAGATATTGTACCATTCTTGCATCCCTGGAATAAATCCCACTTGGTCATGGTATATGTATTTTAATGTATTGCTGAATCTGATTTGCTAGAATTTTGTTGATGATTTTAGCATCTATGTTCAAACTAGCCTGTAGTTCTCTTTTTTTGTGGTGTCTTTATCTGGTTTTGGATTAGGGTAATGCTGGCTTCATAGAAAGAGCTTGGAAATGTTCCTTCCTCTTGAATTTTTTTGGAATAGTCTGATGTAAAGAGCGCCTGGGAAGGCACATGGGCATTTCTTTAATTATTGTCAGCTAAATCCAGTGGTGTTGGCAAAGCCACGTCCTGGGAACACGCTTTGCCAAAAGGCAGGAGTGTTGTCAGCTTTACCTTCAACCCAGGTGCCAGAGGGTGAGTTTTGTTATTTAAATCCAGCCAAGCACCAGGAATGAATACTACTCGCACCCACCCAAGAATGAACATAATCTCCTTTGTCTTGACTTTTAGTAAAACTTCCTGTTTTTTGCTATATAAAATAAACACACTGTATTGGCACAGGGGTCCTGTCCCTGTCAGAGGACAGTGGTCTCCACCTGGCCCCAGCTTTTTCCTTCTGTCTCTGTGTCTGTCTCTTTCTTTCATTTTCTCAATCCCCAGCCGCCCCTTCTCAGGAACCAGACCACTCTCTAGCCGAGCTGGACTCGGAAAAGAGAGAAATATTTACAGTCTGAGGAGGATAGGTTTTAGTTCTTCTTTGAATGCTTGGCAGAACTCCCCTGTAAAGCTGTACAGACCAGGGCTTTTGTTTGCCGAAAGATTTTTGATCACTGTTTCAATTTCATTGGTAGTTATTGGACTATTCAGGTTTTTTTATTCTTCTTGGTTGAGTTTTGAGAGCTTGTATTTTTCTAAGAATATGTCCATTTCATCTAGGTTTTCCATTTTGTTGGAATACAGTTGTTCATAGTATTTTTTCATAATCATTTGTATTTCTGTGGGATCTGTTGTTACTTCACCTCTTTCATTTCTGATTTTTTTTTATTTGGGTCCTCTCTCTTTGCTTCTTGGTGAGCCTGGCTAGAGGTTCATCAATCTTGTTTATCATTTCAAAGAACCAGCTCTTGGTATTGGTTTTGGTTTTTTGGGGGGTTTTTTTGTTGTTTTTTTTGTTTTTTGTTTTGTTTTTTTGGTCTCTATGTCATTTATCTCCACTCTGATCTTTAATATTTCCTTCCTTTTACTTGTTGCTCTCTTTCTATCTTTTTGAGTTGTAGGGTTAGATAATTTATTACCATTGTTTCTTGTTTTTTTGAGGTAGGCCTGTAGAGCTATGAACTTCCCTCTCAAGAATGCTTTCACAGTGTCCCATAGATTTTGGATTGTTGTGTTTTCATTGTCATTTGTTGCCAGGATGTTTTTAATTTCTTCTTTGATATCTCTGGTAATCCAGTCATTGTTTAATAGCATGCTATTTAGCCTCCAGGTGTTTGATTTTTATTGTTTTTATTATAGTTGATTTCTAATATTATGCCATTGTGATCTGAGAAGATGCTTGATATGATTTCAATCTTCTTGTATTTGAAGAGACTTTGCCTGTGACCCAATATATGGTCTATCTTTGAAAATGACCCATGTGCACTTGAGAAGAATGTATATTCTCTGGCTTTGGGGTGAAATGTTCTGAAAATGTCAATTAATTCCATCTGATCTAGTGTGTCATTTAGTATTGATATTTCTTTGCTGATTTTTTGTTTAGAGGATTTGTCCAGTGGTGTTAGTAGGGTATTAATTTCCCCTACTATGACTGTATTGCTGTCAATCTCTACCTTGATATTCTCCGGAAGTTTTTTTATTTATTTGGCAGCTCCTATATTGGGTGTGTTTATGTTTTTTGTTTTTTGTTTTTTTTGCAGACATATGTGAATTTTTGTTTAATACATTAACAAAGGTACCAGCAGCATGATAGAATGGCTTCTAAAGAGAATAGGAGGCACAGTTTCTTTGGTTTTAGTCAATATAAATAAAAAAGAATGCTGAATAAGATTGCCAAATTAGAAACATAACTGGCTCATGATGTACAGGGCAATATAACCAAATTGTTAGGATTTTCTTCTCTACTAAAAAGAAAATTATATAATCATGTTAGTTTCCTAGGGCTGCTGTAACAAACTACCATAAACATGATGGCCTAAAACAATGCAATTTGTTCTGTCACCTTTGTTCTGTCACATTTCTTGAAGTTAGAAGTCTTATATCAAGGTGTTGACAGAGCCACGCTCAATCCAAAGGGTCTAGAGAAGAATCCTTCCTTGTCTCTTCCTGGGCAACACATGTCAGTGTTTGCTTCTGCCAGAGACCTTTGCCTTTGGCCACACAACTCCAATTCCAGCCTCCATTTTCACAGGGCCTCCATTTTCTTTATCTCCGTGTCCTCTCTTCTTAGAAGGAAAGCAGTCACTAGATTCAGGGCCTACTGGATTTAGGACTTAATCTTGAAATACTTAGCTAATTACATCTGCAAAGACCCTAATTTCAGATAAGGTCACATTCTATTTACTGCCTTTTGGCTTCTTGTGATCTCCTGGCCCTCCTGGGTGGCAAGCAAGAATTCTGCCAAAACCGGTTTGGCTCAGTGGATAGAGCGTCGGCCTGCGGACTCAAGGGTCCCGGGTTCGATTCCGGTGAGGGGCATGTACCTTGGTTGCGGGCACATCCCCAGTGGGGGGTGTGCAGGAGGCAGCTGATCGATGTTTCTCTCTCATCGATGTTTCTAACTCTCTATCCCTCTCTCTTCCTCTCTGTAAAAAATCAATAAAATATATTTAAAAAAAAAAAAGAATTCTATCACTGAGCCATCCTGGGTTCTTGAGAACTTCTGAGATCGAAACCAAGGGAGTTCATTATAAAGTAGTACTCAGGTAAGAGGTTTATTATATATAGCTTGTGAGCAGAGGGGGACAAATAAAAAAAATGCTGAATAAAATTGAAAGGGAGAAAAAGAAATGTTGCTCCCGAACATAAGCTGGGGAACAGTTTTAAAGAAGTTGAGGTGGGAAAGATGACATCTAAGTGTGACGTCTAAATACATAGAGGTGCAGTACTCTGTCGCTTGCACAGTATGACTGCATGCTTCTTCATGTGTTGCATGTCTCATTAGCATGTCAAGTCTCTACCCACGGGTGTGCTTTTTGCCATTGAAATGAGGGAAGGTCACTGAAATAGCAGTCTTTCTTGCTAAAGTGTATGCATGAGTGAAAGGAACAACATTAAGGCCACCAAGTGAATCTTGCAGACAGCAGTGTACTTTAGCCTAGCTGCTAATTGGTTACGAAGAGAAGGGAAAGCACTAGGGCAATTAATGTGTTCCTGCCCACTGGGCCCAGGGGGTAGCTTGCTTATCGCATTCTGACATTCCAAGAGGACAAGATTTTTGGGGGACACTATTCAATCCACTATATAAAGTTTTGAGTTGTAAACTGCTGGCATGCTAATTTATTATGCCTATACACTTACATTCTTTTTTATTACATTTAATAAATTGTTATTGTTGAGATTATTACAATTGTTCCTCTTTTTTCCCCCTACAGCTCACGTCCACCCGGTTCCCACCCAACCCCATTCCATGCCCGTACCCCCCCCCCCCGTCCTCATCCATAGGTATACGATTTTTGTCCAGTCTCTGCCCGCACCCCGCACACCCCTTTCCCCCTGAGAATTGTCAGTCCACGCCCGTTCTATGCCCCTGACTCTATTATATTCACCAGTTTATTCTGTTCATCAGATTTTTTATTCACTTGATTTTTAGATTCACTTGTTGATAGATATGTATTTGTTGTTCATAATTTTTATCTTTACCTTTTTCTTCTTCTTCGTCTTCTTAAAGAAAACCTTTCAGCATTTCATATAATACTGGATTGGCGGTAATGAACTCCTTTAGCTTTTTCTTATCTGTGAAGCTCTTTATCTGCGCTTCAATTCTGAATGATAACTTTGCTGGGTAATCTTGATTGTAAGTTCTTGCTATTAATCACTTTGAATATTTCTTGCCACTCCCGTCTGGCCTGCATAGTTTCTGTTGAGAAAATCAGCTGACAGTCGTATGGGTGCTCCCTTGTAGATAACTAACTGTTCTTCTCTTGCTGCTTTTAATATTCTCTCTTTGCCTTTTGCTCTTGGCATTTTAATTATGATGTGTCTTGGTGTGGTCCTCTTTGGATTCCTTTTGTTTGGGGTTCTCTGCACTTCCTGGTCTTATAAGTCTATTTCTTTCACCATGTGGGGGAAGTTTTCTGTCATTATTTCTTCAAATAGGTTTTCAGTATCTTGTTCTCTCTACTCTTCTGGCACCCCCTAGTTCGGATGTTGGTATGCTTGAAGTTGTCCCAGAGGCTCCTTACACTAGCTTCATATTTTTTGGATTCTTTTTTATTTTTGTTTTTCCGGTTGGGTGTTTTTTGCTTCTTTGTATTTCAAATCTTTGACTTGATTCTTGCGATCCTCTAGTCTGCTGTTGGATCTCTGTATATTATTTTTTACTACAGTCAGTGTATGCTTAATTTCTAGTTGGTCCTTTTTCATATCCCTGAGGGTCTCACTAAATATATTGGCCTTTTCTAGAAAATTCTTAAAAAGCCTTATAACCGTGGTTTTGAATTCTATATCCAGTCGTTTGCTTTCCTCCATTTCTTTCATTTGTGACCTGTTTCTTTGTCTCCGCATTTTGGCTACTTCCCTGAGTTGATAGAGTGGCTTTGTGTACTAGGTGTCCTATAGGGCCCAGTGGCTTAGCCTCCCCAGTTACCTGAGGTGGACACTCTTGTTGCACCCCTTTGTGGGCTGTGTGCAGAGTCTTGTTGTAGTTAAGCCTTTTTTTTTCAATTTTTTTTATTAAGGTATTATATGTGTACATATCTTACCATTGCCACCCCCCACTCCACTCCCATATATGCCCTCACACCCCAGAGTTTTGCATCCATTGGTTATACTTATATGCATACATACAAGTCCTTTGATTGATCTCTTATCTCCCCCACATCTCCCTAACTTTCCCCCTGTAATTTGACAGTCTGTTTGATGCTTTACTGTCTCTGTATCTATTGTTTTGTTCAAGTATATAATGTTCTTTATTATCCATAAATGAGTGAGATCATGTGGTATTTTTCTTTCATTGACTGGCTTATTTCACTTAACATAATGTTCTCTAATTCCATCCAGGTTGCTGCAAATGATGAGAATTCCTTCTTTTTTATGGCAGCATAGTATTCCATTGTGTAGATGTACCACAGTTTTCTGATCCAGTCATCTGCTGACAGGCACCTAGGCTGTTTCCAAATCTTAGCTATGGTGAATTGTGCTGCTATGAACATAGGGGTGCATATATCCTTTCTGATTGGTGTTTCTAGTTTCTTCGGATATATTCCCAGGAGTGGGATTACTGGGTCAAATGGGAGTTCCATTTTCAGTTTTTTGAGGAAACTCCATACTGTTCTCCACAGTGGCTGCACCAGTCTGCATTCCCACCAGCAGTGCACGAGGGTTCCTTTTTCTCCGCATCCTCTCCAACACTTGTCGTTTGTTGATTTGTTGATGATAGCCATTCTGACAGGTGTGAGATGGTACCACATTGTTGTTTTGATTTGCATCTCTCGGATAATTAGTGATGTTGAGCATGTTTTCATGTGTCTCTTGACCTTCCTTCTGTCTTCTTTTGAAAAGATTATATTTAGGTCTGTTGCCCATTTTTTTATTGGATCATTTATCTTCCTTTTATTAAGTTGTATAAGCTGCCTGTAGATGTTGGAGATTAAACCTTCATCAGTGATGCCATTTGCAAATATGTTCTCCCATGCAGTAGGCCTTCTTGTTGTTTTGTTGATTGTTTCTTTTGCTGTGAAAAAGCTTTTTATTTTGATGTAGTCCCAGTTGTTAATTTTCTCTTTAGCTTCCATTGCCCTAGGGGCAGTGTCAGTGAAGAATTTCTTTTGGCATATGTCTGAGATTTTGCTGCCTGTGGATTGCTCTAGTATTGTTATGGTTTCCCATCTTATGTTTAAGTCCTGTATCCATTTTGAGTTTATTTTTGTGTATTGCGTAAGTTGGTGATCAAGCTTCATTTTTTTGCATGTATCTGTCCAATTTTCCCAACACCATTTATTGAAGAGACTGTCTTGACTCCATTGTATGTTCATGCCTCCTTTGTCAAATATTAATTGAGCATAGTGGTTTGGGTCAATATCGGGATTCTCTATTCTGTTCCATTGATCTATATGTCTGTTCTGGTGCCAGTACCAGGCTGTTTTGAGAATAGTGGCTTTGTAATACAGCTTGAAATCTGGTATTGAGATCCCTCCTACTTTATTCTTCTTTCTCAGGATTGCTGTGGCTATTCGGGGTCTTTTTTTATTCCAGATGAATTTTTGGAGAGTTCTTTCAAGGTCTGTGAAATATGCCATTGGTATTTTAATGGGGAGTGCATTGAATCTATAGATTGCTTTGGGTAGTATGGACATTTTAATGATGTTGATTCTACCAATCCATGAACATGGTATGTTCTTCCATCTGTTTACGTCTTCCTCTATTTCTTTTTTCAGAGTCCTGTAGTTTTCCACCTTAGTTAAGTTTATTCCTAGGTATCTTAATTTTTTTGGTGCGATGGTAAATGGGATTGCCTTTTTAGTCTCTCTGTCTGTAAGTTCACTATTGGTGTATAGAAAAGCCATAGATTTCTTGGCGTTAATTTTGTATCCTGCTACATTGCCGAATTCATTTATTAAGTCTATTAGTTTTTTTATGGAATCTTTCGGATTTTTTATGTACAATATCATGTCGTCTGCAAATAAAGACAGCTTTACTTGTTCTTTTCCAATTTGGATGCCTTTTATTTCTTCTTCTTGTCTAATTGCAATGGCTAATACTTCCAGTACTATGTCAAACAGGAGTGGTGAGAGTGGGCATCCCTGTCTTGTTCCTGTTCTTAGGGGAAATGTTTTTAGTTTTTGTCCATTGAGTATGATGTTTGCTGTGGGTTTATCATATATAGCTTTTATTATGTTGAGGTATAAGCCTTCTATTCCCACCTTGTTGAGAGTTTTTATCAAGAAAGGGTGTTGGATTTTGTCAAATGCTTTTTCTGCATCAATTGATATGACTATGTGAGTTTTATCTCTCAATTTGTTTATGTGATGTATCACGTTTATTGATTTGCGGATATTGTACCATCCTTGCATTCCTGGGATAAATCCTACTTGGTCATGGTGTATGATCTTTCTGATGTACTGCTGGAGCCGATTTGCTAGAATTTTATTGAGGATTTTGGCATCTATGTTCATGAGGGATATTGGTCTGTAATTCTCTTTCATTGTGTTGTCTTTATCTGGTTTTGGTATTAGGGTGATGCTGGCTTCATAGAAGGAGCTTGGAAGTGTTCCTTCTTCTTGAATTTTTTGGAATATTCCGAGGAGGATAGGTTTTAGTTCTTCCTTGAATGTTTGGTAAAACTCTCCTGTGAAGCCACAGGCCCCGGGCTTTTGTTTGCCGGAAGCTTTTTGATGACTGCTTCAATTTCGTCCATAGTTATTGGCCTATTGAGCTCTTTAGATTCTTCTTGATTGATTTTTGGAAGGTTATATTTTTCTAGGAATATGTCCATTTCCTCCAGGTTGTCCAGTTTGTTGGAATAGAGTTGTTCGTAGTATTTTGTAACAATCCTTTGTATCTCAGCGGGGTCTGTTGTTATTTCACCTCTTTCATTTCTGATTTTGTTTCTTTGGGTCCTCTCTTTTTGCTTCTTGGTGAGCCTGGCTAGAGGTCCATCAATCTTGTTTATCCTTTCAAAGAACCAGCTCTTGGTTTTGTTGATCTTTTGTATTGTTTCTTTGGTCTCTATGTCATTTATCTCCGCTCTGATCTTTGTTATTTCCTTCTTTCTGGTTACACTAGGCTTTTCTTGCTGCTCTTTTTCTAGCTCTTTGAGTTGTAGGGTTAAGTAATTTATTACAATTGTTTCTTGTTTTTTGCAATAGGCTTGTAGAGCTATGAACTTCCCTCTCAAGACTGCTTTCGCTGTGTCCCATAGATTTTGGATTGTTGTGTTTTCATTGTCATTTGTTGCCATGATGTTTTTATTTCTTCCTTGATCTCTCTGGTGACCCAGTCCTTGTTTAATAGCATGCTGTTTAGTCTCCATGTGTTTGATTTCTTTGTATTGTTTTTATTGTAGTTGATTTCCAGTTTTATGCCACTGTGATCTGAGAAGACGCTTGATATGATTTCTATCTTCTTGAATTTGAAGAGACTTTGCCTGTGACCCAGCATATGGTCTATCTTTGAAAATGACCCATGTGCACTTGAGAAGAATGTATATTCTGTGGCTTTGGCGTGAAATGTTCTGAAGATGTCAATTAATTCCATCTGGTCTAGTGATTCATTTAGGATTGCTGTTTCTTTGCTGATTTTTTGTTTAGAGGATTTGTCCAGTGGTGATAGTGGGGTATTAAAGTCTCCTACTATGATTGTATTGCTATTAATCTCTCCCTTGAAATCCTCCAGGAGTTTTTTTATGTATTTGGGTGCTCCTATATTGGGAGCGTATATGTTTACCAGAATTATTTCTTCTTGTTGGATTTCTCCCTTTAGTATTATGAAGTGGCCTTCTTTATCTCTTGTTATGGCATTTACTTTGAGGTCTATTTTGTCAGATATAAGTATTGCTACCCCAGGTTTTTTTTCATTTCCATTTGCCTGAAATTTTTCCATCCCTTCACTTTCAATCTGTGTGAGTCTCTTGTTCTGAGGTGGGTCTCTTGTAGACAGCATATATATGGGTCGTGTTTTTTTATCCATTCAGCTACTCGATATCTTTTGATTGGAGCATTTAGTCCATTTACATTTAAAGTTATTACTGAAAGGTATTTGTTTGTAGTCATATCTATTTTTGTGTCTGTATTCCTTCTTATCTGTTTATTTCTTCTTTTTATAGTATTCCCTTTAGCATTTCTTGCATTGCTGATTTGGTGGTGATAAACTCCCTGAGCCTTTTTTTGTCTGCGAAGCTCCTGATTTCCCCTTCAATTTTGATTGATAGTCTTGCTGGATATAGTATTCTTGGATTCAGTCCTTTGCTTTGCAACACTTTGTATACCTCCTTCCATTCACTTCTAGCTTGTTGTGTTTCTGTTGAGTAATCCTTTGACAATCTGATGGGTGTTCCTTTGTAGGTAACTCTCTGTCTCTCTCTTGCCGCCTTTAAGATTCTCTCCTTATCATTTATATTTGCCATTGAAATTATGACATGTCTCGGTGTGGGTCTTTTGGGGTTGATCCTGCTTGGGACTCTCTGTACTTGCGTAACTTTTATCTTTCCCATATCCGGGAAGTTTTCTGTCATTATTTCTTCAAATAGATTTTCTAATCCCTGCTGCTCTTCTTGTCCTTCTGGCAGCCCTATTATACGCATGTTACTTCGTTTCATGTTGTCCCGAAGCTCCCTTAGGCTTTCCTCCTGCTTTTTAATTTTTTTCTCCAATTGCTGTTCAGATTGAGCTTGTTTCTGTACCTGATCTTCTAACTCACTAATTCGGTCCTCTGCTTCTTGTAGTCTACTCTTGAAACTTTCCATGGTGTTTTTTATTGTAGCTATATCACTTTTCATTTCTTCCTGATTCTTGCATAAGTTGTTTATTTTCTCATCCATCCGATGTATAAATTCCATGACCATTACTCTAAACTCCTTTTCGGTCATGTTGCAAGCTTCAGTTTCACTGATTTCCTTTCTTGGCGACTCCACATTTTCTTTCCTCTGTGAGTTATTTTGTTTCCCCATTCTGGCTATCACCAGAAAGCTCAAGCTTCCGTTTGCGTGGACCTGGTCCGTGTGCTGTGGGGACTTCGCTCCACCCGAGTTTCACTGAAGTGCTCTGACACTAGGACGTGTGGCTGCCTTTGGTTGTTGGGAACCAGACTTGCCCAGGGTCAGTGTCCCCAGTGTTCCGTGTGGTCTCGTGTGCACACTTAGAATCAGGGGCCCTGTCTGCACCACACTGTTGGTATGTGCCGAAAATGAGATCCTTAGCATGTGCCAGGAGTCAGAGTTTCCCTGTGTCTGCACCAAGACTCGAGTGTCAGAGTCTCTGTTGCCTTGTGCGGTTTCTCGTTGAGGATCAGGGTCCCTGTGTGTGCATGCACCAACAATTGGGGTCGCTGGCTCTTAGTGTGAATGCGCTGTGAGTCAGGGATCCCAGGCAGCTGTGTCCGGCGTGCCAAATTCCCTGAAGTGGAGCTGCGTCCTGTGTGTGCTCTCTCTACTGAGCCAAACCGGCTAGGGCGCACACTCTTAATTTCCTGAAGGTAAGCTGGCTCCGTGCACTCTACCGGAGTCCCGGAAGGGGGGGCGGAGTCCGTCCTGCGCGCCAAATTCCCCAAAGGGGAAGCCCCTCTGTGCAAGCACTAAGATTCCCCGAAGGGGGAGCTGTGACCCGCAAGCCAAATTCCCCCAAATTCTCCGAAGGGGAGCCCTCTGTGCGCACTGACAGATTTCCCCAACAGGGAGCTGCTTCTGTCCCTTGCACATGCCAAATTCCCTAAGGGGGAGCGAGTCCCTGCGCAAAGCTCTGCAGCTTGGGCGAGGGGCGGGTCTATCAGTTACTATGGCGCTGTCTGCGCGCCTGCGGGAAGGGGGATAGGCTCTTTGACTCACGGAATTCTGCCGGGAAGTCTGGATTCTTGTTGTTTGTTGGTCTGAAGCTGTGATAGCAGTTCTCTGTCCCCAGTGGCTGCAGGGTCCTGGTTTGTGTCAGAAGCCAGGATCCGAGTCTCAGGCAGCTCTGTTTCTCAAGATGGCGTTGTCTCCGCGTCCGCACCAGCCGCCGAGAAGTGTCCACTTTGTGCGCGGGGCTCCGCCCTCTAGGACTGCCCGGTTAGGCAGCCCCTTGGAAGACGTGCAGTATCTAACTGACCCTAGCTCATACACACACACACCACACATGTCTACACTCTCCTCTATGGGTTCCTCACTCACACTCTCTCTCTCTATACCTTCCTGCCAGTCGCCATCTTTTTCTCCTGTAGTTAAGCCTTGATTGTTGTTGGTATCACTGGGAGGAATTGACTTCCAGGCAAATTGGCTGTGAGGATCAGCTGTGTCTATGAAGGGAGAACTTCTGTACTGGAGACACCTTTATGAGGCAAGACTTGCTTCAGTGGGGCTTTGGTGCTCACTGAGTGTGCGCCTTGATTGTGTCCCTTATGAATCTGAGGAGTTGTAATCTGGATGGTCCTACACTTACCACTGAGTATACTGGCTCTCGGATCTCCAAGGAGATGCTAATTTAGCCTCTGCCTGAGGCCACCCAGCAGGAGATTTTGTTGCCTGTGGATTCCTCTAGTATTTTTATGGTTTCCCGTCTTATGTTTAAGTCCTGTATCCATTTTGAGTTTATTTTTGTGTATGGTGTAAGTTGGTGATCTAGTTTCATTTTTTTGCATGTATCTGTCCAGTTTTCCCAACACCATTTATTGAAGAGACTGTCTTGACTCCATTGTATGTTCTTGCCTCCTTTGTCAAATATTAATTGAGCATAGTGGTTTGGGTTGATATCTGGGTTCTCTATTCTGTTCCATTGATCAATATGTCTGTTCTTGTGCCAGTACCAGGCTGTTTTGAGAACAGTGGCTTTGTAATACAGCTTGAAATCTGGTATTGAGATCCCACCTACTTTATTCTTCTTTCTGAGGATTGCTGAGGCTATTCGGGGTCTTTTTTTATTCCAGATGAATTTTTGGAGAGTTCTTTCTAGGTCTGTGAAATATGCTGTTGGTATTTTGATGGGGAGTGCATTGAATCTGTAGATTGCTTTGGGTAGTATGGACATTTTGATGATGTTGATTCTACCAATCCAGGAACATGGTATGTTCTTCCATCTGTTTACGTCTTCCTCTATCTCTTTTTTCAGTGTCCTGTAGTTTTCTGCGTATAGGTCTTTTACCTCCTTAGTTAAGTTTATTCCTAGGTATCTTAATTTTTTTGGTGCGATGGTAAATGGGATTGCTTTTTTAGTCTCTCTTTCTGTAAGTTAATTATTGGTGTATAGAAAAGCCATAGATTTCTTGGCGTTAATTTTGTATCCCGCTACATTGCCGAATTCATTTATTAAGTCTATTAGTTTTTTGATGGAATCTTTTGGGTTTTTTATGTACAATATCATGTCATCTGCAAATAAGGACAGCTTCACTTCTTCTTTTCCAATTTGGATGCCTCTTATTTCTTCTTCTTGCCTAATTGCGATAGCTAATACTTCCAGTACTATGTCAAACAGGAGTGGTGAGAGTGTGCCCTTGGCATTTTAATTATGATGTGTCTTGGTGTAGTCCTCTTTGGATTCCTTTTGTTTGGGATTCTGTGCACTTCCTGGACTGCTATGTCTATTTCTTTCATCAGGTAGGGAAAGTTTTCTGTCATTATTTCTTCTAATAGTTTTTCAATATTTTGCTCTCTCTCTTCTTCAGGCACCTCAAAAATTTCGATGTTGGTACGCTTAAAGCCGTCCCAGAGGCTCCTTACACTATCTTCATATTTTTGGATTCTTTTTTCTTTTTGTTTTTCTGGTTGGCTGTTTTTGGTTTCCTCATATTTCAGATCTTTGGTTTGATTCTTGGCGTCCTTTGATCTACAGTTGAATTTCTGTATATTCTTTATTTCAGACAGTGTATGCTTAATTTCTGACTGGTCCTTTTCCATTTTTTTGGCATTCTCATTAAGGTCTTTGAAGGTCTCACTAAGCTCCTCAGAGGTCTCATCAAGTTTCTCAGTGGTTTTTAGAAGATTCTTGAGTAACCTTAGAAATGTGGTTTTGAACTCTATGTCCAGTTGTTTGCTTTCCTCCATTTCTTTCATTCGTGACTTGTTTCTTTGTCTCTGCATTTTGGCTGCTTCCCTGTGTTGATGGAGTGGCTTTGTGTGGTAGGTGACCTATAGGGGCCAGTGGCTCAGCCTCCCTAATCACCTGAGGTGGACGTTCTTGGCGCACCCCTTTGTAGGCTGAGTGCAAAGTCTTGGTGTAGTTAATCCTTGATTGTTGTTGCTACACTGGGAGGAATTGACCTCCAGGCCAATTGGCTGTGAGGACCTGCTGTGTCTATAATGGAAGAACTGCTGTGTTGGAGACACGCTTATGGTGCAGGGCTTGTTTTAGTTGGGCTTTGGTGCTCACTGAGTCTGCCTCTTGAATGTGTCACTTATGGATGTGAGGAGTTGAAATCTGGTGTCATCTCACACTGACCACTAGGTACACTGGCTTCTGGTTCTCCAATAGGGTGCAGGTCAGCTACTGTCTGAGGCCACCCAGCAGGAGCTACAGCAAGAACTACAGTTTTCTCTTCTTTGCTTGGGTTTTGAGGTTTTGGAGCTGTCTGACCAGGGCTGCAGTTTGTTAGGTTAAGCTGAGATAAGGCAGGCCATTCATATGCAAAAGCCGCTGCTTGGAGCTTAGGTGGGTTTGTAGATCGTGTGGGGCGGCGTCTCGGGGAGTCACTAGGCTAGGGTGTGGCAAACAGCGATGGCTGCCAGTCAGCCATCTCTGCATCTCCGAGTTTCCGCATCCCTGCGTCCCGCGCCCCAGTGCAGTAAACAATTATTCCTGTGCCCAGCTTTGCAAGCAAGCCACCCTCACTTTCCAACCTGATGGCAGACAGTCCAGCTTCTCCCAATAGGAGTTTGGGTCCCCATCGTCTCCCCAGAAACTGGAGATCAGAGTAATCGGGAGCTTGTCTCCCTTCGGGTTGAAAAAAACAATGCCCGCCGCCAGCCCGGTTCGCACACCTCCGTACCTCAGCTTTTCAGCACTTGTGCATGTCTCAATGTTCTTTTCTCTTTCCTTCTAGTTGTAGAACTTCCACTCAGCCAGCTTTCCCAAGGTTCTGGGTGATAGACGTTTTGTCTTTTAGTTGTAGTTTTGAAATTGTTGTGCAAGGCAGCCGTTTAGGTGTTTACCTATGCCACCATCTTGGTTGCCCTCCCCGCATTGACTTTCTCTGGGTGAAATCTGATCTTTCCATGAGAAGGTTAAGAGCTCATCCAAGTCCAGGCATTTGCACTGTTTGAGTCCCAGTGTTTGTGGGTTCACTCCTGGTCCCTGGGTGTAGTGGTTGTAGGGTCCCCAGAGGTATCCGATTCTTCCTGATTGAAGGTAAGGCTACACTTCCGATCACAGCCACTCTCCCCTTCAAGATGGTGCAGTCTCTGCGGCAGAGCTGGTCTCTTCAGGAGAGATTTAAGCAGCAGTGGAGGCTGTCTGGTAAGGGGAGCCTCAATGCATTCCCAATGATGTTTTTGTGGAAATAAAAATATCCATTCTGAAATTCATATGGAATCTCAAGGGACCTCAATAGCCAAATCTTGAAAAAGAAGAGCAAAGTTGTAGGTTTCACACCTGAGTTCAGAGCTTACTACAAAGCTACAGTAATCAAAATAGCATGTTACTGGCATAAGTATTAGACATATAGATCAATGGAAGAGAACTGAGAGTCCAGAAATAGTCCCATACATATGTTGCCTATTGATTTTGAACAAAGTTGCTAAATCCATTTACTTCAGAAAGAATAGTCTCTTCAACAAAAGGTACTGGAGCAACTGGATTTTCATATGCAAAAGAATGAAGTTGAACCCTTTCTTCACACCATATACAAAAATCAACTCAAACTTGATCATATACCTAATTGTAAGAGCTAACACCATAAAACTCTTGGAAGAAAACAAAGGCAATGGATTCTTAGATATGACACCAAATGCACAAGCAACAAAAGGAAAAATAGATTAATTAGACTTCATCAAAATTAAAAACTTTTGTGCTGCAAAGAACATTATCAAGAAAGTGAGAAGAAAACCCACAGAATGGGTGGAAATATTTGCAATGCATATATCTAAGAAAGATCTAGTAGCCAGAATATATAAAAACTCAACAAGAAACACACAACCCACTTTTTAAATGGACAAAGAAGTTGATTAAACATTTCTCCAAACAAGATATAAAAATGGACAACAAGCATATGAAATGATGGTCAACATCATTAGTCATTAGGGAAATACAAATCGAAAGCTCAATGAGTTATCAGTTTATTCCTATTTGGATGGCTATAATTTTAAAAAAACACAGAAAATAAGAATCTACAAGGATGTGGAGAAATTAGAATCCTCATACATTGCTGGTGGGAATATTAAATGGTGTAGCTGTTGTGGAAACAGTTTAGCAGTTCCTCAAAAATTTCATCATGGAATTATCAAATGAGCCACCAATTTTAATCATAGGTATGCACCCTAAAAGAATTGAAAGCAGATGTTCAAATACATGTACATGAATGTTCATAGCAGCACTATTCACAATGGCCAAAATGTGGAAACAACTCAGATATTCATTAATGGAGAAATGGATAATCAAATTATTGGTATTTGCATAAAATGGAATATTATTCAGCCATAAAAAGTAACAAAGTTCTGATACACATTACAGTTCTCAAAAAAAAAAAAAAAAACACCAATCTCTACCCAGGGTGCCCTCAGATAACACCTGGGACGCTACAGCCACCCCTGCCAGGGACATTCTACCTTGGCTGTGGTCCCATGGTCACCAAGTCTCCAGCCACCCCGGGCGCAGGCTCCTGTGAGTTCTGAAGTGCATTCCCCTCTGATTGGCCCAACGCTTTAGCCCAGGGCACTGGGACCATGTGAGCAGCAGATACCTGAGCTCCTGTCCAAGAAGCAGCAGCCCCACGAGCAGCCCACCCCAGGTTGAAGAGTAGCAGCCTCACGTGGCTTGTCCCTGTCCAAGGAGCAGCAGCTGTGTGAGTGGCCTGCTCCCCAGTCTGAGGAATAGCAACCACACAAGCAGTCTGCCCCTATCTGAGGAGCAGCAGCTGCATGAGCAGCCTGCGCCCATTTGAGGAGCAGCAGCCCTGCGAGCAACTTGCCCATGTCTAAGGAGTAGCAGCCTCACCAGCAGCTTAGCCTGTCCGAGGAGCAGCAGACCTGTGCAGCCAGCCCGCATCCAAGGAGCAGCAGCCATGTGAGCAGTTTCCCCTGTCCGAGGATCAGCAACCATATGAGCAACCCAACCCTATCTGAGGAGCAGCAGCCACACGAGAAGACTGCCCAAGTCCGAGGAGCAGCAGCGACAAGCAGCTCACACCTGTCCTATAAGCAGCAGCCAGGTGAGTGGGCCACCTCTGTCTGAGGAGCAGCAGCCCTGTGATAAACCTGCCCCTGTCCAAGGAGCAGCAGCCTCACAAGCAGTTCACACTGTCAGAGGAAAAGCAGCCACACCCAGCCAGCCCCCATCCAAGGAGCAAATACCACATGAGCAGTCTGCCCCTGTCAAAAGAGCAGTAGCCATACAAGCAGCCTGCCCCCATCCAAGGAGCAGCAGCCTCGTGATCAGCCCACCCCTATCCAAGGAACAGCAGCTGTGCAAGCAGCCTCCTCCACCAGCCAGAGGAGACACCACTTCTGAAAACAGCACCCACCAGAGGAGCCGCTGCAAAATGATGAGCAGCCAGGACCACAACCGCCAGAGGAGCAACTGCAGCCAAAGGAGCCACTGCCACCCAAGGAGAAACTCCTGCATGACTCAACATCTAGATTAGTCAGTGAGACCAAAAAAGGGTAGACAAACAAATCCCCAAAAGAAAGAACAAGAAGAATCGCCAGAAAAGCAGCTAAGTGAAACAGAGGCATGCAATATGTCAGAAAAAGAATTCAGAATCCAAGGGTCATACAGTTCATAAACCAGATGGATGAAAAAATCAATAACTTATGTATGGATCAAGAAGAAACAAAGAGTGATACAGCTGCAAAAAAAAAAAAAAAAACACCATGGAAAGTTTCAACAATAGACTAGGAGAAGCAGAAGACCAAATTAGCAAATTAGAAGACAGGGAAGCAAAACACACCCAAACTGAACTGCAATTGGAGAAAAAAAATTTAAAAACAGGAGGAGAGCCTAAGGGAGCTATGGGACACATGAAACGAAGCAACATAGGAATAATAGGCATGCCAGAACAACAGGAATAGGAACAAAAGTTAGAAAACCTATTTGAAGAAATATTATCAGAAAACTTCCCTGGTGTGGGGAAGAAAAAAGTCACACAAGCATGGAGAGTCCCTAAGAAGTTGAACCCAAAAAGACCCACACCAAGACACATCATAATTTCGATGGCAAATGCTCAGGACAAAGAGAGAATCTTAAAGGCTGCAAGAGAGAGACATAAAGTTACATACAAGGGATCTCCCATTAGATTGTCAAATGATTTCTCAACAGAAACACATCAGGCCACAAAAGAAGGAAGGAAATTTACAAAGTGATGCAAAGCAAGAGAATGAATCCAAGAATACTCTATCCAGTAAGGCTATCATTCAAAATTGAAGAGGAAATAAGGAGCTTCACAGACAAAAAAAAAAAAAAAAAAAAGGCTGAGGAAGGTAATCACTACCAAGCCAGCAATGCAAAAAATGCTAAAAGGACTGGTGTAAAAAGAAGAAATAAAAAGGTAAGAAGGAACATAGGCACAAAAAATAAAAATGGCTACGAATAAGTACCTATCAATAATAACTTTAAATGTAAATGGACTAAATGTGCCAATATAAAGGCATCGAGTGGCTGAATAGATTAAAAAAATGAACCATATATATGCTGTCTACAAGAGACCCACCTCAGAACAAGGGACTCACACAGACTGAAACTGAAGGGATGGAAAAATATCTATCAGGCAAATGGAAATGAAAACCAAGCTGGGGTAGCAATACTTATATTTGACAAAATAGACCTCAAAGTGAAGGCCATAACAAGAGATAAGGAAGGCCACTTCATAATACAATAAATACAACAAGAGGATATAACCCTGATAAACATACATTGAGTGGCCAGATTATTATGATCTCTGAATGCATAATAATCTGGTCACTCAAGGTATATCCTATATAATAAAAGGCTAATATGCAAATTGTCCCCTCAACCAGGAGTTCAACCAGCAGGCAGGCTGGCCAACTGCCCATGTCCACTCCCCCTGGACAGGCTGGCTGGACCCCACCAATGCACGAATACATGCACCGGGCCTCTAATCAATATATATATATATATATATATATATATATATATATATATATACACACATACATACAATGAGTGGCCAGATTATTATGCGTCCAGAGATCATAATAATCTGGCCACTCAGTATATATATATATATATATATATATATATATATATATATGTATGTATATATATATTAGAAGCCCAGTGCATAAATTCGTGCATGAGTGGGGTTTGGCCAGCCTGGCCAGGGAAAGGGGACATGGGTAGTTGCCCTGACAGCCTGCAGGTCAAACTCCTTGTCAAGGGGATAATTTGCATATTAGCCTTTTATTATACAGGATATACACTGAGGGGTCAGATTATTATGCACTCAGTGATCATAATATTTTGGCCACTCAGTGTATATGCACCCAATGCAGGAGCACCCAAATACATAATAAAAAAAACTCCTCGAAGATATCAAGGGAGATATCGACAACAATACAATTATAGTAGGGGACTTTAAAACAGCACTGACATCACTGGATAAATCATCTAGACAAAAAAATCAGCAAAGAAACATGAATCCTAAATGACTCACTAGATCAGATGGACTTAATTGACATTTTCAGAACATTTCACCACAAAGCCACAGAATATATGTTCCACTCAAGTGCACATGGGACATTTTCAAAAATAGACTACATATTGGGTACAGGCAAAATGTCCCCAAATTCAAGAAGATTGAAATGATATCAAGCATTTCTCAGACCACAATGGCATAATATTAGAAATAAACTACAATAAAAACAATCCAAAAAATTCAAACACTTGGAAGCTGAATAGCAAGCTATTCAACAATGATATGATTTCCAAAGAGATCAAAGAAGAAATTAAAAACATCCTGGAAACTAATGACAATAAAAACACAACAATCCAAAATCTAGGGGACACAATGAAAGCAGTCCTGAGAGGGAAGTTTATAGCTCTACAGGGCTACAAAAAAAAAAAAAATACACAAGAAAAAATGGTAGTAAATCATCTAACACTACAACTTAACCCTTTGCACTTGCTTGCTTTTTTCTCGATTCCTTTATTCTACTCGGGATTTAATTTTTTAAATACCCCAGATTTTACAAAGCGCGGCAGTAGAATAAAAAACTGGAGTTTCTTTTCATACAAACTTATTTATTTGTATTTATTTGTATTTTCAAATTATTGATACATTCAATTACCATCACACTCGACATCCGAGTGCAAAAGGTTAAAGAATTAGAAAGAGAATAACAAGAAAAGCCCAGAGAGAGCAGAAGGAAGGAGATAATAAAGATCAGAGCACAAATAAATGACATAGAGACCAAAAACAAACAAACAAAAAAAACCACACAATACAAAAAATCAATGAAACAAACAGCTGGTTCTTTGAAAGGATACACAAGATTGATGAACCTCTAGCCAGGCTCACCAAGAAGCAAAGAGAGAGGACCCAAATAAATAAAATCAGAAATGAAGGAGGAGAAATAACAAGAGACCACACCAAAATACAAAGGATTGTTAAAAAATACTATGAACAACTCTACTCCAAAAAAATGGTCAACCTAGAAGAAATGGACATATTCCCAGAAAAATACAACCTTCCAAAACTCAATCAGGAACAATTAAAAAATCTCAATAGGCCAATAGCTATGTAAGAAATTGAAGCAGTCATCAAAAAGCGTCCAGCAAACAAAAGCCCGGGGCCAGATGGCTTCACGGGGGAGTTTTACCAAACATTCAAAGAAGAACTAAAACCTATCCTCCTCAGACTACTCCAAAAATTTCAAAAGGAAGGAACACTTCCAAGCTCATTCTACGAAGCCACCATCACCCTAATACCAGAACCAGATAAAAACAACACAATAAAAGAGAATTACAGGACAATATCCCTCATGAATATAGATGCCAAAATCCTCAACAAAGTTCTAGCAAATTGGATGCAGCAGTACATCAGAAAGATCATAGACCATGACCAAGTAGGATTTATCCTGGGGATGCAAGGATGGTACAATATCTGCAAATCAATAAACGTGATACATAACATAAACAAATTCAGAAATAAAAATCACATATTCAGATCAATTGATGAAGAAAAAGCATTTGACAAAATCCAACACCTTTCTTGATAAAAACTCTCAGCAAGGTGGAATACAAGGATCATACCTCAACATAATAAAAGCCTTATCTGACAAACCCACAGCCAACATCATATTCAAAGAGCAAAAACTCAACTCATTTCCCCTAAGAACAGGAACAAGACAGGGATGCCCACTCTCACCACTCCTGTTCAACATAGTACTGGAAGTACTAGCCATTGTAATTAGATGACAAGAAGAAATAAAAGGCATCCAAATTAGAAAAAAAGAAGTAAAACTGGCCTTATTCACAAATGACCTAATATTGTACATAAAGTCTCCATCAAAAAATTATTAGACTTAATAGATAAATTTGGCCATGTAGCAGGATACAAAATTAATGCCAAGAAATTTATGGCATTAGATTTATCTAAGTACACCAATAGTGAACTTACAGAAAGAGAGACTAAGAAAAAAATCTCATTTACCATTGCACCAAAAAATAAATTAAGATACCTAGGAATAAATTTAACTAAGGAGGTAAAAGACCTGTATGTGGAAAACTACAGGACACTGAAAAAAGAGATAGAGGAAGACATAAACAGATGGAAGAACATACCATGTTCATGGATTGGTAGAATCAACATCATTAAAATGTCCATACTACCCAAAGCAATCGATAGATTCAATGCACCCCTCTTTAAAATACCAACAGCATATTTTACAGACCTAGAACGAACTCTCCAAAAATTCATCTGGAATAAAAAAAAAAGGCACTGAATAGCCAAAGCAATAGACATATAGACCAATGGAATAGAATAGAGAACCCAGATATCGACCCAAACCACCATGCTCAATTAATATTTGACAAAAAAGGCAAGAACATACAATGGAGTCAAGACAGTCTCTTCAATAAATGGTGTTGGGAAAATTGGACAGATACATGCAAAAAAATGAAACTAGGCCACCAACTTACACCATACACAAAAATAAACTCAAAATGGATAAAGGACTTAAACATAAGACGGGAAACCATAAAAATACTAGAGGAATCCACAGGCACAGAAAGCTCAGATATATGCCCAAGCAATTTCTTCACCAATACCACTTCTAGGGCAATGGAAACTAAAGAGAAAATAAACAAATGGGACTACATCAAAATAAAAAGCTTTTACACAGCAAAAGAAACCATCAACAAAACAACAAGAAAGCCCAGTGTATGGGAGAACATATTTGCAAATGTTATCACTGATGAAGGTTTAATCTCCAACATTTACAAGGAACTTATACAACTTAATAAAAGGAAGATAAATGATCCAATAAAATAATGGGCAACGGACCTAAATAGAATCTTTTTGAAAGAAGGCAGATGGAAGGCCAAGAGACATATGAAAACATGCTCAAACTCACCAATTATCCAAGAGATGCAAATCAAAACGACAATGCGGTACCATCTCACACCTGTCAGAATGGCTATCATCAACAAATCAACAAATGACAAGTGCTGGGGAGGATGCAGAGAAAAAGAAACCCTCTTACACTGCTGGTGGGAATGCAGACTGGTGCAGCCACTGTGGAGAACAGTATGGAGTTTCCTCAAAAAACGAAAAGTGGAACTCCCATTTAACCGTGCAATCCTACTTCTAGGAATATGTCCCAAGAAGCTAGAAACACCAATCAGAAAGGATATATGCACCCCTATGTTCATAGCAGCATAATTCACCATATCTAAGATTTGGAAACAGCCTAAATGCCCATCAGCAGATGAGTGGATTAAAAAACTGTGGTACATCTACACAATGGCATACTACGCTGCGGTAAAAAAGAATGAATTCTTACCATTTGCAACAGCATGGATGGAACCGGAGAGCATTATGCTAAGTGAAATAAGCCAGTCAGAGAAAGATAAATATCACATGATGTCACTCATTTATTGAATATAATGAACAACATAAACTGATGAACTAAAACAGATCCATAGACAGAGAAGCATCGATTAGACTGTCAAACCTCAGAGGGAAGGTAGGAGAGGGTGAGGGTAAGGGGGAGAGATCAACCAAAGGCCTTGTATGCATGCATATAAGCCTAACAAAAGGACACATACAACAGGGGGGAGAGGGATTGTGGGGGGGCAATGAGGGGATAAAAACACATATGTAATACCTTAATCAATAACGAAATTTTTTAAAAATCATGTTAAGTGAAAGAAGCCAGATACCAAAAGTCACCTAGTTTATGATTCATTTATAGGAAACATCCCAAATAAACAAAACCATTAAGACAGAAAGCAAATTAGTGGTTACCCGGGCCTGGACAGAGGGGGAAATGGAGAGAGATTTTATTTTGAAATAATGAAAATATTTTGAAACTAAGTAGATGGAGATGGTGATTGTACAACATTGTGAATGTAGCAAATGCCACTGAGCTATTAGCTTTAAAATGGTTAATTTTATGTTGTGTGAATTTTGCCTCAAAAAAATCATTGCAGTGAAGATTCTCATACTTACCCCCTTACACAACGCATTTGTTGTATCGTTTTCTTATGATAAATTTCTTGAAATGGAATGGCTGGATCAAAAAGCAGATACATTAAAAACAAACAAACAGGTGCGCGGCAGCGGTAGTGGAGGTGGCAGCAGGAGAGGCAGCGGCTGGGGAGGTACACAATGAAAGTGTTAATAAAGAGAATGTAAGACAAGAATATAATTAAATATTTGACTGAGGAGAGAGAGAACTACATAACCGGACACCCATAGAAGAGAGATCATGGGGAGACAAAGAAACAGCCCGCATATGAAAGAAAAGCACGCATCGACAGAAAAGGCAGTAAACAAAATGGAGGCAAGCAACCTGTCAGAGAAAGAACTCAGAGAAATAGCCACAGGGTGGATGAAAAGAATGGAAGAAAATTCAACAAAATGTGTAAGAACCAAGAGGAAATGAAGAAGAACCAAGCAGAAATTAAAAATGACATCACTGCTATAAAGAACTCAATAGAAAGCATCAACAGTAGACTAGAAGAAGCAGAGGACCGCATCAGTGAGTTAGAAGACAAGGTGGGGAAAAATACCCAAGTGGAGCAGCTTCTAGGAAAAAAAATTATAAAGCAGGAGGAGAGCCTAAGGGAACTTTAGGACAACACAAAACAAAACAACATCCACATAATAGGGGAGCCAGAAGGAGAGGAAACTGAGCAAGGAATAGAAAACCTCTTTGAAGAAATAATGACAGAAAACTTCCTGTATATAGGGAAGGAAAAACCCACACAAATCCAAGAAGCTCACAGTGTCCCAAACAAAATGAACCCCGAAAGACCGACGCCAAGGCACATTATAATTAAATTACCAAACACCAACAACAAAGTAAGAATCTTAAAAGCGGCCAGAGAGAGACAGAAAGTTACCCACAAAGGACCCCCCATCAGACTAGCGACTGGTTTCTCAACAGAAACTCAGCAGGCCAGAAGGGAATGGATTGAAATATACAAAGTCATGCAAAGGAAGGGTCTGAATCCGAGAATACTGTACCCAGCAAGGCTATCAATCAAAATTGAGGGTGAAATCAGGAGCTTCACAGACAAAAAAGGACTAGGGGAGTTTATTACCACCAAACCAACAATGCAAGAAATGCTAAAGGGTCTACTGTAAACAAAAGAAATAGGAAGCAAAGAAGGAACACAGGGGTAAAGAATAAAAATGGCGACAAACAAGTATCTATCAATAATAACTTTAAATGTAAATGGATTAAATGCCCCAATCAAAAGACATAGGGTAATGGATTGGATAAGAAAACATGACCCATATATCTGCTGTCTACAGGAAACCCACCTCAGAAAAAAAGACACACACAGACTTAGGGTGAAGGGATGGAAAAAGGTTTTTCAGGCGAATAGAAATGAAAAAAATGCTGGAATAGCAATACTTATATCTGACAAATTTGATCTCAAAGTGAAGGACATAAAAAGAGAGAAGGAAGGCCACTTCATAATACTAAAGGGAGCAATCCAACAAGAAGAAATAACTCTAGTAAACATACACGCACCCAATACAGGAGTACCCAAATACATTAAAAAAAACTCCTGGAGGATATCAAGGGAGAGATTGACAGAAATACGATCATAGTAGGGGACCTTAATACCCCACTATCACCATTGGACAAATCCTATAAACAAAAAATCAGCAAAGAAACATGAATCCTAAATGACTCACTAGACCAGATGGAATTAATTGACATTTTCAGAGCATTTCACACCAAAGCCACAGAATATACATTCTTCTCAAGTGCATGTGGGTCATTTTCAAAGATAGACCATATGTTGGGTCACAGGCAAAGTCTCTTCAAATTCAAGAAGATAGAAATCATATCAAGCATCTTCTCAGATCACAGTAGCATAAAACTGGAAATCAACTACAATAAAAACACATGGAGACTAAATAGCATGCTATTAAACAATGACTGGGTTACCAAAGAGATCAAAGAAGAAATAAAAAACATCATGGCAACAAATGACAATGAAAACACAACAATCCAAAATCTATGGGACACAGTGAAAGCAATCTTGAGACAGAAGTCCATAGCTCTACAAGCCTACTGCAAAAAAAAAAAAGAAAAGAAAAAAAAAGAAAGAAAGAAACAATGGTAATAAATTACCTAACCCTACAACTCAAAGAGTTAGTAAGAGAGCAACAAGAAAAGCCCAGTCTAAGCAGAAGGAAGGAAATAATAAAGATCAGAGCGGAGATAAACAACATAGAGACAAAAAAAATACAAAAGATCAACAAAAACAAGAGCTGGTTCTTTGAAAGGATAAACAAGATTGATGAACCTCTAGCCAGGCTCACCAAAAAGCAAAGAGAGAAGACCCAAGTAAACAAAATCAGAAATTAAAGGGGAGAAATACAAACAGAACCACCGAAATACAAAGGATTGTGTAAAAATACTATGAACAACACTATTCCAACAAACTGGACAACCTGGAGGAAATGAACATATTCCTAGAAAAATAAAACCTTCCAAAACTCAATCAGAACGAATCTAAACTTCTCAATAAGCCAATAACTATGGAAGAAATTGAAGTAGTCATCAAAAAGCTTCCAGCAAACAAAAGCCCAGGGCCAGACGGCTTCACTGGGGAATTTTATCAAATATTCAAGGAAGAACTAAAACCTATCTTCCTCAGATTATTCAAAAAAATTCAAGAGGAAGGAACACTTCCAAGCTCATTCTATGAAGCCAGCATCACCCTAATACCAAAACCAGATAAAGACAACACAATGAAATAGAATTATAGGCCAATATCCCTCATGAACATAGATGCCAAAATCCTCAACAAAATTCTAGCAAATCGGATCCAGCAGTACATCAGAAAGATCATACACCATGACCAAGTAGGATTTATCCTGGGGATGCAAGGATGGTATAATATCTGCAAATCAATTAACGTGATACATCACATAAACAAATTGAGAGATAAAAATCACATATTCATATCAATTGATGCAGAAAAAACATTTGACAAAATCCAACACACTTTCTTGATAAAAACTCTCAGCAAGGTGGGAATACAAGGATCATATCTAAACATAATAAAAGCCATATGTGATAAACCCACAGCCAACATCATACTCAATGGGCAAAAACTAAAACCATTTCCCCTAACAACAGGAACAAGACAGGGATGCCCACTCTCACCACTCCTGTTTGATATAGTACAGGAAGTATTACCCATTGCAATTAGACAAGAAGAAGAAATAAAAGGCATCCAAATTAGAAAAGAAGAAATAAAACTGTCCTTATTTGCAGATGACATGATATTATACATAAAAAAACTCTAAAGACTCCATCAAAAAACTATTAGAATTAATAAATAAATTCAGCAACGTAGCAGGATACAAAGTTAATGCCAAGAAATATATGGCATTTCTATACACCAATAGTGAACTTACAGAAAGAGAGACTAAAAAAGCAATCCCATTTACCATCGCACCAAAAAAAATTAAGATACTTAGGAATAAATTTAACTAAGAAGGTAAAAGACCTATACGCAGAAAACTATAGGACAATGAAAAAAGAGATAGAGGAAGACATAAACAGATGGAAGAACATACCGTGTTCATGGATTCGTTGAATCAACATCATCAAAATGTCCATACTACCCAAAGAAATCTATAGATTCAATGCACTCCCCTTTAAAATACCAACAGCATATTTCACAGACCTAGAAAGAACTCTCTAAAAATTCATCTGGAATAAAAAAAAAGAAAAGACCCTGAATAGCTGCAGCAATTCTGAGAAAGAAGAACAATACCAGATTTCAAGCTGTATTACAAAGCCACTCTTCTCAAAACAGCGTGGTACTGGCACAAGAACAGACATATGGACTAATGGAATAGAATAGAGAACCCAGATATCGACCCAAACCACTATGCTCAATTAATATTTGACAAAGGAGGCAAGAACATACAATGGAGTCAAGACAGTCTCTTCAATAAATGGTGCTGGGAAAATTGGACAGATACATGCAAAAAAATGAAACTAGGCCACCAACTTACACCATACACAAAAATAAACTCAAAATGGATAAAGGACTTAAACGTAAGACAAGAAACCATAAAAATACTAGAGGAATCCACAGGCAGCGAAATCTCAGACATATGCCGAAGCAATTTCTTCACCGATACTGCTCCTAGGGCAATGGAAACTAATGAGAAAATAAACAAATTGGACTACATCAAAATAAAAAGCTTTTGCACAGCAAAAGAAACCATCAACAAAACCAAAAAAAGCCCACTGTATGGGAGAACATATTTGCAAATGTTATCACTGATAAAGGTTTAATCTCCAACATTTACAGGGAACTTATACAACTTAATAAAAGGAAGATAAATGATCCAATAAAATAATGGGCAACGGACCTAAATAGAATCTTTTCGAAATAAGACAGAAGGAAGGCCAAGAGACATATGAAAACATGCTCTAAGTTACTAATTATCCAAAACGACAATGCGGTACCATCTCACACCTGTCAGAATGGCTATCATCAACAAATCAACAAATGACAAGTGCTGGCGAGGATTCGGAGGAAAAGGAACCCTTGTGCACTGCTGGTGGGAATGCAGACTGGTGCAGCCACTGTGGAGAACAGTATGGTGTTTCCTCAAAAAACTAAAAATGGAACTCCCATTTGACCCAGTAATCCCACTTCTAGGAATATATCCCAAGAAACTAGAAACACCAATCAGAAAGGATATATGTACCCCTATGTTCATAGGAGCACAATTCACTATAGCTAAGATTTGGAAACAGTATAAATGCCCATCAGCAGATGAGTGGATTAGAAAACTATGGTAAATCTACACAATGGAATACTAGGCTGCTATAAAAAAGGAATTCTTACCATTTGCAGCAGCATGGCCGGATCTGGAGAGCATTATGTTAAGTGGAATAAGCCAGGCAATGAAAGAAAAATACCACATGATCTCACTCATTTATGGAAAATAAAGAACAATATAACATGATGAACAAAAAGACAGATACAGAGGCAGTAAAGGACCAAACAGACTGCCAAAGTACAGCGGGAAGGTTGTAGAGTGTTGGGGAGGGGAGAAAGAGATGAACTGAAAGCCTTGTATGCATGCATATAAGCACAACCAATGGACACAAGACACTGCGGGGGGGGCGGTTTGAGGGCATGCATGTGATAGTGGGTAGGGGAAGCTGGGGGAAGGTCAATGGGGTAAAAAAGGAGATATATTTAGTAGTATATGTAATACTTTAAACCGGTGGTCGGCAAACTCATTAGTCAACAGAGCCAAATATCAACAGTACAATGATTGAAATTTCTTTTGAGAGCCAAATTTTTTAAACTTAAACTTCTTCTTATGCCACTTCTTCAAAATAGACTCGCCCAGGCTGTGGTATTTTGTGGAAGAGCCACACTCAAGGGGCCAAAGAGCCACATGTGGCTCTCGAGCTGCAGTTTGCCGACCACGGCTTTAAACAATAATAATAAAAAAAAAAAACAGATGATGGATTTTGATCCCCAGAGTGTCAACCCAATCACAGTCCCACCAATACTAGATGACTGTGGCTGCTTCTGCCTCTCCCTGGAAGTTGATCTTTGCCCAACTAAGAGTTAAAAATAGCTCATTGTTTGAATTTTTGTCTGTCTAATTTTATTAGAGGTTGGATATTTTTTCATATGCTTAATAGTATGTTATTATTTAACTATCTAAGATATTTGAGACCTTTGCCAACTCTTCATATCAACACTCCTGACTGGCACAGAATAGGGCCTCAGTCAATGCTTTAAGGAACTAAAGGAAAAACAGCAACTGTAATCTCCTCCTGGTTCTCCCTAGGGCCCAGGCTAGTTGCAGACATCCAGTGCAATTCTAACATATCCTTCCTCCAATGTCACCTAAGTGCCTTTTGAAACATGCTGTTGGGAAGCACACTGAGTTGCATGAAGGGCATGGGTTTGCACTAGTTGTAAATGGAGATCAAGGCAGGATAAAAATGGAAATGAGGGTTGAACTGAGATGTGGGAATAATGCTTATATGTGTATGTGAAAGGAGACAAGCAGAAGATAAACCACTAAAATCACAGCTGTATACTTGAGGAGGGAGCCAGAAGCAACTACCATTTATCAAAGCCTACTCCAGTCTCTCTGGCTTGCTCTTCTGCCAGGATGAGGGCACCACTCACTGCCCTATAGTTTTCCTGCCAGACTGGGCTTCCTCCTTCCTATAAGGAGCCTGTTGGCTCCATGACATGATCCTGAGGTAACCAGCCTAGAAGGCTGGAGGGAAAGAAAACCGCCATCCTTGCAATCCTACTCATTCTGCCCATGAGTTATTGGGCTCTCCTCTACCACCCTCCATCTGGTTTTCACTCATATATTTTTATCCTTTGAGGAATATTCTGCAGAATCTGTTACACATTCCACTCCTAAACCCACTTGTCTAATCTCTTCCCCATTTTTCCTCTGACTCTCCTACAACTTCTCTCTCCCATATCCAGAAGCCAGATTCTTTGGTTCAGCCATTCCTTCATCCAGAAGATATTTAATGAAGGCCTGTTATGTGCCGGCAGTGTGTTCATCATCGGGGATACAGAAGGGAACAAAATTCAAAAATATCTACCCTCGTGGAGTGTGAATTCCAGCTATGGAGACAATAAATATAATATGGCAAGTAGTGAGGACCAAGATGGAGGCATAGGGCGGAAGCCTGATTGTTGCCTACCACAACAATTTTGAGACTATGATGGGAGAGCAGAGCAGACACCATCCAGAACCACCGGAGGGCTGGCTGAGCAGATGCTCTACAACTAGAATAAAAGAGAGGGGTACGCAGGATGATGCTGATGCCAGTGACCCAAAGACCACACTTTAAGAACAACGGCTCAGGCGACACAATGGCGGCCTGGAACGTGCTCGGCGCAGTTCCCCCGGCGGTCTCCGGCTGAGGGGACAGCTCCACTCGCTGCCGAGCACGGACAGACCAGCCCCTGGGAGACATGGGGTGGGAGACTCCGCGCTTGCTGACCTCCGAGTCCTTCAAGAATCTCAACGCCCCGGAAGCGGCCAGGTGCGCACGCTCGGCAACCGGCCACCGCTGCAGACCCAAGGGCTGACGCAGTGACACCGGACCAGCCCGCCGCCATGCACCGGGCACACCAGAGCTTCGCCGAGCCCGCCGCCCAACGAGTTCTGCGGCAGCCGCCCTGGAGCTCTGAGAAAATGGCCGAAGGAATTGCTGAGAGGAAATTGACCAACAGGAATTGGGATCAAGAAGACGAAACCCCGCTGGGACCCGGGTCAGGGTGAGGCCACGCGCCCCTGGGTCCGGGTGAGGCTGGGAACTGGGTCAGGGTGAGGCTGGGTTCCGGATCCGGGCGAGGCCACATGCCCCTGGATCCGGGTAAGGCCTCACGCTCCTGGGTCCGGGTGAGGCTGGGTCCAGGGCCCGGGTGGGGCCGCCCCCCTGGGTCCAGGTGAGGCTATGCGCCCCTAGGTCCGGGTGAGGCTGGATCCTGGGTACGGGTGGGGCCGTGCGCCCCTGGACCCGGGTGAGGCCATGCGACCCTGGGTCTGGGAGAGGCCACGCGCCCCTGGGTCCGGGTGAAGCTAGGTCCCGAGTCCGGGTGAGGCCGTGTGCCCCTGGATCCGGGTGAGGCTGGGTCCTGGGCCTGGGTGAGGCCATGCGCCCCTTAGTCCGGGTGAGGCCATGCACCCCTGGGTCTGGGTGAAGCTGTATCCTGGGTCCAGGTGAGGCCATGTGCCCCTGGATCTGGGGGAGGCTGGGTCCCGGGTCCAGGTGAGGCCGCACGCACCTAGGTCCGGGTGAGGCCACGCGCCTCTGGGTCCGGGTGAAGCTGGATCCCGGGTCCGGGTGAGGCCGTGTGCCCCTGGATCCGGGTGAGGCCACACGCCCCTGGGTCCGGGTGAGGCCACGCGCCTCTGGGTCCGGGTGAAGCCGGATCCCGGGTCTGGGTGAGGCCGTGTGCCCCTAAATCCAGGTGAGGCTGGGTCCTTGGCCAGGGTGAGGCCACGCGCCCCTGGGTCCAGGTGAGGCCATGTGCCCCTGGATCCGGGTGAGGCTGGGTCCCGGGTCCGGGTGAGGACGCGCACACCTAGGTCCGGGTGAGGCCACGCGCCCCTTGGTCTGGGTGAGGCCGTGCACCCCCAGATCTGGGTGAGGCCACACTCCCCTGGGTCCGGGTGAGGCCACGCGCCTCTGGGTCCGGGTGAAGCCAGATCCCGAGTCCGGGTGAGGCCGTGTGCCCCTGGATCCGGGTGAGGCCACACGCCCCTGGGTCCGGGTGAGGCCACGTGCCTCTGGGTCCAGGTGAAGCCAGATCCCAAGTCCGGGTGAGGCCGTGTGCCCCTGGATCCGGGTGAGGCTGGGTCCCGGGCCCGGGTGAGGCCACGCGCCCCTGGGTCCGGGTGAGGCTGGGTCCCGGGCCCGGTGGGTCCGGGTGAGGACACGCGCCCCTGGGTTCGGGTGAAGCTGGATCCCGGGTCCAGGTGAGGCCGTGTGCCCCTGGATCCGGGTGAGGCTGGGTCCCGGGTCCGGGTGAGGCCGCGTGCACCTGGGTCCAGGTGAGGCCATGTGCCCCTGGATCTGGGTGAGGCCACGTGCCCCTGAGTCCGGGTGAAGCCGTGCCCCTGGGTCCGGCCGAGACCAAACCAGAGGGAGTCAGACCTGCGTTACCACCATTTGTCCACCATCCAGAGCTGAGGGGTCAGTGCCGACATGTACACATAAGGAACTGGTGGACATTGAAATTGGGTCTCTAAAGAACTGTTGGTCCAGAAAGAAACTCACTACAGACTGATTCATTTGCCTGTCAGCATAACTATTATTGCTCGTCTCACATTCAGTTCTTATAAGTATATCTCTAGTGACACATGATCTCGCTCATCTAGGGGAAATGATGAACAACATAGACTGATGAACAAGAACAGAACCAGAAACAAGGAGGCATTGATCGGACTATCGGGCCTCAGAGGGAGGACAGGGGAGGGTGGGGGGAGGGGGGAGAGATCAACCAAAGGACTTGTGTGCATGCATATGAGCCTAACCATTGGTTAAGTTCAACAGGGGGTTGGGGCATCCGTGGGGAGGGGTTTGGGATGGGAATGGGGGGATGAGGACAAATATGTGACACCTTAATCAATAAAGAAATTTAAAAAAAATTAAAAATATGACAAGTCGTGATCAGTGCTATGGAGAAAAATCAAGCCAGGTAGATGTTAAGAATGATGGGGTTGTTACTTCAGATAAGGTGCCCAGGGAAGGCCCATTTGAGGAGGTAACATTGAGAAAAGTCTCAAATGCAGTGGGGTTTGTTCAGGAAGGAGTGTTTTAGGCAGAGGAACAGCAAATGCAAAGAGCCACAGATAGTAATCACCTTAATGCATCAGAGAAACAGCAAGGCCCAGGCCCGTATGCTTGAAGCTGAGGAAACGAGGAGGAGAGGGAGAGGGAAACACTGTGGAGAAGTAAGAGGGATCAGGTCATATAGGACTTTGACTCTTGCCTGGGTGGGATGGAGAGCCATTGAGGCTCCTGCCCAGAGGTCAGGATTCCTCTGGCTGCTGTGTGGAGAAGACTGTAGAGGACAAGGCACAGGCGAGAAAAGAGACCCTTCAGAAAGCTGCAACACTGATCTAGGAAGGAGATAACAGTGACTTGGACCAGAGTGGTGGCTGTGGAAGTGGTAAAACATGGTTTGGATCCTGAATGTATTTTAGAGAGCAAGCTGACAGAATTTGCTGATAAGTTGGACATAGGGTAAGAAAGAAAAAGAAAGATAAAGGCAAAGGTTTTAGCCTGAGAAACTGTGTGAGCAGAAGTATCATTTGATGAGCTTTGGAAGCTCAGGGAATAGTGGGGGAAGGGGACAGGTACTTTATTTGTGCTGAGTTGAGGAGAGAGGAAGGGGATCTCTCCTGGAAGCTTAGTGTTCTGCTAGATTGCTTGCTGGTGGGGGTGGAGGGTGGATGAAGAAAGTTGAGGCGATGAACATGTTTTACTGAGTAACAAACTAACAAACTGTATGTACCAGGCTTCATGTATATATGCCCACATAACTTTCAGTGAGTATAATATCAAAGCTGAATTTCATAATGCAGCATCCAAGTCTGGCTTCTATGACCTCAGTAACCCCATCCTGTGCTGTTCTCCTAGTCCCAATCAATGCCTTTATACATACTATTCCCCACACTTGGGGAATGCTGACCCACAACTTAGAAGTCACTTCCTCCGATCTCCCACTGGATTTCATTAATGTCTGTTTTTCTATATCCCCCACTGTATTGGGAATTCGTTGAGGGCCAAATTGGCCTCTTGGTCCCCATCTGAGACCTTGGTGACTAGAGCTGGGTTAAGCAGGGCCTCAGCTCACATTTGTGACATGAAAGAATAATAGCCAACCCTGGTGAGCCCACCCCAGTGGGTCAGGAGGGCCAACTTCCCATACATTCATATATGACAATGAGGAAAATAAGGCCAAGAAGGTGAAGTCAGGCTTGGAACTGGACTCAGATTGGAAGGCTGACTCCATTCCCCAAGCAGCAGTGAACAGGGGTCAGAGAAGAGTAATTACTCACATGTGTCCAGCACTTGAGAGTTTATGGCCCCTGACATTATCTCACTCAACCCTGGCACAACCTCATAAGGTAAGTATTCTCATTTTCCCCACTTTACATCTAAGGAAACTGAGGCCTAATGAGCTAAAGTCATTTGTTCAAGGTCACACAGCTAGGAAGTGGTAGCCTCGGGACTTGAACCAAAGTCAATCTGATGGCAGAGCCTCATGCTCTTGATGTCAGACCAGGCCAATGCCTGCAGCTAGTTGGGCAGCCATTTTTCTCTCCCTACCTATCCCTGCTGTGTTCCAGCTGATGGTGGCAAGAAGCAGCGTTTACTCATCCCCTCAGACCAGGCAAGGCAGGGGCCAGAAAGCCTGGATTCAATAATAGCAACCACCTCCATAAGGGTGGATGGGGTATGAGAATTGATATTGCTCATGAAAGGGGAAGGCATTTATGGAATACTAGAGGCCTGGTGCATGAAATCTGTGTACTGGAGGGGGGGGAGGGTGTCCCTCAGCCCAGCCTGCACCCTCTCCAATCTGGGATCTCACAGGGATCGGGCCTAAACCGGCAGTCAGACATCCCTCTCACAATCCAGGGCTGCTGGCTCCTAACCGCTCACCTGCCTGCCTGATTGCCCCCTAACGGCTCCCCTGCTGGCCTTATTGGTGCCTAACCACTCCCCTGCCAGCATGATTGATACCTAACTGCTCCCCTGCTGGCCCAATCGCCCCCAACTGCCCTTCTCTGCTGGCCATCTTGTGACGACGTGGGGCTGCCATCTTGTGATGATGTGGGGGTGGCCATCCTGTGACAACATGGAGGTGGCCATCTTGTGACGATGTGGGGCGGCCATCTTGTGGCAGCCATCTTGTGACAGCCATCTTGTGATGACATGGGGCGGCCATCTTGTGACAACAAGGGGGCGGCCATCTTATGATGCGAGGGTGTGAGGGTCAATTTGCATATTACCTCTTTATTATATAGGATAAGGTGTAGGTCTCAGCAGTTGTTATTTAGGAGGCAGTGAAGCCCGCTGATCACTAGCAGAGGTTCTGGGGCCAGTATGCCTGGTTTGAATCTTCAGCCAATATACAGGGTGTAGAACATTGGCAAGCTATCTAGCATCTCTATGCCTCCATTTCCTTATTGGCAATAGGGGAATGAGGTAATAACAGTACAACAGGTCCTCAAATAACATAATTTTGCTCAACATCATTTCATTATTATATTGATGAGATGCCATAGGAACTTAACTCTTGCCTATGGGAAAACTGGTTTCCTTATACAACATTTTGCTTACAGTCCAAGAACATATTGATGATGTTAAGTCACTTACTAGACTCGCTAACAGAAGTTTTTGTAGGGATTAGATGAGAAAGTATGGAGTACTGAGAACAGTGAGGGTCTGTCACCTAATAAGTGCTCAGGAAATGTTACCATTGGTGTTTTTAATCAAAGCTGGTAAGAATAAAACTCTTGGGGTGGTTGATTTTCTTAGTGGTGTAGGGCCACTGCAAGAACCTAAGCTGGCTGCTGATCCGGACTCATCTCTTTGCAGGACCTTCAAGTGCGCTTCTGCAAGTTGTGCCCTGCATGGGGACACCTGGAATTTGGTTCTTACAAAGTCATGTTCACTGGGGTGGAGGTTGTGTAAATCTCAGAGCAGCACCTATTTCTAATTGTGCTCCTCCCTCTTGTGATTAGCACAAGGAGACTGTGTGCTAGCTGAGGGGCATTGTCTTTGTGTCAAAGCACGAGTGGGACCTTGGGTAACTGGCCTGTGGTCCTCTCTTCATGGATGGCAGCAGAGTCTGCAACCTGACCCCCCCACCACCACCACTGGAAGGTACTCTATATCCTTGATCCAGCTCTGATCACTGAGGTCCCGAGAGACAAGTCTCTGTGGAAATCTGGAGAAATACTTTCAGCCCACCGGGTGGTACATGCAAAAGGAATCCTAATCATGTTCACACAGCCATGTTTGTCTGAGCTGACCGCAGACCCATAGTTAAGGTTCAAGTGAAGCTATGGGGGCTACTGGTCCAAGTTGGGAGACTTCTCTATGCCAGCAGGGTCTCTGATTAGTGGAATACTGTGATCCATGGTTAGATGATGAATGGAAGTTTAAAGCTTCAGATGAGATGGGACTGGGAAGCTGGGAGGGCAGGACGCCAGAGCCCAAGAGAAGTGAGTGCAGGGAAATGCTCCCAGCATGAGATGAGGTTGGGGCCAAGGGGCTGCCACATCATCTTAGGACTCAGGTAAGGGGAGCAATTTCAGTCTGATGCTGCAGCAGGGCCAGACTAAAATGGTTTCACCTTTTTAAGGATGAAGTAAGTTGAGAGACTCTGCGCTGGCCTAAAATGGAGGGTGGCAGAAAAGAGAGAGCGAATAAGAGCCCACAGCCTTGTGTTCTAGAAGTGAAACTAAGGAAGGCCTGGCATGTTTTAAGGCCTAGCTAAAATTTATTTAGCAAAGTGAGATGAGGCCCTGTCACTCCCTGGCATGGGGAAATGTATGGACTGAGATCCTCCTCACACTGCCCTTTAGGGCCTTGAAGCATGTGTCTATCATTGTGCTGGGCTGGAGGGGCCGGGAGGGGAGAGAAAGAGAGAGCTGTGGTGGAAAAGCAGTGTCTGGTCCTGGGACCCAAGGAGAAAGCCCCTCTCTGTGCTGGTGGAGAGGGGCAGGGGAAAGTTCCCCACACTTTGGCCAAAAGTCATCCTGCCTATTGCTCTTTTTGACACAACCTCACACTTTCTTTCCAGTCCTATATTCCTGGCTGTGTGCAAGCTATTTCCACTTGGATGTTCTGCCAACATCTTAAACTAAACATGCTTGAAGCAGAGTTTCTCTTCCCCTACAAAGCCTCACACCTTCCCAAGGCCTCCAGCTTCACTGCTGACATTCAAACAGCCCCGGGTCTGGCTGCTTCTTTCTCCCCTCCAGCAGTACCTCTCCCCCTCCCTGCCTCTGAACCCTGTGCTCTTCCTTGGGTAATATTTTTCAGAGTCCCTTTGCCATACCCAGGCTGAAGCCCTCTCCCACCCTGTACCTCATCCCTGGAGATTCCTGCCACAGCCCCTAACTGGACCATCCCCTCAGGGTCTCTCCCTCAACCCGGGCCATGCATATATTCTGGCCACATACATTGACCATTTTCTGCAATGGGTATGATGGAGTATCCATTCTAGAAGAACAGAAAGCATTAACACAGATAACAGAGGAGCGAGCAGGTAGCCTACTGGACAGAGTAAGTCAGACCTGGCTGTGAATCCCAGGTCTGCTACTTACTAGCTGTGTGATTTTGGCCTTATTATTTCATGTTTCTGTGCCTCAATGCCCTTGTCTCTAAAATGGGGTTGATAGTATTGACTTCCTGGGGTTCTTGTGAAGTTGAATGCTGGAAGGGCACAAAGAGAAGGGGCAGACACTAGAGTGACATCCCTCAAAAGCTGTAGTGGGCAGAGCCATGGAGACAGTCTCCAAGGATGTGAAAGGCTGGGTGGCTAAAGCTGTTTATACATATTTACCATTATGTATAAAAACAGGAAATAAAGTAGGGAATCAATTCAACTGGACCCAATTCTTGGCCCTTTCCAAACTTTCCCCACCCCCTTGTGTAAACAGGAAACCAAGGTCGAAGCTAACTGGAGTACCCAAGGATGCCCTGTTATCTCTCTGTTCTCTCCTGTTTTCTGTTTCTCAAGGCCCTTTCCCCAGTGCTAATCTTGTTACCTCCCTCCTTCATCTGTTCTTTTCCGTCCTCCTCCCTCCTCCTCCTCCTCCTCCTTCTCCTCCTCCTCCTCCTCCTTTTTCTTCTCCTTCTCCTTCTCCTCCTCCTATTTTTTAACACAGGAGCAGAAGCCAGTGCCTGCCCAAGCCTGCTGGCCTGGGGAAGAGGAATGTGGTGTTCCCTGGGCACAGGATGGCCAGGCCCAGGCGCTCACTCAGGCTGGCAGGCGGTAGGCAGCAGGCCTGAAGCTGGGGAGGCTCCGGCACCTTGCTCGGAGGGACTGGAAAGAACTACAGACATTAGCTCATCACACCCTGGCAGAGGCCCACTGGTTTGCTATTCTCCCTAGCATCTTCCAGATGGGGAAATGGAGGCACAACCACACTCAGTGTGGTTGCAGACTTACAGGATCTCAAGGGGCCCTCTAGGCAGGGTCTCCAGATGAAGTGAGGAGAAAAGGGCCACCTGGACTTCCCCAAATATTCTTTCATTGCTTGAGATTGTACGGGGCAAGAAAGGATACAGAAAAGAACTGTGGTCTAGGTTGCAGTATCTGAAGCAGAGTTTCTCTTCCCCTAAAAAGCCTCACCCCTTCCCAAGGGGGCACCAGGGAAGAATGGGAGGGAAGTAGCAAGGACCCATCATCTCCTTAGCCCCCCACCCCCCTCACAGCTGCAGCTTTGCTCACTAGCCTGTTAGGAATGACTCACCCATTACCTCTAGAGTGAGAGGCAGCCAGACACCAAAGCGTTAACTCTGATTAGGTTAAGTTGATTATTATGTTTTCCTCCCAATGCTCTCCTGTTATTTCCATATTCCGTGCAGGGAACAGTTATGACATTTATAACCAAACAAAATGTTAATAATTTTTAATTATTAAAAAAGAAGAAGCAACTGAGATATGTGATGAGCCCTGGGCTTGGTGTGAGGAGCCCAGGTCAAGCCTACTCACTTGCCATTATGTGACCTAGGGCAAGTGACGTCATCTCTTTGAATCCTAGTTTTCTATAAAACAGTAACATAAGATCGAAAGAGATAATGTATGTGAAAATGCTTTTTAAAAAATATTTATGTCACAGCTGACGTAGGTTAGGCATCAACCTATGAACCAGGATATTGCAGTTCAATTACTGGTTGGGGCACATGCCCAGGTCGCGGGCACAGTGCCCAGTGGGGCATGTGTAGGAGGCAGCTGATCAATGATTCTCTCTCATCATTGATGTTTCTCTCTCTCTCCCTCTCCTTTCTTCTCTTAAATCAATAAAAATATATTTAAAAATATTTATGGAGCCCTAACCGGTTTGGCTCAGTGGATAGAGTGTCGGCCTGCGGATTCAAGGGTCCCAGGTTCGATTCTGGTCAAGGGCATGTACCTTGGTTGTGGGCACATACCTGGTAGGGGGTGTGCAGGAGGCAGCTGATTGATGTTTCTCTCTCATCAATGTTTCTAACTCTCTCTCCCTCTCCCTTCCTCTTTGTAAAAAATCAAGAAAATATAGTTTTTAAAAATATTTATGGAATTTTTCAAAGATATACACAAGTAAATATTATAATGAAGAAGGCCATATATCCATCTTATTTTATATATATCCCCAACCCGCTTAACCCTATCCATCCCCACCAGAATATTTAAAAGCAAGTCCCAGACATGCCCTTTTTCCCAAAAAATATTTCAGTATTGAACTGCTTTTTACATTTTTCATAATTTAAAAATTATGCATATATATATATATACATGTCCATAAAATTGGAATCCTACTGTATATGCCATTTGTGTATCATTTTATTTACATTATAAAAGTAATAAAATCATATTACAGAAAATCAAAAGGGAAAATTACCCATAATCCTTTACCACCTAATATAAAAACATTTTCATATATTTCCTTCTTACTTTTTTTCAGTTTGCATACATACTTTTAACACAAGTGGGACCGTACAGATTATCCACTTTCCAAATTACGAATCTATTTTAATTGTAAGAAAATAATAATCATATTGCAGAAAAAGAAAAGAAAAATAGCACCATAATCACACTATTCAATTATAATCAGTTATCATTTGGTATATTTACTTCCAATATTTCTCCTATGTACATACAATCTTCATGAAAGTGGGAACATACTGTTTATGCAGCTCATTAACTATAAACTTACATTTAATTATAAAAACAATATTGTATGACACAGAGAAAGGAGAGAAAAAAAATCACTCATAGTCCTACCACCCCACTGACACTATTGCTAGTTTGGTGTTTTTCTGACCATCACTTCATTACCCATATTCATAGATGGCTAGAAACATACTATTTAATATTCTACTCTTTGTGCCCTTTGCAGCTTTGCATCATGTTTATGCAACTTTGTACCCAAAGATTATTTTTAATTTTTTAATTTTAATTTTGTACCATTTAATTTTTTATTGATTTTAGAGAGAGGAAGGAGAGAGAGAGAAAGAGAGGTAGATTTTTGTTGTTCCACCTATTTATGCATTCATTGGTTGACTCTTGTTTATCTTGTGTGTGCCCTGACCAGGGTTGAATCCACAACTTGGCACATGGGGACTATGCTCTAACCACTAGAGCCAGAGGTTTTTTTATTTATTTAATATTTTGTAGTGAACATTTTCTCATAAATGAGTTTTGGAAGTCAGTAATTTTTTTGTGTTTTGTTTTGTTTTGTTTTGAAATGTCAAGGTCCCAAGGAACACTTCCTAACCATGGACATTTAGATTGCTTTCTATTTTTCACTATTATAAACAATTCTGCTCCAAATGTTTTTGAATAAAGACTTCTGTTTTTTAACTTTTCTACACACATATTGAATATATGTTTCTGGAGACTATTCTGGCTGTTTCCAGCTTTTGGGGAAAAGGTGATCATCTTGTATTGGTCCCTAACTTTCCCCTCTTGTGTGGCTGTCTGTTTTTAGACTCCTCTCAGTCTGTGTTTTTAATTTATTAGTCAGCAAATATTATTGAACCTGAAGTGTGTGAGCTGAGGCAGGGCTAAGAGGCAAAAGAGAAAGAATCAAAAGGCACAATAACAGCACTTTTTGACCACTTACTACAGTAGGCATCAACCTGGCTAAGCTTTTCCTTCAATCCTTTCAACAACTCCACCATACTATTTACCAGGTGGGAAAACTTAGGCCCTAAGAATGAAGCCACATAGCCTAAGATCATACAGATAGTAAATAGCAAAGTAAAGATTTAAACCCAGGCCGACTGACTACCGAAACTACAGTAGAGATGACAGGAAGTCACCAGTGGAAAGACAGCCTAAATGTTTCCTTACCCTCCCAGGCAGCGAAGTGCAGGGGTAAGAGTAAGGATTTTGCAGTCAAGGATTTTTGGATTCAAATACCCGCCTCCTGGCTGTGTGAACTTGGGCAGATCTCTGGGACTCCGTTTCAAAACCCTGCCTCACAGGTGGGAATTAAATGAGATAATGGATGGGAACATGCCAGGCCCAATGCTGGCATACAGAAAGTTCTTGCCAGGTGACCATCCCGTCCTCTACTTGCTATTCCAGCTGGAAGTCTAGTTGCCAAGTTGGAGAGAAGAGTTCAGCGGAGAGTTCTGAGCTGGGCTGGAGCCCACTGTGAAGTCGGAGATCGGAGATCGGATTTATTTGCAGAGAAATGCAAATGTATCCTTTGCTCTTTCCAGGCCTGGGCAACTAACCTCCTCTCCCATCTGCCCCGCTCCCCTCCCCCCAGAAGGAAGGATTGGCTTTTGCGCTCCAGAGCTGAGCGTTTGAAGCCCCTCTTTCCTTCTCTCTGGGAGGTGGACAGTAGAGATAAAGGAAGTCACCAGTGGGAAGACCCTTTCTGGCATGTGGGCATAGAAATGGGGCAGAGGGCACTCTTTTTTCTGCCCTTCAGTGGTCCAGATGGGGGAGGGGATGGCTGTTGAGCAACTGCTCCGGAGACACTCTAGAAGCAGAGAACATTTGCCTCTTTCTAACAATTGGCCTGGGAGCCATCTAATAGATGGAGGGTGGATTCACCACCTCACGGATCCGGAGCCTGCAACGAAGCCGCTGCTGTGGTTTCTAGATCTGCTCCCCAGCTTGGGCTGAGGGGGAAGATAGGTCGGAAGTCCAAATTAGCAAAGCAGAATTTGAAAACCTAGGGTCTCTCGCCTCAGGCAAACCCAGAGATGGCTTGAGGGTGTATTTTACAGTCAAAACTTTGTAAGGTTTTATGGTTCTGACAGATCCCACCTTTTATCAGAGGGAAACTGGGTATAACTCATGATCTTTGGGTAAAGTGAGAAACTGCAGCAATGACGTGTTTGTTACTGGGATTTGTGTTGGGACTGGGTGAGGCTAAGGAAAGGAGACACACAAAGCAGCTTTGGGGGCTGGGAAATGGATTTACCTGGTGCCCAGAGAATTCGCCCCAACTTCCTCTAGGTATCAAGAAAGGGCCTTGACCTGTCCCTCTGTTTTGCTGCCCATTTTTGTGTCAGTAAGCCAGTCAGTCCATCAGCAAACAGAACTTTGTTCCAAGAGCAAATGCAAGGCACTTGGAGATGAAAGAAGGAAAAGAAAAGGGGGAGGGGGAGAAAAAGACCTTTAGGTCTTCAAATCCAATTAAGAAGATAGAACACACATAGTGAATGTGCCTTGGTGACATTCCCTCCCCCCCATCCCCTGTTTTTGTTAGCATTTGGGACTTTTAAAAAGAGGTTATTTTATAAACAATGTAAACTGAGTAGTTGTTGCTGAAAGAGGTTAAAAACAGGGAGTGTGGTAGAGGGGTAATCCTGGTGGCCTTCCTGTAAGATGTGAGGAACTTCTTAGCTACAAGGAATATGAACTGAGATGAAGGAGAAGGCTGGACCTCTTTCCAATAGATTTTTAACATAACATCCCAACCTGAGAAACATGTGCTCCAAATGCAATGTATTATTCTTGCTAGATGGGAATGATTAAATAATCATAATAAAATAACCTGGCATCGTGGGACGACAGGAGGAATCCCCGGCAGCCCAGGGGCAAGCTCTTCGTTCCCTGCTTCCCGTGTCTGGCCTTTGGCATGCCTCTTGAGCCGCACCTCATCCAGGAAGGCAGTATATTTCTGCATAGCATCCCACCAGCCTCCGTCTCCTCTGGATAACCACAAAAGAGAATACCTGGCTCAGGCCTTCGAGGGAAGCCACTGCTGCCTGCAGATAGGCCCTCAATGAGGCTCTGCCTGGATCTGGCGACTTTAAGAGGAAAAGGGACCCCAGCTTTGTCCCTTCAACAAGGGAAATGGTTCAGCCCAAAGGGACAGACAAGCTCTGAAAAAGCCCTGCAGAGAACCCAAACCTTGCCTCCCGCTCCCCAGGACCGGCCCTTGTGCGCCCCCTGCTCAGGGTCACTGCCTGAGTCCATAGCTCTCCTCCTGAAGCTCTCTCAGGCCACCCGCTAGATTTAGGTCAGAAAACAGACACTAACAGCTCTCCTTCACCTTAGCAAAATTAAGTGTAATTTATTGGGCAAGTCCATGCAGGGCGGTGGGGAGAGACGATGTCCCGGGCCGGGCCCCCGCCAGCTTCAGAAGCACTGGCGTAGACCGAGGACTCCGAGCTCGGGGTGACCGTGGCCTGGGTCCGCCAGCCCCACCCCGGAGCCGTGGCGGGTTCCCAGCGCTGCGCGACCCGCGGGGCCGCTCGGACTCCGTTCCCCAGCCGGTCCTTCGCTTTCACAAGATCCGCGGTGACTGCACCAGCTCGAGCGCCTTTAAAGGGCCACACACGCTAGCCGCCGCTATAAAATGTTACCAGCGGCACGGCTGCAGAAGGGGAACGGCTGAGCTGCCCCAGAGGCTGCTCACTCCACCGGGCAGGCTGCTCGCTGCGCCCGGCAGCCCGCCCGCAGCCCACAGGCTAAGGAGTCGTTCCTGGCGAGGAGGAAGAAGGCTTAAGGAAGGCACAGTACCAGCTCTGGCCCTGAGTGAGTATCCAGTTCAGATTTTGCCACCAACTGGCCCACGAGCCAGTACATGTGCTAATAATGCCCTAAGCCGGTTATAAAGACGTGGAAATTGAGGGGGAGAAAAAAAGGGGGGGAAAGGGTCTGTCTTTCCTGGGATTTCTAGCCGAGGCCAACCTTCTGTCGTGTGCGTGTGCGTGTGCGTCAGGGCTCTCCGGGCGGCAATGGGGGCTTGAGAGCCTGTCCCCGGCGCCAAGAACGGAGCGCGGTGGCCGCCACCGCCACCGCCCCGGAGTCAGGCGCCGCCGAAGCCGCGGGCGGGCGGGCACGGTGCGGCGCAGCGGCTGCGTGGCGGTGCGGGCTTTTCCCAGGCTCCCCGAGGTCGGGTGGCACTGAGCGCGACCGGCTCGCGGTGGCGGCGTGCGTGCCAGGGGCTGGGGGTTCCGCCGCTTCGCACTCGGCTCACCCAGCTCCGCGCTTTCGTCTCCAAGGCAGGCGGATTCGCTGAGGTAAACCTGGCCGCCCGGCAGGACGCTGAGCTGGGCGGTGGAGCCGAGGGACTCCAGCCGAGCGGGCGCGGGGATCTGGGGGAGTTTTTTTGGTTTTGTTTTTTGTTTGTTTGTTTGTTTGTTTGTGTTTGGGGGGGGTGTTTGTTTGTTTGTTTTTTCCTGTTCGGAAACTGCTCCACTGGGGGCGGAGGGGCCGCCGCCCGCCTGCCGGCCAGCCGCGCCAGGCACCCGCTTCTCGAGGGAACACGGCAGCACCTTTTTCCCCTGCTCCCGCGCTTTCTCCAGCTGGGCTTCCACCGACTTTGCTAATCACCCGGACCGCATCTGGACGCTCAGGCTCCGGGACGGCACAAAGCTCAGGTTTCCTTTGGGGGCTGGAGGTGAGAAGGGCTTTTCGGGCCGAGTTCAGGGGAATTGCGGGATGGAAGTTAGCGAATTTGGGCAACTTGCCTCTACTACCCAGTCGACCTCTGCTCTCTCCCACACGCACGCCCACACAGCCACGCACACCCACGCACACACCCCTCTCCTTATAAACGAGCGCCGCGGGGCTGGCCGCACACGGAGTCCCTGCCTAGCCGAGCATCGGACTTGGAGTCAGAGAGACGTGGCTGCGACTCCCGGCTCCGCTACTTTCTAGCGCTGTGACCTTGGGCAAGTTACCGAACCTCTCCTCTCCGAGCCTCTCTTACTCTTCTGGTAGCGGGGTTAGAGCACTGAGCAAAGGTGGCCTGGCTAGGGGGGTAGCTCAGCCTGCGGCCGCGTCGGTCACTCAGCGGGTGCTCAGTAAGTGTTGGTGAGGCGCAGGAGCGGCCGCTGCTGGTGCCAGAATGCGTCCCGGCGCGCGGCCACACCGCGGGGCCGCAAACTCGCTGTGGAGAACCAGAGCCCGCGCCACTGCCCGCCTGTCGGTGCAGTCTCTACACAGCACTTGCGGAGACGGCAGCTCGGGGCCCTGGTGAACTGTGTGCTCGTGCCCACCTTGCAGGGATGTTCCAGGTCTTCCCCAGCTCTGGCGGCTCCACCTGGGATGCCTCGAGGAGGGAACTGTCCGAACTGTCCGAAAACAACGGGCCTTTAGTTTTCAGGTGGCTAAACTGACCGGTCTGGGTTAGACCGTGTCCAAGACGAGCCGCAGTACTGTTTGGATTTTTTAATTTCTCCTGAGAAAATAGCAATGGAGGTGGAGCCATCCGGTTGGTGCTACTTTTTTTAACTTTTGGTCCCCCAACAGGTCAAAGACGAGGGTCCCCTACCTGCCTCGCCTCCCCCTTCTTTCCTCTCCTCTCCCCACCCCCATCTTGGTGGGAGGGGCTGTGGGGCCGAGAGAAGGTCTGAAGAGAAGGACGGGCGGGAACTGGTAGTCAGAGCCTCCAGGCACCAGCGTGTGAGGAGGCACTTGTTGCTCTGGGTTGCCGGGGCCGCCTCTAGCAGCCGTTTCACGGTGGTCAGCTCTCGGCTTGGGGAGCAGACTGGGTCGTTTCCGAGCTGCCAAGTTTTGCCTTCCAGCGGGCTGGGTGGCAGTGTGGAGACAGAAAATCGGGCCAGCAGGGGCAGGAATTCCCATCGAAAAGCGGATTCAACACAGACGGATTCAACACTTACTGAGTGCCTACGGAGCACAGACCCAGGCGAGGGACACGGGGGGGGGGGGGGGGGGAGGTCAGGTAGTTTGGGGGGTGGGGCTGAGAGAGCAGCCACGAGAGACAACAGATCTGAATGGAAACAGGGTCCGGTTTAGGGGAGCTCACAGCCTGAAGAGGGGGATATGGCAAAAGGGTCTTCCTCAAGAACTGATATTAAAACAAACACTTTTTTCTGGCTCTTTCTTTTATTCTATATCTTTTTTCCCCTCCCCCTTTTTTATTGTTGTTGCTACTGTTTCTTCTTTTGTATATTCGGGTACATTTGGGCGGCATAAAGAAGGAAAGCTGGATGGGAACAGAGAAAGATGGGCAGGGCCCCTCAACATTTTTCTTAGGATGTGAAAATTGCTTAATACTGAAGATGCTGGGCTCTGGAAGACGACATGGATTAGTCTCCTTGTCTTGTGATCACTGGCTTGAAACATGACCGGGTAACCTCGGAGAAGAAACAAGCTTCCATTCAAGCAGTGGTAGTGATGACCCAGCAACTGATTTTTTTTTCTCATGTTTTCTCCCCCACTTTTTCCTTTCTATTTTCTTGTCCCCCTACCCTACAAGTAAGTGGTGCAAAGACAATAAAGAGAAGTAGTAAGTGGCCACTTTCTAGAAGTGTCTGAGCAGATTCTTAATGACCACTGGGGGAGGGAAATGTCAAGGAGAATTCTAGGCTTGTTTGAAAGATTAGACATGCTTTTTAAGGTGTAGGAGATTCTTTGGGGCAAAGGGTATTTATAAATACAAAATTCGACATCTCTGATTCATCATGAAGGCTAGAATAGATAAAGCTTAAAAACAAGCTTCTAGGAAAATACTTGAGAGTTTTCAGGTAAGGAAATTTTTTGTTTTCTGATTTGAGGGAATTATTTTTCCCTCATCCCCTTATCCTTCAGCACTTGAGCTAGGGTATTATTTCTTCAGCAATTGTTTGAATTATTCTAGATATGATTCAGTGGCCAGGCGAGGCCTGTGGACATAAGAGTGCTAGCTCCTGCTCTCAGAACCACTTGCCACTTTATAGAAAAAGCCATTGAATCCCTGTTCCTGTTTCCCTCCAGGAAGAAGTATTCCCATCTGTCACTACAGATGGGTGTGGCTGGGCTCAGACCAGGTGTCCTGGGAAAGCCCTATGCTGCCTGGGCTGTCTTGAAGGGGGCTTCAGGCAGAGAGGAAATTGAAACATTCCTTGCTGCTCTCTGGCCACCTCAGAGCCCCTAGCCTACCTTTATCAGCCTGGTTTTTCTCACACCTATATCTGAGTCAGGGCTTTGGAGTTCCATGGCATTTGCGTTGGGGACTGATTCCTTCCCTGGGCTACAGCCTGCAGCTTTCTGGGTCTTCCTTGCCCTGACTCTTTCCCACTTTTTCTCAGTCCCAGTGGAGGCCCCAGCTCAGAAGCCAGTGGCCCATGAAGACAGTGTGCTACTTACTCAGGGATATTTATACCTTCAGAATCAGGAATAGTGCCATGCCACCCCACACACACACTTGGGGCTTTGAAATCACTGGCATGAGGAAGCGGTCATTGTGTACCCTCTTGATGATGTGGATAGCTGGCTACCTGGGCAACACCTGGCTGATCAAGCAAACAAAGTTCCAGCTTGATCTTCTCCCTTGGTCACGTGGTCTCTGGTCTTGGATCTAACCCTGTCACCATCCTTTCCCTATAGCTGTATGTAATTTCCCTGCTTTGGGCTTTGCTAGTGCTTTCTTGGCTAATGAAGCCTTTGCCCTTCTCTTACATTTTCTCCATCACATACAACACAACAGCTCCGGCTGGCAGCATCACCTCCTACCAATTTATCCAACTTCTGCTGAGGCTCTGAAATGCCAACGATGTCGAGACCTGCACTTGATGTCAAGGGTGGCACCTCACCTGTGAAGGAGGTAACTTTTGCCATTTTACAAGTGGAGACATTTAGACATGGAAAGATGAGCTGGTCTGGGGCCATGTCTATAGGCCCTCCTAGGTGTGGTGTCTAGTGTCCTTTAGCAGAGAGGAGACAACAGGGCTTTCTCTGGGGAGAATGAGGATAGCTTCTGCCTAAATGTGGTCAAACCAAACCCACTCAGGTTGTTGAAAGATGGCAGGGTAGGGAGCAGAGAAGTAGAATTGGAATAAGATTAGTAGAATTGAAAAGATTAATGCGAGGCTGAGAAGAGGGACAATGAGATGCCCTTAGAATGATGAGGTGGAGGGAGGGAGACGAAAGCAGCAAACCCACTTAGGAGGGCAGGTTCCCAGCATGAGCATGTGGCTCTGAACACTGAGCTCAAGAGGATCCTCAGGCTAGGAGCTTAACTGTGCAGGAGACCTTCTTGCTACCTCCTCACCACTAGCCCCAAATGAAGTGCATGTAGGAGTTTTCTGGGCCTGGTGTGATGTTGCACCTTTCTTGTCTTCTAGGATTCCAACCAAGAGATGAGCTCTCTAGCCTACTCTAACCTGGGGGTGAAAGATCGCAAAGCAGTAGCCACTCTGCACTACCCCGGGGTAGCCTCGAATGGAACCAAGGCCAGTGGGGTTCCCACTAGTTCCTCTGGATCTCCAACTCCAATAGGGTCTCCTACCACCACCCCTCCCACTAAACCCCCACCCTTCAATCTGCACCCTGCCCCTCACCTGATGGCCAGTATGCAGCTGCAGAAACTTAATAGCCAATATCATGGGATGGCTGCAGCCACTCCGGGCCAACCAGGGGAGGCAGGGCCCCTGCAAAACTGGGGCTTTGGGGCTCAGGCGGGAGGGACGGGGTCACTCTCTCCTCCTGCTGGTGCCCAGAGTCCTGCTATCATCGATTCGGACCCAGTGGATGAGGAGGTGCTGATGTCACTGGTGGTGGAACTGGGACTGGACCGGGCTAATGAGCTTCCAGAGCTGTGGCTGGGGCAGAATGAATTTGACTTCACTGCAGACTTTCCGTCTGGCTGCTGATGCCAACTGTCCCTAAACATGAAGGAATAAAGCCACCAATTCTGTTGTAAATAAAAATAAAAGTTACTTACAGAGAGTTGGACTAATTGGAGGTGTTCTTCATTGAGGTCTCAAAGTGTGTTGCATGGTCTGGTGTCCTTTCAGCAATTCTGAGGCCTGTGGTGGGGTGTGGGTGGATAGCTGGGAGAGAGCTGGGTGGGATGGGAGGAATGAGCGGGAGGGTAGGGGACTACTTACCAAATTTCTGCTGCCTCTGTTACTGCCGTTATCTCTTCAGGAGCCCAAGTACTTAGTCTCATTGCCCTAAATCCCCAGGAACACTGTCCTATTCAAGGTTAAATACAGGGGCTGGTTGGGGGCATTCTCAAAAGAAAGACTGATCCAGGCCCTTCCTCAGCCTCCTCACCACTTGCACATTCAAGTCTATAGGGTTGCCCTGGCCACGTGACACACACTTGACCAACCCTAAAAGCCATCCCCACCTACTCTCTAGCTCCAATCCAATTGACCCATTAAGGCTTTGCCCTTTTGCCTTTGAGCAGTAGATAGGACCTAAATAGGATCCTATGACCTGAGAGCTCAGATTTCTCTGGAAAATTACAAAAGCTACAGACTGAAATTCTGATGCCTTCTTCAAGTCCCTCAGACAATTGCTCAGGGTCTTCCTCCAAGCCTGGTCTGAGTATCTCCTGGATCTGGCCTCCCTGGCCCACCATGTATAGGGACAGCCTATTTATTAGGGCTGTCCTCTCCATCTTAGAGATATAAATCAGGGCTGGACTTGACAAGTTCAACTTTTGGGGATGCCTTTGCCCTTAGATTAACTGCTGAAGAGGCTGGGGCTTCAGAAGCATGCCAAGTGACAAGACAGTGGTACTGAACTGGATCCTGGCCTTGGGGGGCAGGCAGTTCAACCCCATCCTTGTGTTGATACAACCCAAGGGTCTTCTCTACCCACATTTCAGACTCCTGGAGATATCCTTCCTTGGACATTGTGGAACTTATTTGAAACAGCTCATGACTAGCATGAGGCCTGTCCCACAGCAAGCACTTTCAAAGGAGCCAGCTGGCAGAGGCAATGCTCTGGGTTTGGCACTCACTGAGCACCTGCTCTGGACCAGGCACTCTGTTAGGCATGGGAGCATGAATTTTATAAAGTGTGTACCTTTGAGGGGATTCCCCATCTAGAAGGAGAAAGACAAACACAGCATTGCCTATAACACTTGCGGAAGGTGCTGTTCAAGCCCAGAAAAGGAAACAGCTCCCTCTGCCTGGAGAAGGCTTCCTGGTACTAAACTGGTTCATTTGTTTGTTTTTAATTTCTCACAAGTAGTAAGTACATGATACAATCTCTTTGTGAAAAGTAGAAACTTTACAGATAAGGTTAAACCCTTTGACCCAGTCTCTCCCTCAATCTTGATCACCTCTGGCCCTGCACAGAGGTAGCAAATGTTTATCTGTTTGTGGTGTATCCTTGCTGGTCTTGCTCTGTGCCTTTATACAAAGACATATGTACCTACAGAAACAATAGGGTTTAAAAATAAGACTAGAGCCAAGGAAAGAATGAGTAAGGGGAAAAGATGTTGTGCAGGCACAGGTTCATGAAAGGGGCTGCAGTGGCTAAAAACCAGAATTTTTCTGTTCTTCTAGACCAAGTGAGGAGCATGCCTTTATCTTTAGTACCACCAACCCTGTAGCTTGTGGAGAATCTCTGGAAGTTTGTAGGAAACCAAAGAATTAACCAACTTTGATTTTTAGGATTATCCCACTCAAGGTAGATGGTTAGATTTATCTGACCCTGCAAACGGAGACATGGGGTTCTGAGGTGGAGACATAGGGTCCTGAGGGGCTAGTGGGGCAGAGGTAAGAAAACAAAGAGGAAAAAATAGAAGACTGGGAGAAAGTGGGGAGAACCAGGGGCCGGAGGGCCTGGAGGTCTGTATGCAGAGAAGAGGTCAGGATTGGGGGAATCAGGAAATGAAGAGAAAGGAGGGAAACTGTGGTCAGCAAGTGGATTTCAGAATCAGGACAGTCTATTGACAGGGCAGGGGTGGACTCAAGAGTGGGGTCTAAAGCAGAATGGCAGGATGTGGAAGGAGCCTAGACCCTAAAAAGCTGGAGGGTTCCGGGTCCCTCCTCTGCTGGGGCCTTCACAAGAACATGATTCTGGACAAACAAAACAGGTCAGCAGGCTGGGCTGTTTGCCAACCCTGACCTCTGAAGCCCCTAGAGTGTCAGCAGCACTTAGGGTGAGGAGGAAGAAGCCCAATCCAGGGGTCACTGCCTCTGAGGGGGAGGGGCTGCCTTGGAATCATGAGGTGACAGGAGTACAGCTGGGAAGCAGGCGGTGGGGGGGAATGGCCTGGACATCCCCAGAGAAGGTGCTTCTGAAGGAGGGAGAACAAGATCTTGGGCATGGCAATCCTGCCTCCTGGTGCCAGGGCCTGGAAGTGTGGCCAACTGAGCAGCCTCTTCGCCAGAGGGCTTGGAGGGAGAGAGAGGCAGGGAGTAACCTCCAAGCTGAACTCAGGTGAGGAGTGTGAGGCAGTAATTTTTTATTGTTGTAGAAGGAGCCAGAGAGACGGAATGTCACAGGGCACAGTGGGGAAAAGGCAGGGAAGCCTCTGTCCCTGCCACACTATGTCATATTCAGTCCTCTCATAATATAACTAGACAGGTTCAGTAGGTTACCAGAATATTTCTGAAGCCAACTCCAAGTCTCTCCCCGGGGGCTAGGAAACAAGATTCCCAGATGCACACAGGTAAGGAATACTGCCTGCCCTCAAGGAGCCTATACCCTAGGTGCAGATGAAAATGTGTAACCAAGAGCACCTCCTAGAGACCAGGAACTGTGCTGCTCCCTAGGGGCAAATCAGGGGACTCTGTCTCTGATCTCAAGGGACTCACAGTCCAATGGTGGAAACAGAGATATTCTTGAAGGATGAATTGGATTTCCACAAGGCAGCAATGCTAGTGGGGAACTGAGGGGAGGACATGGCACAAATGAAAAGATCAGGGCATGCTGTAAACCAGAGCCAAGCATTAGAAAGCCCATGGCTTTGTCAGGGAAGGGTGGGAAATCCAGTAGCTTAATTTCCTTGAAGGGCAGAGGGCTGAGAGAAGATTAAGTTTGAATCAGATCTTGCATTGTTTCTACTTTATTCCACAGACGAAGGGGAACCTATCATTCCTCAAACATGGACTGAGTACCTACTAAGAAGTACCAGGTGCGCACTAAGCACTGCAAATATGTGGTGAACACATTGCCCTTTCTCTCATGAAATTTGAAGTTTAGCTAGGATATAGACAACAGTCAAATATCATGCAGTTAATTACAATTACAAATTATGAAAAGGAATATGAAGAAAAGGTAAAGGTGCTATGAAAGAGTGTAATGAGGGACTTAATTTCAATTGCAGTATATCACGGAGGGCTTCTGAAGGTTTTGAATAATGGAATGCTGTGGTCAGAGCTTGCATGAGGAAAATGAACCAGGCTATAGTGTGCATGGCAGATTGGAATTATGGTGATGCTAGAAAGCTGTTACAGTGATTTAGGCAAGAAGTAAAAAAGACCAGACACTAGACTATGATGAAAGGGCAGCATTTCAATGGGGAGTTATTATTCACTGAATATAGAGTTTCACCTTTGCAAGATAAATTTTAGAGATCTGTTGCACAACAATGTGAATAACTTAACACTACTGAACTGTACACTTAAAATGGTAAAGATGGTAAATTTTATATTATGTATTTTTTAACCACATTTTTAAAGGTAGCATTTCAAAGTAGAGAGGTAATGATGGACTACTCAATAAATGCTTTGGAACAACTGGATACACTACCTCACACTTTACACAAAAATAAATTCCAGATGGACCAAAAAATTTTAATGAAAAATGAAACCATAAAAGTACTAGAAGAAAATATGGGGAGATTTTTTTTAAATCTTGAAATGAGGAAGCCTTTCCAAGAACGACATAAAACCCAGATGTTATGGAAGAGATTTATATATTCAACTATATTTTTAAAAACCTGCAAGGCAAAAATACCATTAAAAAGGCAAAATCAAAAGAGAAACAATAGCCTGGCTGGTGTGGCTCAGTGATTGAGTTTTGACCTATGAATCAGGAGGTGGAGGTTCGATTCCTGGTCAGGGCACATACCCGGCTTACAGCTCGATCCCCAGTAGGGAAGTGCAGGAGGCAGTCAATCAATGAGTCTCTCTTATCATTGATGTTTCTATCTATCTCTCCCTCTCCTTTCTTCTCTGAAGTCAATAAAAATATTTTTTAAAAAGAAAGAAACAATAATCTGGAATAAATTTCTGCAACTCATAGTGAATATGAAAACAGCTGTTACAAATCAATGTCAAAGACCACCAGCCTAATATAAAAACGAGCAAATAATATCAAAATTAAATACAGAAAAAGAAATTAAAATGGCTTTAAAACTCATCAAAAGCCTTAGCCAGTTTTGCTCAGTGGATAGAGCATCAGCTTGCAGACTGAAGGGTCCAGAGTTTGATTCCAGTCAAGGGCACATGCCTGGGTTGCAGGCTCAATCCCTAGTAGGGGGCGTGCAGGAGGCAGCTGATCAATGATTCTCTCTCATCATTGATGTTTCTATCTCTCTCCCTTCCTCTCTGAAATCAATAAAAATATATTTAAAAGTAAAATAAAATAAAACTCATCAAAATATGCTCAAATATTCACTCATACCAAAATGGTATTTTAAAAACTACACTAGGGGACATATAGTTTCAGAACAAGATTATTTAGACTCATTTTCCCTGCTCCTCTCCTACAAATACAATTCTATTTCCTAGAAATTACTCGACAGATAATGATGAAAGGACTCTGAAAGCAGGAAAGAAGAAGATGGACTGCCTAGGAACTTCAGGATTTGAGAAACGACAACATGGTGAATTCTCTTGGGTTTCTTTTTATCTCCCACATACCCCTACCCTGGGTGCCAAAGAGGCCTGCAACCCAAAACCACCACCACCAATACACACACACACACACTCACACACACACACACACACACACACACACACACACACACACCACTGAGAAGAGAGAAACCCAACAGAGACCTAGTTTGGGGAACTAAGCTTGCTCAACAACCAAAACCCCATAGGGTGATGCCAATTGCCTGCAGTAGCAAAGCCCTAAGCTGTCTCAGTTCCCACTCCAGAATTGAAACACCAGCAGGCAGCCTGATTTGCCTACAGCAGTAGCAGTAGCAAAGCCCCATACCTCCCTACTCTCCACCCAGTGGCATAAGGACAGCCTCCCCATCTCCCAGAAGATCACCCAGTAAAAACAAGCAGCTCAGGGAAGCACCTTCTGCCCCTGCAGACAGCTCCAGCAAGGACTAAGTGGGAGCCCCAGGGACAACAGAAGAATGGAGCATACCAAAATAACATTGCAATGGCTTGGAAAACTGAACTGTCTTTGGATTTACAACCCACAGAAGTATACCTGAATGTACATGATAACCCAAACATGGTGACTGCCTGCTAAAGTAAAAGACTGAAATGGGATCAAGACTCTCCTAACATAACCAAAATGTTGAGGATAGACTAGAAAATCACTCACAATAACAAGAACCAGGAACACCACAATTAGATGAGAAAAGACAATCCATTGACACCAATAGCAAGATGAATCAGATGTTGGAATTACCTGGCAAGGGTTTTAAAGCAACCATCATAAAAATGCTTCAACAAGCAATTACAATTTTACTTGAAATAAATAAATAAAATTTTTAATCGCAACAAAAAAATAGAAGTTATAAAAATAACTAATGGAAATTATGCAATGAAAAAAACAACTGAAGCTAAAAAAAAAAAAAAAAAACAACTCACTGAATAGACTCAGTAACAGAGTGAAGATGACAGGGGATAGAATCAGTGAATTTGAAGACCTATCAATAGAGTTTAGTCAATGGTAACTCACTTGAACACCAGACCAGTAAACTATAAGTTACATATGTATATGATACTACCTAAAGCAAGCTCTAAGAAAACTGTGAAAAGCAATATACTTAGAATCATTATCTATATACATTGAGTGGCCAGATTATTATGATCTCTGAACACATAACAATCTGGCCACTCGGTGTATATCCTATATAATAAAAGGCTAATATGCAAATTATCCCCTCTACCAGGAGTTCGACCAGCAGGCAGGCTGGCCAACCGCCCATGTCTCCTCCCCCTGGCCAGGCTGGCCGGACCCGAGCCATGCATGAATTCATGCACTGGGCCTCCAAGATATATATATATATACACATACACATACACACACACACACACACACACATGTATATATATTGGAGGCCCCCTCCCCCCCCCACACACACACACACTGAATGGCCAGATTATTATGCATTCAGAGATCATAATAATCTGGCCACTCAGTGTATATATAAAAGCCTAAGCGACTGGCCAACCGGCTGACTGGCTGGTAGCTATGACGCTCACTGACCACCAGGGGGCAGACGCTCAACGCACGAGCAGAAACCACAGGTATGGAAACATGGAATAAACTGATGAATCTCAGAGGGAAGAGGGGAAGGGGGAGGGGGGTGGGAAGAGATTAACTAAAGATTTTATATGCATACTAGAGGTCCTGTGCATGGATTCATGCACCAGTGGGATCCTTTGGCCTGGCCTGCGGGGATTGGGCTGAAACCAGCTCTCCAACATCCCCTGAGTGGTCCCGGATTGTGAGAGGGTGCAGGGCCTTTAGTTATAAATCTGTGCACTGGGCATCTAGTTATAAATAAATTTAAATGGAAAATACCATATGATTTCACTTATATGAGGAATCTAAAGAACAAAATAAACAAACAAAATTGAAACAGACTCATAGACACAGAAAGCAAACTGGTGAATTCCAGTGGAGATGGGGGGAGATGGGAGATGGATGAAAGAGGTGAAGGTATTAAGAAGTACAAATTGGTAGTTACAAGATAGCCATGGGGATTGTAAGTAAAGCTTAGAGAATATAGTCAATAATCCTAATATATAAAAATCCTGAGTCATAACATCCGGTAAGGACCAAGGCTCGACCAACCAGAAGTCAGTCCTGCTTCTGCTGCAGGCTGGTGCCCCAAAATTGACTGTTGAGGGGTCTGCGAATCAGGACCAGAGAGAGGCCTGAAGAGAGAAGCAGGGACTGATCCGTTGCCTCTGTGGCAGCTTTTGATCAGGACTTGCCTCTTTCTTTCTCTCCCAGTCTGGCTAGCAGCCGCGCCTCCATTTCTCTCCAGGCCTCAACTAGGGCTGCTAATCACCCCCACCTTTCTGATCAGGCCCTGTTGATAGGCCCAGAGACACTGACTGGCATAGAAACCGACCAATCAGAACCAAATCTGGGTAAAGTGTGAGGAACCAATGGCTGTCTAGGAGGCGAAGCTTTGGATGCTGACTGGCATAGAAACTGACCAATCAGAACCAAATTTTTGTGAGGTGTGAAGAACCAATGGCTGCCTAGGAGGTGGAGCTTTTGATGCTGACTGGCATAGAAACCGACCAATCAGAACCAAATTGGCCGGCAGAAGAGGGCAGTTGGGGGTGAGATCAGGCTGGCAGGGGAGGGCTGTTGGGTTGGGGGTGAGATCAGGCCAGCAGGGGAGGGCAGTTGGGGGCAAGATCAGGCTGGCAGGGGAGGGCAGTTAGGGGCGAGATAAGGGAGGGCAGTTAGGGGCAACCAGGCTGGCAGGGGAGGGCAGTTGGGGGCAATCAGGCAGGCAGGCAGGTGAGTGGTTAGGAGCCAGCGGTCCCAGATTGTGAGAGGGATGTCTGACTGCCGGTTTAGGCCCAATCCCACAGGGGTCCCTGATTGGAGAGGGTGCAGGCTGGGCTGAGGGAACCCCACCCCCTCCATGCACAAATTTCATTCACCAGGCCACTTGTATTGAGATAACTATGTATTGTGCCAGTTGGTATACTGGAAATGTCAAGGGGAACACTATGTAATGTATATGATTGTCTAACTACTAAGCTGTACATCTGAAATCAATACAAAATAAAATTGAAAAAATAAAAGAAAGAGATAAGTAGAGTGGATTAAAAGAAACACCATTCCAACTATATGCTATCTGCAAGAAACTCACTTCACACATAGCAACAAAGGTAGTTTGAAAACAAAAGGATGAAAAGATTTATCATGCAAACATTAATTTGTTAATATCAGGTAAAGTAGACTTCAAAGCAGAAAATTACTAGGGACAAAGAAAGGCATTTACATTATGTTGAAAGGATCAATCCAAGAAGACATAGCAATCTTAAATGTGGATGCACCACAACAAAGTTTCAAAGTACATGAAACAAAAACTGAGAATGCTGCAAGGCAAAAAAGACAGATCTGCAATTAGAGTTTCAGAGTTCAACATTCTCTTAGCAATTGATAGAACAACTAGACAAATTCAGCAAAGATAAAGAACTCAACAGCACCATCAACTAAGAGGATCTAATTGACAATTATAGAACACTTCATCCAACAAAACAAGAACACATATTTCTTTTCAACTATTCATGGAACATTGGTCAAAATAAGCCATATCCTGGGGCCTAACAAACCTTCATAAATTTAAAAGAACTGAAATCATAGTGTTTTCTGGCTATAATGGAATCAAACTAGAAATAAATAGCAAAGATAACAGAAAAATCGCCAAGCACTTGAAAACTAAACAACATAATTCTAAATAATTCATAGGTCAAAAAAGTCTCAAAGGAAATGTTTTTTATTTAATTTTTAAAATATATTTTTACTGATTTCAGAGAGGAAGGAAGAAGAGAGAGAGAGAAACATTAATGATGAGAAACATTGATCAGCTGCCTCCTGCACGCCCCCTGCCCCTGGGGATCGAGCCCACAACCCAGGCATGTGCCCTTACCAGGAATCGAACAGTGAACTCCTGGTTCATAGGTCGATGCTCAACCACTTAGCCACACTGGCCAGGCTTAATTTTATTTTTAATTATAGTTTACACTTAATATTGTTTAATGTTAGTTTTATATTAGTTTCAGGTACACAGCATAGTGGTTAGACAATCATACACTTTCCCCGATATTTCCAGTACCCACTTGGCTCCATACATAGTTATTACAATAAATATTGACTATATTTTCTATGCTGTGGCTATTTATATCCCCGTGACTATTTTGAATCTATAAATTTGTACTTCATAATCCCTTACCTTTTTTCACCCAACCCCCCCCCAACCCCACTCCCCTCTCACAACCATCAGTCTGCTCTCTGTGTCTATGAGTCTGTTTCAATTGTGTTTGTTCATTTGTTTTGTTCTTTAGATTCCACATATAATTGAAATCATATGGTATTTGTCTTTCTCTGTCTGACTTATTTCACTTAACATAATATCCTTTAGAGTAATCCATGCTGTTACAAATGGAAAGATTTCATTCTTTTTATAGCCAAGTAATATTCCATTATATATATGTTCTACCACTGTTTTATTCACTCCTCTATTGATGGGCACTTGGGTTGCTTCCATATCTTGGCTATCCTACCTTATAATAGAGAAACATGCAAATTGACCGCACCTCCACTACGCCCATGATTGGGCTGGCGGGAGGCTGGGGGGCGGGACTCCGGGTGGCCTATCCAGCCGTTGAGAAGATCAAGATGGCGGCGCCCAGTCATCTTAGTTCCGGGGGTCCCTGGGGAGATCGGCACCTGGGGGGGGGGCATGGCCGGGCCCATGCAGCCGCTCCCAGGGGTCCCTGGGGCGATCGGCAACCCAGGGGGCGTGGCCGGGCCCATCCAGCCACTCCCAGGGGTCCCTGGGGCGATCAGCACCCCGGGGGGGGCGTGGCCGGGCCCATCCAGCCAATCCCGGGGGTCCCTGGGGAGATCAGCAACCCAGGGGGGCGTGGCCGGGCCCATCCATCCTCTCTGGGTGGGGGGTCCCTGGGGAGATCAGCAACCTAGGGGGGCGTGGCCGGGAGATCGGCAACTCGGGGGGCCTAGCCGGCCCATCCAGCCGCTCCTGGGTGTCCCTGGGGATATATGCAACCTGCAGGGGCGTGGCCGGGCCCATCCAGCCTCTCCCAGGGGTCCCTGGGGAGATCGGCACCCCGGGGAGGTGAGGCGGGACTCGCCCAGCTGCTCCCAGGGTCCCTGGGAACATTGCAGGCATGTGGTTGCTGAGACCCAGACCAGGCCTCTGGCCACAGATTCATAGCTTTGCGGAGACCTAGGGCAGGGATCTGCCTCATCTGCAGAGAGATAGAGGTTCTGCAGTGCCCCCAAGACGTGGGTGGGCCCAGCCAGGGATCAAGGGGCATGGAAGGACTCCTGGCAGAGGGGCAAGGACCCTCACCCCTGAGGCGGGGGTTGAGGGGTGGTGCCACCTCAGTGGAGGGGTGCTGCACTGCAGGGTACTGGACTGACTGATGTGATTCAGAGAAGCTCCCAGTGCTAACTGGCCTCGCTCAGGCAGCCTTCACACTTCAGAGGCAGTGACTCCTGCTCCTGCCTTGACCCAAAAGCAAGCTCGCTACACCCTGCCCCATAGCAGAGCATGCCTAGGCAGTGAGTGGGAAGCCTTCCACCTGCTTCGGAGAAGCGGGGGCAGTAAAGAATGTGGGGAGAGGAAAGAATGTGGAGCATCCTCAATGAAGAGGTGCTTGAGAAAGAGGCTCAGAAGCCTGACTGGAAGGTTTGTTCTGTTTTCTGGGCCGCTGCCCCTTAGGAAGCGCAAAGAGCATGGCTCTGAGGGCTTCCTGTGAGCTGAGTCAAGTTCCACAGCCAACTGGAATTGGCCTCAGTTTCTTGGTCTGTAAAATGGATTAAGCGTGTCCCAGTGCCTTCACTGAGCTTTGATGGCCAATTGAGATACTATATAAAAAAAATGAGGGAAGAAGTGAGAAAGAAAAGGAAGGACAAGCAACACAAAAGAAAGACTGAAAGGAACCTGTAAACCCATTGTCACTTAAATAGGGAATATAGTCAATAGTGTTGTAATGATGGTATGATGCCAGGTGGGTACTAGAAATATCGGGGAACACTTTGTAAAGTATATGATTGTCTAACCACTATTCTGTAACTAATATAAAATCTGAAACCAATACAAAATAATGTTGAATGTAAAGAAATGAAAATTGGAGTGAAATTTTTATAAATTTCAAAGTTTAAATAAAAGCTGTAAAGGAAGGAAGGGGAGAATAAAAAGTGTTTTTCATTTTGCCACTTCATTAAAAAGACAGTTGTCTTTATATGGTGCTTTTATACTTTTCTAAGTCATTATCTCATTTTAATTTCTGGGCAACTTAAAGACAAGATAAGTATTCCCTCCACTAATCAAAGAAAGGAAATCTTGGTGTCTGGTCCTAATGATTCAATCGTCAAGCCCTTATTGTAAAGCAGGGTTAGTAAAATTTTCTGTGCAGGGTCATATCTATACTAATAAAAGCCTTGGGGGTGATCAGGCCAGCAGGGGAGGGTATTTGGGGGCAATCAGGCCTGCAGAGGAGCAGTTAGGGGGCAATCAGGCCAGCAAGGGAGCAGTTAGGGGCCAATCAGGCAGGTAGGTGAGCGGTTAGGAGCCAGCAGCCCGGATTGTGAGAGGGATGTCCAACTGCAGGTTTTGGGCCTAAACCTGCAGTTGGACATCCCCCGAGGGGTCCCATATTAGAGAGGGTGCAAGCTGGGCTGAGGGACACCCTCCCCAGTGCACGAATTTCATGCACCAGGCCTCTAGTTGTAAATAACACTGCAATGAATATAGGGGTCCATATATTCTTTCAAATTAGTGTTTTGAGTTTCTTTAGATTTATACCCAGAAGTGGAATCGCTGCATCATAAGGCAGTTCCATTTTAAAATATTTTATTTAGGACCCTCCACACAGTTTTCTATAGTGGCTGCACCAATCTGCATTCCCACCAACAGTGCATGAGGGTTCCCTTTTATCTACATCCTCATCAGCACTTGTGGCTTGTTGATTTATTGATATAGCCATTCTGACAGGTGTGAGGTGATATCTCATTGTGGTTTACTTTGCATTTCTCTATGATTAGTGACATTTTATATATCTATTGCCCATCTGTATGTCCTCTTTGGAGAAGTGTCTATTCAGGTTCTATGCCCACTTTTTATTTTTTTTTAATTTTCTTTTTTTTATTTCTTTATTGATTAAGGTGTCACATATTTGTCCTCATTCCCCCATTCCCATCCCAAACCCCTCCCCACGGATGCCCCAACCCCCTGTTGAACTTAACCATTGGATAGGCTCATATGCATGCACACAAGTCCTTTGGTTGATCTCTCCCCCCTCCCCCCAACCTCCCTTATCCTCCCTCTGAGGCCTGATAGTCCGATCGATGCCTCCTTGTTTCTGGTTCTGTTCTTGCTCCTCAGTCTATGTTGTTCATCATTTCCCCTAGATGAGCGAGATCATGTGTCACTAGAGATATACTTATAAGAACTGAATGTGAGACGAGCAATAATAGTTATGCTGACAGGCAAATGAATCAGTCTGTAGTGAGTTTCTTTCTGGACCAACAGTTCTTTAGAGACCCAATTTCAATGTCCACCAGTTCCTTATGTGTACATGTCGGCACTGACCCCTCAGCTCTGGATGGTGGACAAATGGTGGTAACGGAGGTCCGACTCCCTCTGGTTTGGTCTCGGCCGGACCCAGGGGCACGGCTTCACCCGGACTCAGGGGCACGTGGCCTCACCCGGACCTAGGTGCGCGAGACCTCACCCGGATCCAGGGACACATGGCCTCTCCCGGACCTAGGTGCGCGAGACCTCACCCGGATCCAGGGACACATGGCCTCACCCGGACCCGGGGGCGCATGGCCTCTCCCAGACCAAGGGGCGCGTGGCCTCACCCGGAGCTAGGTGGGCGCGTCCTCACCAGGACCCGGGACCCAGCCTCATCCGGATCCAGGGACACATGGCCTCACCTGGACCCGGGGGCGCGTGGCCTCTCCCAGACCCAGGGGCGCGTGGCCTTACCCGGACCTAGGTGCACGAGGTCTCACCCGGATCCAGGGACACATGGCCTCACCTGGACCCAGGGGCGCGTGGCCTCTCCCAGACCCAGGGGCGCGTGGCCTCACCAGGACCCAGGACCCAGCCTCACCCGGATCCAGGGACACATGGCCTCACCTGGACCCGGGGGCGCGTGGCCTCTCCCAGACCCAGGGGCGCGTGGCCTCACCCGGACCTAGGTGCACGAGGTCTCACCCGGATCCAGGGACACATGGCCTCACCTGGACCCAGGGGCGCGTGGCCTCTCCCAGACCCAGGGGCGCGTGGCCTCACCAGGACCCAGGACCCAGCCTCACCCGGATCCAGGGACACATGGCCTCACCTGGACCCGGGGGCGCGTGGCCTCTCCCAGACCCAGGGGCGCGTGGCCTCACCCGGACCTAGGTGCGCGAGGCCTCACCCGGATCCAGGGACACATGGCCTCACCCGGACCCAGGGGCATGTGGCCTCTCCCAGAACCAGGGGCGCGTGGCCTCACCCGGACCCGGGACCCAGCCTCACCCGGATCCAGGGACACATGGCCTCACCTGGACCCAGGGGCACGTGGCCTCTCCCAGACCCAGGGGCGCGTGGCCTCACCCGGACCTAGGTGCGCGAGGCCTCACCCAGATCCAAGGACACATGGCCTCACCCGGACCCGGGGGCGCGTGGACTCTCCCAGCCCCAGGGGCGCGTGGCCTCACCCGGACCGGGGACCCAGCCTCACCCGGATCCAGGGACACATTCTGCCCACTTTTTAATTGAATTCTTTGGGGGTTTGGTGTTGAGTTGCATGAGTTCTTTATAAATTTTGGGTATTAACCCCTTGTCAGAAGTAGCATTGGTGAGTATCTTCTCCCATTCTGTAGGTTGTCTTTGTATTTTGTTGATGGTTTCTTTTGCTGTGCAAAAACTTTTTAGCTTGATGTACTCCCATTTGTTTATTTTTTTCTTTTGTTTTCCTTGCCCAAAGAGATATATCAGAAAAAAATATTGCTATGGGAAATGTCAGAGATTTTACTGCCTATGTTTTCTTCTGGGAGTTTTATGGTTTCAAGTCTTACATGTAAGTCTTTAATCCATTTTGAGGTTATTCTGGTATGTGGCATAAGGCAGTGGTCTAGTTTCATTTTTTTTTTCACGTATCTGATCAATTTACCCAATACCATTTATTGAATGGGGTCGTTTATCCCATTGTATGTTCTTGCCTCCTTTGTCAAATATTAATTGACATATAGGTGTGGATTTATTTCTGTGCTCTCTATTCTGTTCCATTGATCTATATGTCTATTTTTATGACAGTACCATGCTGTTTTGATTACTATAGCTTTGTAGTATGGTTTGATATCAGGTAGTGTGATGCCTCCAACTTTGTTCTTCTTCCTCAAGGTTGCAGAAGCTATTTGGGGTCTTTGGTGGTAACACATAAATTTTAGAATTATTTGTACTATTTCTGTGAAAAATTCCATTGCTATTTTAATAGGAATTTCATTAAATCTATAGATTGCTTTGGTTGATATGGACATTTTAACAATGCTAAATATTCATATCCATGAACAAGGTATATGCTTCTATTATTTGTATTTTCTTCAGTTTCTTTCTTCAGTGTCTTATTATATTCTGAGTACAGGTCTTTTACTTATTTGGTTAAATTTATTCCTAGGTATTATTTTTTGATGCAATCGTAAATGGGATTTTTTCCTATTTCCCTTTCTGAGAATTCATTATTGGTGAATAAAAATGCAACTGATTTTTAATATTAATTTTGTATCCTGCAACTTTACTGAATTAATTTATCATTTTTAGTAGTTTTTGGTAGAATCTTTAGGGGTTTCTATGTACAGTATTATGTCATCAGCAAATAATAATAGTTTTACTTCTTCCTTTTCAGTTTGAATGCTTTTGGTATTTTAATGGGGAGTGCTTTGAATCTATAGATTGCTTTGGGTAGTATGGACATTTTAATGATGTTGATTCTACCAATCCATGAACATGGTATGTTCTTCCTTCTGTTTACGTCTTCCTCTATCTCTTTTTTCAGTGTCCTATAGTTTTCCACGTATAGGTCTTTTACCTCCTTAGTTAAGTTTATTCCTAGGTATCTTAATTTTTTTGGTGCAATGGTAAATGGGATTGTCTTTTTAGTCTCTCTGTCTGTAAGTTCACTATTGGTGTATAGAAAGGCCATAGATTTCTTGGCGTTAATTTTGTATCCTCCTACATTGCCGAATTCATTTATTAAGTCTATTAGTTTTTTGATGGAGTCTTTCAGATTTTTTATGTACAATATCATGTCGTCTGCAAATAAAGACAGCTTTACTTATTCTTTTCCAATTTGGATGCCATTTATTTCTTCTTCTTGTCTGATAGCTGTGGCTATGACTTTCAGTACTATGTTGAATAAGAGTGGTGAAAGTGGACATCCCTGTCTTGATCCTGTTTTAGGGGAAATAGTTTTAGTTTTTGCCCACTGGGTATGATGTTGGCTGTAGGTTTGTCATATATGGCTTTAATTATGTTGAGGTATGTTCTCTCTATTCCAACTTGGCTGAGAGTTTTTATCAAAAATGAGTGTTGTACCAACCTTGCATCTCCAGAATAAATCCCACTTGGTCATGGCATATGATATTTTTAATGCACTGGGGGGGTGTCCCTCAGCCCAGCCTGCACCCTCTCCAATCTGGTACCCCCGGTGGGATTGGGCCTAAACCAGCAGTCAGACATCCCTCTCACAATCTGAGACTGATGACTGATTGTCCCTAACCACTTCTGCCTGCCAGCCTGATCACCCCCTAACCACTCTCCTACCAGCCTGATCAATGCCTAACTGCTCCCCTGCCAGCCTGGTTGCCCCCAACTGCCCTCCCCTGTTGGCCCGGTCGCCCTTGAGTTCTGCCCGCTGCCAGACAGTCCAGTTTCTCCCCGTATGAGTCTGGGTCCCCAGAGTCTCATCCGGAACTGGAGTTCAGAGCAGTTGGGAGCTTGTGTCTCCCTCTGGATTGAAAAAGCCAGCTGCGTACTCAGTTGCCAGCCTTCTCCACGCGTGCCCTCTCCAGCCTTCTCTGCACTTTACTTCCGCAGCTCCTCTGAGTCTCAGTGTGCTTTTCTCTTCCCTTCTAGTTGTAGAATTTCCACTTAGCCAGCCTTCCTGTGGTTCTGGATGATGTCCATTTTGTCTTTTAGTTGTAGTTTTGAAGTTGTTGTGTGAGGCAGCAAGTTCAGGTGTTTACCTATGCCACCATCTTGGTTTCCGGAGTCCTCATTTTTTAAATTTTTTTTCATTTTGCTCCTCTGATTGGGTATTTTCTGCTACCTTGTCTTCCAAATCACTGATTCCATCTTCTGCTTCATCTAGTCTACTGTGGATTCCTTCTAGTGTATTATGCATTTCCTAGATTGTAGTCTTCCTTTCTGACTGGTTCTTTTTATGGTTTCTATGTCCTCTTTTATGCTTACTACCTCTTTGCTTAAGTTCTCACTGAGTTCATCCATTCTTCCCTTAAGTTCCTGGAACATCCTTATAACCATTGTTTTATCTCCATTTCATTTAGTTCTTTTTTCTGGGGATTTTTCTTGTTCTTTCATTTGGGGCACATTTCTTTTTCTCCCAGTTTTGGCTGCCTCACTATATTTGTTTCTGTGTATTAGGTAGAGTCACTGGGTAGGGGTGAGTGCTGTTCACCAGGTTTCTATGCCTTCCAGTCTTGGTATCATGGTCTTATGTAGTAGGTGTCCTGTAGAGCTCAGTAGAACACTCTTCCTGATCACCCAAACAAGGTGCTCCAGGAATGTCCCTTGTGTTGGGTTATGTGAGCCCACCTCTTGTACTTGAGTCTCGATTCACATTGGCTCCTCCAAGCATGGGTTCGACCTTCAGGCTAGCTGACTTTGAGAGTCAGCTCCAAGCACTGTATACAAGTTGCTATGTGGGTGTTGAGCACACAACATGGAATTCAACTCAGCAGTGTCTAGTACCTGCCAAGATTTCCCTTTGGCTGCGCCACTTGTGGAGTGAATTGGGTCCTGCTCTGATGTGGTCTGAAGCTCACCACTGGGTGTGTTGGTTCCAGGGCCTCTTGGGAAGGACTCCGCTGCAGGTCAGTGTCAAATGCTGCCTGTAATCGACCTTGGGCTACTTGTCTGGAGCTACCAAATGATTTGCAATTTATGGCTGCCTCTCCTGGGCCAGGGTGCATGTTAAAGAAGCCAGGCTGCATACTAAGGTGTAGAGAGCACCTGGGAAGGCACATGGGCATTTCTTTAATTATTGTCAGCTGAATGCCCATGTCTTCCACCAGCTCTGAGTCCAGGGTCAGGTTAGCAGGAGGCCCAAGGCACCCCAAGATTCGCCTCCAACTGCTGGCTTTCTGTTAGGCTCAGTCACTGGAAGAGCCTCTGGCAGTGCATAAGTTGCATGAAATAGGTTCTCAGTGAGTCACTGGGTAAGGGTGAGTGCTGTTCACCAGGTTGATGCAGGTTGAAACTCAGTACCAGTGCTGGGTCTGAGGCTACTCAGCAAAATTCTCAGTATACATGAAGGTCATCCATCACCCACCTGGGACCCACAGACCTTTGTGGTGGTGTGGCATCTCAGAGGTTGCGGATCCAGCCCCTTTTGCGTCTCTGCCTTTCCTATCAGTCTCAATGCAGGTTCCTTGCTATATCCTTAGTTATAAGACTTTTCTGTTCATCTAGTCTTCAGATGATTATTAACATTGATTGTTTCATATTTAGTTACAACTGCAATATGGTTCTGGGAAGAGGTGAGTATTACTTCCACCTGCTCCCCTGCCATCTTGCCCCTTCAAAGAAAAAAATTTAAGTATATTGAACTAAATGAAAATAAGTATATGACATATCAAGATTTGTGAGATGCTGTTAAAGTAGAGAGGAAAATTTATAGCACTAAGTGCTTACATTAGAAAAAGAGAAATGTGTATGTGTAGGGCTGAATATAATGTAGTCTTTAGCTTAAGGAAATCTTATAAAAATAGTGGATATAAAATTAGCTCCAGCCCTGGAGGAGAAGATAGAAAATCTTCCATGAATTTCACATGAAGGCAAAACCAGTTTTTTGTGAGAGAATACAGGAAGGTTGTGTGGAAGAGATATCTCAGATTTGAAGCTGAAGAACCAGCAACCTGGAAATATCAAGGGGTGGGGGGCAAAGCCCCCATCAAAACCCTCTCTCTAGTCTTAGACGATAAAGGGGGCAACCTAGCAAAACAGACAATTTTTAGACAATAACTGTTCTACTTTAGCCAGACTCCACAGGAAAAGCTATGGTCCAATGCTCATCTAAGTGTGAAGGGGACTCTATAATTCTACCCTTGCCAGGCTGGCATGAAGTCCCTTCCACTGCTGTGCTGTCAGAGGATACCACATTGATACCCTGGAATTCCACACTCCTCACCCTTCCAATGGGAATGGGGTCAGGACTTTCACCGTTGTCCAGCAGTGAAGCACACCCTGTGGTGTCAGTGGAGGCCACTTGGGAAGCAACAACAAGGCACATATGCCCCTCACAGCCAGGGAGGAAACAACAGAAGTCAAGTCCATCCCCTACTTGGATATCCACAGAGACTCACTGAGGACCCTGGACTTCTGCCCCCACCCAGCAGTGATAAGGTGGTTAGCCCCTCCCCCTGCCAGCCAACCGATGAAGAAAGTCAAAATAAGATTCAGAGTCTGATAACAATACCTGAAACGTCCAGTTTTCAATTAAAATCACTCATGACTCCAAGGACAGAGAAAATTTCAGCTCGAATGAAAACATAGTCAATGCCAGTATGAAAATGACAGAGAGGTTAGAATTGTTTGACAAAGATTTTAAGTAGTTGTCATAAAAAATACTACAATGAGCAATTATAAACATTATGAAAACTCATGGGGGAAAAAGAGAAACTCAGCAACAAAGTAGAAGCTCTAAAGCAGAACTAAATAGAAATTTTAGAACTGAATAATACAGTAATTGAGATAAAACCGCAATGAATGGGCTCAACAGCAGAATGAAAGGGGCAGAAGAACAAGATAAATTTTAGTCAGGGTGGTCAAGCAAGTTCTCTTTGATAAGGTGACAGGCATTTGAGCAATAACATAACTACTCCTAAAGCCAATCTCTGCTGAAAATGTGGAACATGGGATTTAGCTTTTAGGTTTTAGTGAGGATCAAATGAGGTGCTAAATTGGAATGTACCTGACCAGGTACCTGGAACAAAGAAAACAAAGGCTATTGTTGTTGTTATTGCTGTTGTTGTTATGGTTACAGGTGGTCACTAGTTGTTATAATGGCCTGTGAAAACTAAGTCAGAACCAGTGCTCTTTCCACTAGAGTCCCAAGGGCATGTTTCTACATGAAGAGAAAGAAAAGCTCAGAGAAAAGACAAAAAAGAAAATTGGGGCTCCCCGCCCCCTCCCCCCATAGTCACAGTAGCATCAGCTAGAGGCTGAAATGTTAATTAACTTGGGATGGGGGGTGCCCCCATATCTAGGCTTTTCAACTTGTGATGTTCGTGAAGCCAGCAGAACTGCTGGCTAAGTGCGCTATGGTGGCTGAGTGAAAGAGCCAGCACCTCCTCCAAGCGTGGGATGCACGGCTGCAGAATGGGGGAGGCCTGGTGTACGTGGTCTGAGGATGCTCTGGCTGTTTGGTTCTCTCCCCAAAGAGGTTGCCTGCACCTTGCTTAGCCACTTTACTCATTCTCCACAGTCTGGATCCAGCCCAACTTATTTCATAATTGATTCAGCAGCCTAGAGAAACCACACAATCAGAAGCCAGTGGTGAAGGGACTGCAGACACATGTTACTAATACTAATGATAAAAATTAGTCCAGGCTGTGGAAAGAGGCTTCTAGCACAATAGCGACCCTTAGTGATCACCACTCTGAACACCTTTGTTTTACAGCTGGGAACACAAGTGCTATTTGTTGCTTTGGCCAAGACCACACAGTGAATTCATGATACATTAGCAGTCAGAAATCAGATCCACATTTTTAAAAAAAAAGACCCACAAAAATCTCAGGGATGATGATTGTATCAGTCTGTGTCTAAGCAAGAAGACAGAAATGACTTGCAAGTATTTAAAACAGAAGGACTGTAATACAGGAAACTATCTACCTGGATGAGAGCTATGCTGAGACTAAACATAGGATACTGAAATAACCCAGAGATTAAATATGGCAGGAAGCTGCTGCCAACTCTTGGCCAAAGAAGTAAAAAGAAGAGGTGGTGTTACCAGAGCTCAGGGGAACTCAGAAGAGCTAGAACCATGATGGATCTGTCTGGGAAAAGCTGGGGCCACAGAGGATACACAGCCGTGCCCCAAAAGCCACCTGTATGGAGAGGAAGGAGGAAATGCCCTGTGTCTCCTTCCTCCTTGCTACCTGAAGATATCCTGCCAGTGCTTGCCTTTGGCCAACCCAATAGGAAGCCAACTGCCTTGGAAGCCTAGGAAATTCAGCCACACAGGGGAAGCCCCACTGACCATAGAACAGAGCAGAGAAAGGACATGAAACCCATCTGAGTGTAAACCACACAACCAGCAACAGGATTAACAATAGCCACCTTTTATTGATCATAGGCTGTCTGTGAACATTGCAGAAAGGACAGTTGGTACCAAGACCAATAGTTGAAATCATCCAGGCAACTTCCCTAGTTAGATAAGCACTGACACCTCCATTTTGCAGCTAGAATACTGAGGCTGAGTAAGGCTAAGTGACTTTCCATAGGTAGCACTCTAAATCAAGTGTTGACTTAAGGTTATTTTGATGCCAAAGCTTATGGCTTTAAACCCTCTTGGGAAGAGAATAAGAAACCACAGATATTTTTCCAACAGAGCTCATTATATCTGTTGGTAAAGACATTAAAACAGTAGCTTTCTAATAAAATAAATGTTAATGTATTTATTAGAGAGGAGAAAAAAGAAAAAGAGGAAAGGTCTCAAACCAATAGTCTAAATACCTACTTCAAGAGCCAATAAAAGAAGAGCAAAATAGCCTAGCTGGCCCTAGCTAGTTTGGATCAGTGGATAGAGCATTGGCCTATGGACTGAAGGTTCCCGGTTCAATTCTGGTCAAGGGCACATGCTAGGGTTGCAAGCTCTATCCCCAGTGGGGGGCGTGCAGGAGGCAGCCTATTAATGATTCTCTCTCATCTTTGTAGTTTCTATCTCTCTTTCCCTCTCCCTTCCTCTCTGAAATCAATAAAGATATATATATTTTTTTAAATAGCCCTAGCCAGTTTGGTAGAGTGTCGGCCCACGGTTCTGGTCTGGAGCCCGTGCAGGAGGCAATCAATCAATGTGTCAGTCTCACATCGATGTTTCTCTCTCTCTCTCTGTCTCTACCTCTCCCTTCCACTTTCTCTAAAAATCAATGGAAAAATATCCTCAGGTGAGGATTAACCAAAAACAACTTTTTTAAGGAGCAAAATAAACCCAAATCAAGTAGAAAGATGGAAAATAATGGCGATCAAATCAATAATATTGAAGACAGAAAAACTGGAGAAAATCGATTAAACAAAAAGTGGATTCTTCAGGGGGAAAAAAAAACACAATAAAATTGATAAACTTCTAGCAAGACTGACACAAATAAAAAGAGAAAAAACACAAATTACCAATATCAATAATTAAACAAAGGATAACACTACTTTAAAGAGCTAATAAGAGAATACTACAAATAACTTCAGGTTTATATATTCAGTGTGGAAGAAATGGACCAACTTCTCAAAACCTACAAGCTACCAAAACTCTACCAAGATTAAATAGATATTCTGAATAGCCCTACAACCATTAAAGAAATTGCATTTTTATATTTAAAGAGCTCCCAGAAAAGAAATCTCCAAGTCCATATTTTTTTATCACTGGAGAATTTTAAAAATATTCAAAGAACACCAATTTTACAAAATTTCTTCCAGAAAATAAGAGGAGGAAACTCCTCCCAAGTATTACCTGGATTCCAAAACCAGATAAAGACAACACACAAAAGAATAAAACTACAGATCAATATGTTTTCTGAACTTAGATTCAAATATTCTAAACAAAAATTTAGCAAATATGCCCGGCCAGTGTGGTTCAGTGGCTGAGCATCAACCTATGAACCAGGAGGTCATGGTTCGATTCCTGGTCAGGATACATGCCCAGGTTTCGGGCTTGATCCCCAGTAGCTGATCTATGATTCTCTCTCATCGTTGATGTTTCTATCTCTCCCTCTCCCTTCCTCTCCTAAATCAATTTTTAAAAAGATAACTTTAAAAATTAGAAAATGTAATCCAATAATATATTAAAAGGATAATAGACTATGACCAAGTAGGATTTATTCCAGATATGCAGGGTTGATTCAGCATTCAAGACTCAATCAATATAATTTACCGTATCACCAAACTAAAGAAGAAAACACATATAATCATATCAGTTAATGCAGATACAGCATTTGGAAAAATTCAATGCCAAGTCATGATTTTTATTTTTTTATTTTTTTTGTTTGCTTGCTTTTATTTTATTTATTTTTTTTTAAATTTCTTTATTGATTAAGGTGTCACATATTTGTCCTCATCCCCCCATTCCCATCCCACACCCCTCCCCACGGATGTCCCAACCCCCTGTTGAACTTAACCATTGGATAGGCTCATATGCATGCACACAAGTCCTTTGGTTGATCTCTCCCCCATCCCCCACCCTCCCCTATCCTCCCTCTGAGGCCCGATAGTCCGATCGATGCCTCCTTGTTTCTGGTTCTGATCTTGTTCATCAGTCTATGTTGTTCATCATTTCCCCTACAAATCATGATTTTTAAAAAAATAAAAAGCCCTGCCCAGTGTGACTCAGTGGTTGAAGCATCAGCCCACATACCAAAGGGTCACGGCTTCGATCTATAAATTTAATGCAATTTCTATAAAAATCTCAGCAAGGTTTTTTGTAAATATAGTCATGCTTATTCCAAAATGTATTTGGAAAGGCAAAAGAATAGAGTGGCTAGAACAATTTTGTTAAAGAAGAATAAAGTAGGTAGAATGACTCTAATGGCTCTACTTTAAGAATAAAGTAGAATGACTCTAATGACTCTACTTTAAGAATAAAGTAGGTAGAATTCTTACTATATAGCTACAGTAATTGAGACGGTGTGATACTGCTGGAAGGAGCGACACAGATCAATGGAACAGAACAGAGAGCCTAGAAATAGACTCACACAAATGCAACCAAATGATTTTGACAAGGTGAAAAAGAAATTTAAAGCTGGAGGGATAGCCTTCTCAAAGAATGCTGCTGGAGCAATTAGACATCCATACCAAAAAAAAAAAAAAAAAAAAAAAAACTTTGATCTAAACCTTACATCATATATAAAAATTAACTCAAAATAATAACTGATTTAACTATAAAACAAATCACAAAACTTTAAGAAAAAATAGAAGAAAATCCTCAAATCTTAGGGCTAGGCAAAGAATTCTTAGACTTGAACACCAGATCCATAAAAGAAAAAAATTGATAAAGTCAATCTTGCTGCCCTAACCGCTGTGGCTCAGTGGATAGAGCGTCGGCCTGTGGACGGAAGGATCCCAGGTTCGATTCCTGGTCAAGGGCACATGCCCGGGTTGCAGGCTTGATCCCCAGTAGGGGGTGTGCAGGAGGCAGCCGATCCGTGATTCTCACTCATCGTTGATGTTTCTCTCTCTCTCTCCCTCTCCCTTCCTCTCTAAAATCAATAAAAATATATATTTTTTAAAAAGTCAATCTTGCCAAAATTTAAAACTTTACTCTATGAAAACCTATATGAAGAGGATGAAAAGACAAGTTATAGACTGAAAGAAAATGCTTCCAAACTACATATCTGGCAAAGGACTAGTATCTAGAATACATAAAGCATTCTCAAAACTAACTTATGTAAAGAATTTTCCAAACTCAACAGTAAAAGACAATCCAATTAGAAAATGGGCAAAAGACATGCACAGATATTTCAGTGAAGGAAAATAGGCACAGAGGGAAAATAGGCACATGAAAAGATGGTCCACATCATTAGACATTAAGGAAATGTAAATTAAAACTACACATCTAGCCCAGCCAGTGTTACTCAGTGGTTGAGCGTCGACCTATGAACCAGGAGGTCAGGTTAGATTCCAGATCAGGGCACCGGGTTGCAGGCGCGATCCCCAGTGTGGGGTGTGCAGGAGGCAGTCTATCAATGATTCTCTCTCATCGTTGCACTGTGAGGAAAAGTAAAGCAAGATGAGGTAAAAAAGAAAAAAAAGATGATAGAGGAGACCAACCTTTGGTTGGTGAGCACACAATGCAATATACCAATGGTGTATTGTAGAACTGTACACTTGAAACTTATATAATGTTACCGACCAAGGTCATCCCAATAAACTTAGTTTAATATACATGTATGTGTATATATATATATATATATATATATATATATATATATATAGTTACACATTGTTATTAATAATCAGAAAAATGATGTTTTTAAAGGTTTAAGTGTCAGTAAGAGTGCAGGGAAATGAGTACTCTCATTCACTGTTTTTTTTTTCTTTATGATTAAGGTATTACATATGTGTCCTTATCCCCCCATTGCCGCCCCCACACCCCCACTCATGCCCTCATTCCCCTGGTGTCTGTGTCCATTGGTTAGGCTTATGTGCATGCATACAAGTCCTTTGGTTGATTTCTCCTCCTTACCCCCACCCTCCCTACCTTATCTCTGAGGTTTGACAGTCTGATCGATGCTTCTCTGTCTCTGGATCTGTTTTTGTTCATCAGTTTATGTTGTTCATTATATTCCACAAATGAGTGAGATTATGTGATATTTATCTTTCTCTGACCGGCTTATTTCGCTTAGCATAATGCTCTCCAGTTCCATCCATGCTGCTGCAAATTGTAAGAATTCCTTCTTTTTTACCACAGCCGTATTCTATTCTGTAGATGTACCACATTTTTTTTAATTCACTCATCTGCTGATGGGCACTTAGGCTGTTTCCAAATCTTAGCTATGGTGAATTGTGCTACTATGAACATAGGGGTGCATATATCCTTTCTGATTGGTGTTTCTAGTTTCTTGGGATATATACCTAGAAGTGGGATCACTGGGTCAAATGGGAGTTCCATTTTTAGGTTTGTTGTTGTTTTTTATCCTTGACTTTACCTTTTTTATTATATTTTTTACATTTTTTATTAAGGTATTACATGTGTACATATCTTCCCATTGCCTCTCCCCCCCCCCACTCCCATACATGCCCTCACCCCCCAGTGTCTTGCGTGGTTGATCTCTTATCTCCCCCACCTCTCTCTAACTTTCCCGCTGTAAATTGACAGTCTGTTTGATGCTTTACTGCAGGGGTCCTCAAACTTTTTAAACAGGGGGCCAGTTCACTGTCCCTCAGACCTTTGGAGGGCCAGACTATAGTTTAAAAAAAACTATGAACAAATTCCTATGCACACTGCACATATCTTATTTTAAGTAAAAAAACAAAACGGCAAAAACACCCGCATGTGGCCCGCGGGCCATAGTTTGAGGACTCCTGCTTTACTGCCTCTGTATCTATCTTTTTGTTCATCAGTTTATAATGTTCTTTATTATCCACAAATGAGTGAGATCCTGTGGTATTTTTCTTTCATTTACTGGCTTATTTCGCTTAGCATAATGCTCTCCAGTTCCATCTAGGTTGCTGCAAATGGTAAGAATTCCTTCTTTTTATGGCAGCATAGTATTCCATTGTGTAGATGTACCATAGTTTTCTGATCCAGTCATCTGCTGACGGGCACCTAGGCTGTTTTCAAATCTTAGCTATGGTAAATTGTGCCACTATGAACATAGAGGTGCATATATCCTTTTTGATTGGTGTTTCTAGTTTCTTGGGAAATATTCCTAGAACTGGGATCACTGTGTCAAATGGGAGTTCCATTTTTAGTTTTTTGAGGAAACTCCATACTGTTCTCCACAGTGGCTGCACCAGCCTGCATTCCCACCAGCAGTGCACGAGGGTTCCTTTTTCTCTGCATCCTCACCAGCACTTGTCATTTGTTGATTTGTTTATGATAGCCATTCTGACAGGTGTGAGATGGTACCGCATTGTCATTTTGATTTGCATCTCTCAGATGATTAGTGACTCTGAGCATGTTTTCATATGTCTCTTGGCCTTCCTTCTGTCTTCTTTCAAAAAGTATCTATTTAGGCCATTGCTCATTTTTTGATTGGGTTGTTTATCTTCCTTTTGTTAAGTTGTATGAGTTCCCTGTAAATGTTGGAGATTAAACCCTTATTGGTGATAACATTGGCAAATATGTTCTCCCATGCAGTGGGCTTTCTTGTTGTTTTTTTGATGGTTTCTTTTGCTGTACAAAAGCTTTTTATTTTGATGTAGTCCCATTTGTTTATTTTTTCTTTAGTTTCCATTGCCCTAGGAGCGGTATCCGTAAAGAAATTCCTTCGGCATATGTCTGATATTTTGCTGCCTATGGATTTTTCTAAGATTTTTATGGTTTCCCGTCTTATTTTAAATCCTTTATCCATTTTGACTTTATTTTTGTGTATGGTGTAAGTTGGTTGTCTAGTTTCATTTTTTTTTTGCATGTACCTGTCCAATTTTCCCAACAACATTTATTGAAGAGACTGTCTTGACTCCATTGTATGTTCATACCTCCTTTGTCAAATATTAATTGAGCATAGTGGTTTGGGTCGATATCTGGGTTCTCTATTTTATTCCATTGATCTATATGTCTGTTCTTGTGCCAGTACCAGGCTGTTTTGAGAACAGTGGCTTTGTAATATAGCTGGATATCTGGTATTGAGATCCTTCCTACTTTATTCTTTTTTCTCAGGATTGCTGCAGCTATTTCGGGTCTTTTTTTATTCCAGATGAATTTTTGGACAGTTTGTTCTAGGTCTGTGAAATATGCCAGGTATTTTCGCTTCTTGGCGGATTGACAATGAGAAGCCAGGGAGGTCTACGTGCGTGCGCACGCGGGACTCTATGCCCAGGGTCCGGGGACTTTCCCCTAGGCGCAAATGAGGAACCAAGTCCTCCGTCTGTAGCCTAGGCAACAGGCCTTCAGCACGAACTACTATGCTGGGTATTTTATTTTATTATTATTTTTTAAAATTTCTTTATTGATTAAGGTGTCACATATTTGTCCTCATCCCCCCATTCCCATCCTGTTGAACTTAACCATTGGATAGGCTCATATGCATGCACACAAGTCCTTTGGTTGATCTCTCACCCCTCCTCCCAACCTCCCCTATCCTCCCTCTGAGGCCCAATAGTCCGATCGATGCCTCCTTGTTTCTGGTTCTGTTCTTGTTCCTCAGTCTATGTTGTTCATCATTTCCCCTAGATGAGCGAGATCATATGTCACTAGATATATACTTATAAGAACTGAATGTGAGACGAGCAATAATAGTTATGCTGACAGGCAAATGAATCAGTCTGTAGTGAGTTTCTTTCTGGACCTACAGTTCTTTTGAGACCCAATTTCAATGTCCACCAGTTCCTTATGTGTACATGTCAGCACTGACCCCTCAGCTCTGGATGGTGGACAAATGGTGGTAACGGAGGTCCAACTCCCTCTGGTTTGGTCTCGGCCGGACCCAGGGGCACGGCTTCACCCGGACTAAGGGGAACGTGGCCTCACCCAGACCCAAGGGGCACGTGGCCTCACCCGGGCCCGGGACCCAGCCTCACCCGGATGGATCCAGGGGCACACGGCCTCACCCGGACCCAGGATCCGGCCTCACCCGGACCCAGGGGCACATGGCCTCACCCGGGCCCAGGGACCCAGCCTCATCCGGGTCCAGTGGCGTGTGGTCTCACCCGGACCCAGGGGCGCGTGGCCTTACCCGGGCCCAGGGACCCAGCCTCACCCGGGACCAGGGGCGCAAGTCCTCACCTGGACCCAGGGGCGCGTGGCCTCACCCGGGCCCAGGGACCCAGCCACACCCAGGTCCAGGGGCGCGTGGCCTCACCCGGACCCAGGGGCGTGTGGCCTCTCCCAGACCCAGGGGCACATGGCCTTACCCAAACCCAGGGGCCTGGGACCCAGCCTCACCCGAATCCAGGGACACATGGCCTCACCCGGACCCAGGGGCGTGTGGCCTCTCCCAGACCCAGGGGCGCGTGGCCTCACCCGGGCCTAGGTGCGCAAGGCCTCACCCGGATCCAGGGACACATGGCCTCACCCGGACCCAGGGGCGCGTGGCCTCTCCCAGACCTAGGGGTGCGTGGCCTCACCCGGACCTGGGTGCGCGAGGCCTCACCCGGACCCGGGACCCAGCCTCACCTGGATCCAGGGACACATGGCCTCACCCGGACCCAGGGGCGCGTGGCCTCACCCGGACCTAGGTGCGCGAGGCCTCACCCGGATCCAGGGACACATGGCCTCACCCGGACCCGGGGGCGCGTGGCCTCTCCCAGACCCAGGGGCACATGGCCTCACCTGGACCCGGGACCCAGCCTCACCCGGATCCAGGGACACATGGCCTCACCCGGACCCGGGGGCGCGTGGCCTCTCCCAGACCCAGGGGCACGTGGCCTCACCCGGGCCTAGGTGCGCGAGGCCTCACCCGGATCCAGGGACACATGGCCTCACCCGGATCCCGGGGCGCGTGGCCTCTCCCAGACCCAGGGGTGCGTGGCCTCACCCGGACCTAGGTGCACGAGGCCTCACCCAGATCCAGGGACACATGGCCTCACCCGGACCCGGGGGCGCGTGGCCTCTCCCAGACCCAGGGGCACATGGCCTCACCCGGACCCGGGACCCAGCCTCACCCGGATCCAGGGACACATGGCCTCACCTGGACCCAGGGGCGCGTGGCCTCTCCCAGACCCAGGGGCGCGTGGCCTCACCCGGACCTGGGTGCGCGAGGCCTCACCCGGACCCAGGGCCCTATGCTGGGTATTTTAATGAGGAGTGCATTGAATCTATAGATTGCTTTGGGTAGTATGGACATTTTAATGATGTTGATTCTATCGATCCATGAACACAGTATGTCCTTCCATCTGTTTATGTCTTCCTCTATCTGTTTTTTCAGTGTCCTGTAATTTTCCGAGTACAGGTCTTTTATCTCCTTAGTTACGTTTATTCCTAGGTATCTTAGTTTTTTTGGTGTGATGGTAAATGGGATTGTTTTTTTAGTCTCTCTTTCTGTAAGTTCACTATTGGTATATAGAAATGCCATAGATTTCTTGGCGTTGATTTTGTATCCTGCTACATTGCCAAATTCATTTATTAAGTCTAATAATTTTTTGATGGAGTCTTTAGGGTTTTCTACTAGTATGTACAGTATCATGTCATCTGTGAATAATGAGTTTTACATCTTCTTTTCCAATTTGGATATCTTTTATTTCTTCTTCTTGTCTAATTGCTATGGCTAGCACTTCCAGAACTATGTCAAACAGGAGTGGTGAAAGTGGGCATCCCTGTATCGTTCCTGTTCTTAGGTTAAATGGTTTTAGCCTTTGCACATTGAGTATGATGTTGGCTATAGGTTTGTCATATAAGGCTTTTATTATGTTTAGGCATGATCCCTCTGTTCCCATTTTGCTGAGGGTTTTTATCAAGAAAGGTGTTGGATTTTGTCAAATGCTTTTTCTGCATCGATTGATATGAGTATGTGATTTTTATCTCTCAATTTGTTTATGTGATGTATCATGTTTATTGATTTGTAGATATTGTACCATCTTTGCATCCCTGGGATAAATCCTACTTGGTCATGGTCTATGATCTTTCTGATGTAATGCTGGATCCGATTTGCTAGAATTTTGTTGAGGATTTTGGCATCTATGTTCATGAGGGATATTGGCCTGTAATTATTTTTCATTGTGTTGTCTTTATCTGGTTTTGGTATTAGGTTAATGCTGGATTCATAGAATGAGCTTGGAAGTGTTCCTTCCTCTTGAATTTTTTAGAATAGTCTTAGGAGGATAGGTTTTAGTTCTTCCTTAAATGTTTGGTAAAACTCCCCTGTGAAGCCAGCTGGCCCCGGGCTTTTGTTTGCTGGAAGCTTTTTGATGACTGCTTCAATTTCTTCCATAGTTATCAGCCTATTGAGATTTATAGAATCTTCCTGATTGAGTTTTAGAAGGTTGTATTTTTCTAGAAACATGTCCATTTCCTCCAGGTTGTCTAGTTTGTTGGAATACAGTTGTTCATAGTATTTTTTAACAATTCTTTGTATTTCTGTGGGGTCTGTTGTTATTTCGCCTCTTTCATTTCTGATTTTATTTACTTGGGTCCTCTCTCTTTGCTTCTTGGTGAGCCTGACTAGAGGTTCATCAATCTTGTTTATCTTTTCAAAGAACCAGTTCTTGGTTTCATTGATCTTTTGTATTGTTTTGTGTGGGGTTTTTGTTTCATTCACTGTCAACGGGAGTGCAATTCATACAGCCTCTTCAGAGGGCAATTTGGCAAATCTTTTAAAATTAAAAGTGCCTATATCATTTTTAATGTTTTCAGGAAACCCCATACTGTTTTCCATAGTGCCATTTGACCCAGTGATCCCACTTCTAGGAATATATCCTAAGGAGCCTGAAACACCAATCAGAAAGAATGTATGCACCCCTATGTTCATAGCAGCACAATTTACAATAACTAAGATCTGGAAACAGTACAAGTGCCCATCAGTAGATAAGTGGATAAAATAGCTGTGGTACATTTACATGGTGGGATACTATGCAGCTGTAAAAAATAAGGATCTCTTACCCTTTGAGACAGCATGGAGGGACCTGGAGAGTATCATGCTAAATAAGCCAGTCAGAGAAAGACAAGTATCACATGATTTCACTTATATGTGGAATCTAATTAAAAAAATAAACTGAGGAAGAAAATCAATCAGGAGACATGGAAACATGGAACAGACTGACAAATCTCAGAGAAAAGGGGTTTCGGAGAGAAGAGATTAACCAAACAATTTATGTGCATATATGCATAACCCATGGACACCGACAAAATTGCGGTGAAGGCCTGGGTGGGGTGGGAGTGAGGTGGAGGGAGCAAATGGGGCGGGGGTGGGGGAGGGAAACATCTGTAATACTTTCAACAATAAAAAAAAGTGCCCATACTCTATGACCCAGCAAACTGAACTTTGTCACCAAACTATCTAAATTCAAATCCTGGCCCAGCTATTGACTAACTGTGAGGCATTTGGTAAGTTGTTCAACTTCTCTGTACCTTGATTTCCTCATCTGCAAAACAATGATAAAATCATGGAGTTGTCGTGTGCATGAAGTGAATCCATATATGTAAAGCATTTAGAATAGCACTTAGCATATAATAAATGTTTTACATTTTATGCATAAATTCCACTTCTCAATATCTACCTAGGGAAACACTTTGCACCAAAAGAGGTTCATGGATACTCATCTCTAGCATTGTTTATAGCAATAGAAAAAAACAGAAACTAACTAAATATTCATCAATAAGCTGATGGTAAAACAAAGAAAGTTGTAGTGTACCATGGAATACTAAGAAACAACTAAAGAAAATGAGGTAGATCTCTATATTCTGACATGGAAAGATCTCTGAGAGATGTTGTTATGTACTAAAAACCCAGATTCATAATGTTACATAAAGGATGGTCTTATAAACACAGCAAAGCATTATATTATATGTTTCCACTAGAGGCCTGGTGCATGAAATTCGTGCACTCAGCGGGGGGTGGGGAGGGCTCGCAGTCCAGGAGCCCTCAGGGGATGTCCAAAGCCAGCAGTCAGACATCCGTAGTGCTGCCCTGGAGGTGGGAGAGGCTCCTGCCACCACAGCGGCACTCCACCTGTGAGAGCGCACTGACCACCAGGGGGCAGCTCCTGCATTGAGAGTCTGCCCCTGGTGGTCAGTGTGCGTCATAGCAACCGACCATTCAGTCGATTTGCATATTAGCCTTTCATTATATAGGATACCTAGAAAAAGATCTGGAAGGATACACCTCAAATTGATATTGTTAGAGTTGTTACCTGGTGAGGAGTATAGGGGGGAAGCATGATTGGGTGTAAAAATGGTCAAAATGATTTTATATTTTACAAGGAGAGTGTATGCATCTATAACTTATGTGACTAAAAAGTTATTTTTAAGTTTAATGAGGAAGTAGCCAAAAGTGGCCAAAGGGAATTATCTTTTCAACAAATGGTTCTGAAACAACTGGATATCCATAAGCAATAAATTGAACCTCTACCCATATCTTGTCTCATCTACAAAAGTGAACACAAAATGGATCATTAGGTAATGTAAAACCTAAAACTATTAAATTTCTAGAGGAACTCATAGGAGAAAATCTTTGTGACCTTAGGTTAGCCAATAATTTTTTAAATACAATACCAAAAGCACAATACATACAAGAAAAAATGTGATAAATTGGATTACATCATAATTAACTACTGCTTTCTGAAATATATATGCTGTTAAAAACTTAAAAGACAAACCACAGACTTGGAGAAAAATATTTGCAAATCACATATCTAATAAAGGAATTGCATCCAGAATATATAAAGAACTCTTAAATGCAATAATAAGAAAATAAACAGCCCAATTTTAAAAAATGGGCAAAACGTTTGACCAGATATTTCACCAAAGAAGATATATACATAGCAAAAAGGCACATTAAAAAGATGTTGAGCATCATTAGTTATCAGGGAAATGCAAAATTAAACCACAATGATATACTACTACCATCTATTAGAATGGCCATTATTAAAAACACAGTCAGCAACAGGAAAAAAATAGTAAATTGCACTTCATCAAAATTAAAAACATTTGTGCACCAAATGACTCAAGACCGTGAAAAGAATCCACAAAATAGTAGGCAATATTTGCAAATCATAGATATGATAGGGGATAGTATCCAGAATATATTTTTAAAAACTCCTTCAACACCAAACAACACAAAAAACAATCCAATTCAAAAATGGGCAAAGGACTTGAGTAGATATTTCTCCAAAGAAAACATACAAATAGCCAATAAGCACACGAAAAGAGGCTCTACATCACTAAGCAGTAGGGAACGGCAAATGAAAACCACAGTGAGATACCACTTCTCATCCATCAAGATGGCTGTTATTTTTTTCAACGAAACATAACAAGTGTTGCTAAAGAGGTGGAGAATTTTGGAACATTGCCGGTCAGAGTATAAATGCTGTAGCCGACTGTGGAAAACAATTTAGCAGTTCCTCAAAAAACTAAGCATAGAATTGCCATATGATCCAGCAATTCCACTTCTAGGTACAAAAGAAATGAAAGAAGGACCCTAACTGGTTTAGCCTTGGGACTGAAGGGTCCCGGGTTCAATTCCAGTAAAGGGCACATGCCTGGGTTGCAGGCTCGATCCCCAGTAGGGGGCGTGCAGGAGGCAGCCAATCAATGATTCTCTCTCATCATTGATGTTTCTATCTCTCTCTTTACCTCTCCCTTCCTCTCTCTAAAATCAATAAGATATATACTACTATATACATTTTTTTAAAAAGAAATGAAAGAAGGGATTCAGATCATGCACCAGTGTTCACTGCAGCAGTATTCAAAATAGCTAGAAGGTGGAAACACTCAATTGTTTTTCAACAGGGGAATGGATAAACTGTGGTGTATTTATACAATAGAATGTTATTCCAACTTAAAAAGGAGTAAGAATCTGATATGTGCTACAACATGGATGAACCTTGAAAACATTATATTAAAGTGAAATAAGCTAGATACAAAAGGACAAATATTGTCTGGTTCCACTTATACAGAATAGAATAGGCAAATTCTCATAGAGACAGAAAATAGAATAGAGGTTACCAAGGGCTGGGGGCAGAGGGGAAATGATGAGCTATTGTCTAATAGGTTTCTGTTTGGAAAGATTAAAAAGTACTGGAAATAAATAGTGCTGATGTTACACAAAATTGTGAATGTACTTAATGTCACTTAGTTGTACATTTAAAAATTGTCAAACTGGTAAATTTTATGTTATATATATTTTTTAACAGAATGAGACTTTTGTTTTTATTACTCAAAAAAGCTTCATTTTAAAATTTATTTAGCTTTCTGACTCTGTGCTTGTGCCTTCAACACTTTCACAACGATTTTCCACTCCTCAATAAGGAAAGCACACTGATCCTGTCAGGGACACATTTAGCACACATGGATCCACCATAGGCCCTGCTGACGTGTTTTTTTCGTTTTAGAGGATCTCATTAGAACTTTAGGTCTCACAGCACGAACTCCGAGAAGTCGGCCTGGGCACACACCATATGCAGATTTTGGTGCTTTCCCAACCTTCTTGGTATAAAGGTAAACAATTCTGTTACCAGGGGTTCGGGACAGTCTAGTTTTGTTAGGGACTGTATTATAGGACAGCCTCCAACGGTATGTCAAATGCTGGACCATGATGAATACCTGAAGTCACCGTCCCCGGAAGAGGAAAAGGAAAGCACTTGCGAGTTCCTATATATATGTTTTTAATATATATTTTTATTGATTTTAGAGAGGGAGAGAGAGAGAGAAACATCAATGATGAGAGAGAATCATTGATCAGCTGCCTCCTGCACATCTCCTACTGGGAATCGAGCCCGCAACCCAGGCATGTGCCCTTGACTGGAATAGAACCTGGGACCCTTCAGTCCACAGGCCAGTGCTCTATCCTCTGAGCTAAATCAGCCAGGGATGTTATATATATTTTACCAAAATAAAAAAAAATTTAAAGGCTGACCTTAGCATGTGCTGGCAAGGATGTGGAACAACTAGAACTCTTATACACTATTAATGGGAATGTAAAATAATACAACCACTTTGGAAAACAGTTTGGCAATATTTTAATAAGTTAAACATACATCTACCATGTGACCTAGTCATTCCACTCATAGGTATTTTCCAAGAGAAATGAAAACATTTGTCCATAAGAAGACTTGTATAGAAATGTTCATAGCAGCTTTATTTGTAATCGCCCAAACTGGAAACAACCCAAATGACTATCCACAGGGGAATGGATAAATTAATTGCAATAGATCCATACCATGAAGTACTACTCAGCAATAGAAAGAATAAGCAACTGATACATGCAACAGCATGGATGAATCTCAAACAATTATGCTCAGTGAAAGATGATAGACAAAAATGAGTAAAAATGCTACAAGATTTCCATTATTTAAAATTCTGAAAAATGCAAACGAACCGACAGCAACAGAAAGCAGATCAGTGGTTGCCTGGAATGTAGGAGAAGGGGCTGGAGTGAGGAATTATAAAGGGACATGAGGAAACTTTTGGGAATGAAGGACATGTTCATTATCTTAGCTGTGGTGATGGTTTCATTGGGTGTGTACAAACATCATAATTGGTCAAACTGTATGCTTTAAACATGTGCCATATATTGTATATCAATTATTCCTCAATAATGCTGTTTAAAAAATAAGTCTAAGGAGGGAGTACTCAGAGAGACCAAGAGGTAATTAGAGCACTAAACCATTGATTTTTATTGAGTTGCTACTATGTTTTATGCATTTCATACATCATCTCTGATCCTTACAACAAATGGAGGAGTAAATATTGTTATTCCTATTTTACAGATAAGGAATCTGTGGTTCAGAGAGGTGAAGCCACTTGCTCAAGGGCACACAGAGACAGGTTCAAATTGTACTCTTTCCATTTTGCCTCACTGTCTCCCAACGATGTGAGAAATGGAGGATTAGACTGTGCTGGTTCATTGATTGCTGACAATAAGTTGATCAGGGAATATGAGGCATAAAGGGCTACTCCTTAGATAGGGAATGAGGAGTTTGGGCTGATTTACTCATGGTATGACTTACGACCATGAACCATTACCTTCTATCTGGTAACCTGGGATAAGATGCTGGGGATGTATGTCTCAGTCCTCTACTCGCCATAGATTCCACCTCCTATGCCCACATTTACAGAAAAAGAATCATATCCTATATGATTTCATTTATCATGTTCTAAAGCAGTTCTTACAAAACAACAGAGAAGGAAAATATCATTCAATATATTGTAGTGAGAAAATCAGTTAGCCATTTAGGGAAAAATAATTTTTTTTGTCTACCTATCTATTCTATTTATCTTTATCAACCCAACATTGATAAAGAATTAAATGTTATTAAATAGAGTTTAATATTTAGCAGATCTTTAAACTGATGGTAGTTCTAAGCTTTGAGTTGACAGAAAATTACAGATTTGGCTATATAAAAATTTGAAACTTTGTACATAGAAAAATATAACCAAAAGAAAAATAACCAATTGGTAAAAATATCTTCCTCAAGTATGACAAAAAATGAACTTCTACAAAGCAGTCATGCAAGTCGATCAGAAAACATGTCCTACAAAGATAAATGGATAGAGGTACTTCACATAAGAGGAAATAGAACTAAACAAGCATATGGCAAAATGTTCAACCTCACTAGTGATTTCTTACAGTACAAATTAAAACAACATAGTACAAGTTAAAGAGAAGCAGTTACCAGGCTGGGACGAGTATAGTAAAATTCAAGGAACCTCTGAGAAAGGCTTTTGGCAATACACGCTCGTTGCTATCAAAGTATTCAGACTCAACATAGTGCGCCCTTTCTAATAGTTACTGCCAACCACTCCTATGGATTAGACACAGATGCACTGGTTCTCCCCAATGTAAGTCTCTAGCTCAGATCATGCACCTGAGTTCAGACCTGTGTCTATAAGACATCTCCAGTCGTCTGTTCCCATTTCTCAACCCCATATCTCACACCAGACAGGCCTCCTCCTTGTTCCCAGTGAATGTACCACTAAATCACCAAGCCAGAAAACCAGGAATCATCCTAATTACCCCCGTGTCCCTCACCCCTGCACATCCATCACTTCCAGTCAGATCCTGGCAATACTCCATCTGCAATGTCTTTGAATCTGCCCTCTCCTCCAGACCCCACAGTCACAGACCTAGGTTTCACCCTTCTGTTTCTTGCTTGTTTTGCTTAAATAGCCCTGACCCATTTCATCCAAGCCACTCACACTTCCTTCAAACCATCTATAAGGAGCAGTCAGAGTTATCTTTCTAAAACACAAAGCTGATCTTGTCCTTAAAATCTTTCAATGGCTCCCCATTGTCTACCTACATGTTCAAGTCCAAGGGTCTTAAAATTTAGCAGCCCTCTGTGTTCCAAATTGCCTCACCACCATGTTTTCTCCAATGAGCTTCTCCTGGCCTTCTACCCTCTCCTCCCAGCTTGCCTCTCCCATTATAACGTGAATTCCTTGAAAGCAGGAACTAGATCTTAATCATCTCTACAGAGCTCAACACAGAGTAGGTTGGGTGAAGGAATGAATTTATTCTCAAGAAATCATGTGACTTAAGGGCAAGTCATATGAAGGAAATGTCACTGTAGCAACATTCATAATAAAGAAAAAGTGCAAAAAAATAAATGTTCAACAATAGAGAACTTTTATTACTTATGGGACATCCATTTAATGGAATGTGATGCAGCTGTTAAAATACTAATTCTGAAGCTTATGTAGCAACTCAGAAAGTATTTGTAATGTAATAAAAGTAGAATAGAACATGGTATGTATGCTAGGATTAAAATTATGTAAAATTATGCACGCACACAAACTGATCAGAATGAGAACAGGAACAAGTGAATACAGATGATGTGTTTAAGGTGTTTGGGGAAGTACTGTTTGTGATTTTCTTAGCTCTTTCCAGATTCCATTTATTGTTGTTAAAATGTCATTTGTGCTTAAATGCAAATTGACAGAGGAAAACATATACTGATGCCAAAACCGGTTTGGCTCAGTGGATAGAGCGTCGGCCTGCGGACTGAGGGGTCCCGGGTTCGATTCCGGTCAAGGGCATGTGCCTTGGTTGTGGGCACATCCCCAGTGGGGTGTGTGCAAGAGGCAGCTGATCGATGTTTCTCTCTCATCGATGTTTCTAACTCTCTATCCCTCTCTCTTCCTCTCTGTAAAAAATCAATAAAATATATTTTAAAAAAAACATATACTGAAACAGGTGCTTTGATTTCCTCAAGTCCTTTGATAAGCTGTGGTACAAACACAAACCACTGACCTGGTAGACAAGAAACCAACCCCCCACCCAACCCTCATTCTTAATTAGCTGTGTGATCTTGATTAAGTAATATCTGCAGCTCTAAGCAGCCATTTCTCTTATCCTGTCTAGCTGGAAGTCCCGTGATTATTCCTCACTCCCAAATCAACTCTCATCATTTCTGTTAGCAGTATCACCATCTTCCCAGTGTCCTCAGACTGAAAACTTCAGAATTCACTTTCCATTGTCTCACCATCTCCACTCTCTCCCTAATCCTCAGCTCCAGTCAATTGCCTGTTCCTTTGAATATGCATTTATAGCATGCTTTACTATGGATCTGGTTCTAGACAAAGAGTCCTTGCCCTCTTAGTTAATACTGTCTGGTTGGGAAATGCTAACAATGTTTCTCTATCTTGCTTCTCTGCAGACTACTGAAGGGTAGAGTGGAGGGCAGAGACAGAGACATATAAAACAGAACCTCCTGAGTTAGGAGCTTGTCCCTGTGGTGGGAGGAGTTCAGGAACAGACTGGATGCTAGACCTGGCACAATGAGTTGGATGTTAACTCAATTTATGCATTTAGCAAGTATTTACCAAGTGCTGGACACAATGCCAAGCTCTGTTAGGTAGCAAAGGACCTGCTCAGATTAATTAGGGCAGGCTCTGTCATAGAGTTGCTCACAGTCTAGTGGAGGACAGACAAGGAAATCAGTCATTGCAGCCCAATATACTAAGTGCTGTCATGGAATTTGAACCGAGGGTTCTGGGGCAGAAAAATGTAGGATTGATCCTGCCTAGGGGCCTGGGGCCTCACAGAGCCAGAGGGACTAGAACTGTGTTTATCTCCAAGGCTGAAGAGATTAGGGGCCCAGGAAGGGGGTTGAGTTGTCCATAGCCCAGTGATGGGCAACCTTTTGAGCTTGGTGTGTCAAACTTTGCCAAAAAACTGAGCATAACTCGGGTAGTGTGTCACTTTGAGGAAAAAACATTATTTCGCAAATGTTTCATCCTCAGGAGCAGCAAATGTTTCATCCTCGGCATGCGGCCGCCTCAGCAGCCGCGTGTCATCAGAAATGGCTACGCGTGTCAGTGCTGACATGCATGTCATAGGTTCGCCATCACTGCCATAGCCCTTCCAAAGTGAGGAATCATCAGGTCCACAGGCAGGAAGCTAGAAAGCTTTTTCAGAGCAGTAATTGTTTGGAATGGCTTAAGCTTTGAGGTTTGGAATGGGTGAAGGGAACAATGGATGTCCAGGCACAGAAGGTAGCAGGTGACTGGCAGAGGGAGTCCAGGAAGGAAGGCCAAGGGAGTTTCAAAGTAGGGAAATCACATGATCGACTGAGTTTTAGTTAAATAATCGGATGGTCTCTAATGCCCCCTCTCTTCCCTGAGATTTTATAAGTGCCAAATGTGTTGTATAGGAAGCAGGGGCAGGACACGAAGGTTCAAGGAGGGTTCCTACCCTTTCACCCTCTCGGCAATCTTCAGAGAAGCAAGAGAGATAAAAAAAAAAAAAATGTTGGTTCTTCCCAACTTATAGTATGGGCAGACCGGCTGGCTCTAGAGAACTGGGAAGAAGAGGCAGACCAAATATGTTTAAGAAATAATATTAGCCTGGCTAGCGTGGCTCACTGGTTGAGGATCAACCTATGATCCAGGTCATGGTTTGATTCCCTGTCAGGGCACATGCCCTGGTTTCGGCCTCGATCCCCAGGGTGGGGCATGCAAGAGGCAGCCAATCAATGATTCTCTCTCATCATTGATGCTTCCATCTTTCCCTCTCCCTTCCTCCCTGAAATCAATAAAAATATATTTTTAAAAAGAAATAATATTAAATATTAATTAAAATGCATTCTATTGCTTGTACAATCATGTATATGTGGACCTTAAAGTAGCCTCGCTTTGCACTCTACTAGAAGGCAGGAAGTTTTTCTAGCTCATCTTGGCATTTCTAGCACCTAACACAGAACCAGGTGCCTCAGAGGAAGAGGAAGGGAGGGAAAGGGAAGGAGGAGATTGCTTTTAGGAAATCGCCCTTTTTCAGCGGTCCTTCCCAAGCTCCGGATCTATGACCTCCCACCAGCAGGTGGCAAGATAGTCCCTGCTCCCCTTGAAAGGGTGGGGTGGGCGGAGCATCCAAGGTCGGCGCGCGCAGCCTCCGATCCTTTTTTTCTTGGTGCACCGGAAAGAGGCGGTCCTCTTTCTTTGCCTAGCGCAGCCATGGTAAGACAACTCTTTGGCGAGCTCTTGGGATACCATCAGCCTCCATCCTCCCAGGGCCGCGACTGTCCGGGGTTTCGGGGCCCCCGCAGGGAGTGGCCGGGCGGAGGCAAACGGAGTATAGCCAGCATGGTTGGCCCAGGCGGGCTGGAGAGCGAGGGAGGGAGGTGATCGGTGGCACTGGCGGGAAGGCCTTGGTCTCTGGCGTGCCACGCATACTTCCCCCGCTGGGAGGAACGGCTTTCTAATCAGACCGGGGCCTTGGATGGACCTGGAGGGCCAGGGCTGGTGGGCAGCAGCTGCAACAGGCAGAAAAGGATTTTCTTCGTCATTGTCTTTTGGGCACAGCCTTACTTTGCGAACTGAGGCCAGTAAGCATCTGTACACAGCAATAGGCTTCCGCATGTTAAAGTGAAAGCCAGTGTCAGCTTTTGGCTTTAGAGTAAGGGGGAGCAGCTATTGGCACGTGGTTGTGCTGAGGTCAAGTTCGCGCACCAGACGCTCGTGTTGGGAAAACTTCTATTTGATCAACAAGTAGAAGCACAGATTGGATCCAGGTCCACATTTCTGTTGCTGGCTGGCTGTATGCCAAGAAGTCCATCCCCTGTCCATTTCATCAGTATAGTGTCCTAGAAAAAGTAAAAACTTCGAGAAGCAAACACTTTTAAGCAGTAACATGAAAATACTTACAAAACTCTTCCTCAGGCTCGTGGTCCCAAGAAGCATCTGAAGCGTGTAGCAGCTCCAAAACATTGGATGCTGGATAAACTCACCGGTGTGTTTGTAAGTATCATTATAATGTAATTGTGTTTCAAGGGGCAGTTTTATTGAGATATAATTGACATAATTTAAGGGACATATTTCATACTATTTCCTTTAATTTTTTTTTAATATACTTGTATTGATTTCAGAAAGGAAGGGAGAGAGAATCATAGATAGGCTGCCTCCTTTATGTCAGACATCCCTGATTGCTGTATTCATAATGTTTCTTGCAGTGCCTCCCATAAGATTTCTGTACCTCATTTATTCCACATACCACATAGTACTCTTAACATGGACTCAGGATCCACGTGTTCTTAACAGGCCTGGTCCTTTGAAGTGGGGTTGGGGGGAATACCTCTTGTTGACCTAAATTGGAGGGGGGTTGATGGACTGTCTGGTGTCTAGGTCCGTGGTCAGCAAACTGCGGCGCGTGAGCCACATGTGGCTCTTTGGCCCCTTGAGTGTGGCTCTTCCACAAAATACCACGGCCTGGGCGAGTCTATTTTGAAGAAGTGGCGTTAGAAGAAGTTTAAGTTTTAAAAATTTGGCTCTCAAAAGAAATTTCAATCGTTGTACTGTTGATATTTGGTTCTGTTGACTAATGAGTTTGCCGACCACTGGTCTAGGTAATGGATCTCAGGATTTGGAAGGTGGATTTGTATGAATCCTAACAATAGCTTGAGAGGGTGTTTTTAAAAATCATTTTACAGGCTCCTCGGCCATCTACCGGTCCCCACAAGCTGAGAGAATGTCTCCCTCTCATCATTTTCTTAAGGAACAGACTTAAGTATGCTCTAACAGGAGATGAAGTAAAGAAGATCTGCATGCAGCGGTTTATTAAGATTGATGGCAAGGTCCGAACCGATATAACCTACCCTGCTGGTTTTATGGGTAAGTGGTTAGTACTTGGCTCCTTAAAACATTAAGTCGCTCTCATCATTAGCCTTAGGAATCCATGTTGTTGTTTTAAATGGGAACTTCTTTTTTTTTTTTCTTCTTCTTACTGTGGTATAGTTAATGCAGCATGAGATAGTGGGGTCACTATAGTAACCTTGGTTACTTACTGTTTGATATCAGATGTCATCAGCATTGACAAGACTGGAGAGAATTTCCGCCTGATCTATGACACCAAGGGCCGCTTTGCTGTTCATCGTATTACACCTGAGGAGGCCAAGGTGGGTGCAAGCAGACTGGGTTTTCATTCAGTAAAATTAAGTACATGGGCTGGTCTATTGGGATGAGATGGGTAAATTAAGATTACTTAAAGTCTTGTATCTGGAAATGTCCAGTTAACAATTTGGTTAAATTCTATCATATGTGCAATTTCCTGTTGTGTTATTAAAAGCATTTCTAATAGCTGTATAGCAGTCTGTTGCTGGATGTCTAATAATGGACCCCCATTTTAAGTTAACATTCTCAACAGATTTTCTTTTTTTTATGACAGAAATAAATTCTGGTTGAATAGTGACTTCCTGGTTTTCTTTTTTAAAGGCAAGGAGAGTGATTTCTCCAAGAATTTATGAGTACCTAAAATAAGGGTCCTCTTAAGGATAAAGGACCAGAAACCAATATCTAGTCCAATCCAGTTGGCCCTTTGTCATAATCTCCATTACTCTGGAAGGGAAAGGTGTTAGTGGAGGAGACTGAAAATCCTTGGGCACTGTTTTGAAATAGCTTGAAAAAAATTAGACATTGGTTGTTTTATGAAATTTGTTATGATGGGTTACACAAAGTTTTATGGTTTCTTGAATTATTGGCTGTAAATGAAGGTTGATTTGTGTGATTCAACTCCTAACTTCCTTAGCTGCCTTGTTAATTGGCAGGCTAGAGGGCATATCCATGACATAGGGGTGATTTGATTTACTTTAAAATGTCAGGGAATGATAAATCCAAAGCAGAAACATTTTGTGAGGTATTTGTTGATTGGATTAACTTCTAATGCAATTGCAGTTCTTGAGACACTCAGTTGTGATGCAGAGGGAGCCACTAAGAGGCTCTTTTTAGAAATGGTGAGGGAAGAATTCAGGGGCTCCATGAGGCTTAAAACAGCCTGGAGAAAGGAGGGTGATCAGCCCACTCCACGGAGGAATTAGGATTTATGGTGCCTTCATGCCTTGGATTTAACATGGGAATGATGCACTGCTATCAGGAAAATCCCATGGTGACACTAGCCTAGAGAGAGGGCCAGTGTACAAGATAAATTTGTGGAGGGTGGCAAGAAAAATCAAGGACACCTTCTGCTGTAGTTCAAGAAACCTATGTAGGGCTGTTGCCTTTGGCTGCTAATTGCATTTTTTAACCTGGCGACTTGTGGCTTTGAAAGAATCTTTTTGTCCATTGTGGAGCATAGTGCATGTGCACTAGACTAAATGAGGCTAACCTTTGTGTGTTTCTAGTACAAGTTGTGCAAAGTGAGGAAGATCTTTGTGGGCACAAAAGGAATCCCTCATCTGGTAACCCATGATGCTCGCACCATCCGCTACCCTGATCCCCTCATCAAGGTGAACGACACCATTCAGATCGATTTGGAAACTGGCAGAATTACTGATTTCATCAAGTTTGACACTGGTAAGCAGCCTCTACTCTACCTGGGCATCTCTTTAAACCCCAGCTATAAGAGCTGTTTAGGTTTTTTGTTTTGTTCCATCACCATTTATCCCTTCTGTGCCATCTTCCCTACAGGAGCTGTTCTTTGCTTTTCTCTCCCCCACTCTACCCCCCCTTCTTTTTAATTTTTTTATTAATTGTACTTAACCCTTTGCACTCGCTTGCTTTTTTCTCGATTCCTTTATTCTACTTGGGATTTAATTTTTTAAATACCCCAGATTTTACAAAGCGCGGCAGTAGAATAAAAAACTGGAGTTTCTTTTCATACAAATTTATTTATTTGGATTTTTTTATATTTCAAATTATTGTACATTCAATAACCGTCACACTCGACATCCGAGTGCAAAAGGTTAATCAGTCATCACTTGCACAGGGCCTGGGTACAGAGCTTTTGTTTGAGTCTTCCAGGTAATTCCCATGCACCTAGTTAGCAACAGAATCTAGATGTCTTTTGTTGTAGTAAGGGAAACTGGAGAGTGTAGCTACTCTAATGCCCAGTATTTTTACTTCTAAGGCCCAAATGCTCAGAATATTCTGAGTGGCTGAGGTGAGGTCTGGCATAGCACATTCTCAGGCCTGTTCTAAATGTCTCAAAACTCCCCTATCTGTGGAAACAGCTTGAGGGCTGGGCAGGTAAGTCTGGTGAAAAAGCAAGCCAGCCTCTTTGTAATAAGAGCTCTTGTTAATGCTGTCATTGTGCCTTGGAAGAACAGCATAGTCTAGGCCGAGACATAGGGAGGACCTGGCAAGGTGGGTGCAGTAGAGTTCACATTTGTTAGGTGTGCTGCAAGAGGGATGGGAGAAATCTTAAGAGGCCTGGCTTGGGTAACATATCCACAGAAGTAAATTTGAATGAGAGAAGGAATTAATGAACTTACACCTGTCTCTGTCATGTAATACGCTGGGTTGTAATAGCAGATTATTCCTTCTTGCCTAGGTAACTTGTGCATGGTAACCGGAGGTGCTAACCTGGGAAGAATTGGCGTGATCACCAACAGGGAGAGGCACCCTGGTTCTTTTGACGTAGTTCATGTGAAAGATGCCAATGGCAACAGCTTTGCCACCCGGCTCTCCAACATTTTTGTAATTGGCAAAGTAAGTCTTGGGTTTCCCTTTTCTCTAGTCCAGGAAAAACCTGTAAATGCAGGTACTGCTGGGATTGCAGCTCCTGATGGACTGGCTGTGCAGAAGCTAGTGTGAAGCCTCTTCTGGGATAGGGCTCACATAGAGTGGGGTTGGGCAGACCTGTGCTTTTTCAGTGTTGCAGAATCAGCAGGGTGGGGGGCTGATCACCTTGGTTGGTGAAAAGTGCCAATGATGATCAGCCTTGTAGTTTGCATTTATGTATATGGGCAGCAGGTTTAGGGGAATGGCTCCAAGTAGTGCATGTTTCTGAAAAACCAGCATCCAAGTGTCTGAAGACTTCTTGGCTATTGCTAAGTGCTCTCACAAGCAGGCTTCTGTTCCTTTAAATGAGATGACAAATGTGCCGAACTGCTAATGGAGTTGGTGTATAGCAGGTTTTGATTCTTGTTTTCTCCTTCAGGGCAACAAACCATGGATTTCCCTACCCCGTGGAAAGGGTATCCGCCTCACCATTGCTGAAGAGAGAGACAAGAGACTGGCGGCCAAACAGAGCAGTGGGTGAAGTGAGCTCTAGGTGACATGATTGGAAAAGTCTTTGTACTTAATTAAAGATAATACAGCATGATTAATTGCCTTTTTGGTATGAGAGGGTTGGGGTTTTTTGTTTTAATTTAATTTCCTGCTATTGTACTTTATAACATGTAAAACAGATGGAATTTTTCAGACATTCTATTTACCTTCCTGTGTCTGTTATAGGCTGGGCTTGGGTGGTGATGGGAAAGAGAACACACCTGACAAAGAAGAAACAGCAGCCCTTGAGTTGGCCAAGACCTTGACTATCCTGTTAAGTCTTCTTGGCTTTAAAAGAAAATCAGTACCTTCCTTTATCTCTGGTCTTCCTGCCATTGCTATCCTCAACTCCAACCTCAGAGGTCTCTGCAAAACAGAAAGTGTGTGGAAAATAAACTTGTTCCTACTTCCTTACTGTGTAGTGTCAGGTGGGACTTGACTGCCAAACTCCAAAAGTGTCCCTGCTGTAAGGTGTGCTAGGTCCTATACCTGTTCATCCCGAGCCCTGGGTCTCCTCCAAGAATTATTGTGCCTTTTGCTGTTAGCCTTCTCAACCAGCAATTATTCCCATTACACTATAAAGCATGTCTTGCAAAAACCAAAAGTACCTTTGTCTCCCATAGCCAGGCTTCTCAACCATCACGTTCATTTAACGTCATTATTTGCTGCAATCTACGCAGGCTTCCTAAATCATCCCACCATGACAGGTTTGGGGTTGAAAAACTTGGGCATATTTCTCCATCTGAGGTGTGATGAGTCTGTGCCAAGTCACTGTATATTTAACTGGGGTTGTCTAAATGGTATCCCTGGTTCCCGGGCCTTGTGGTTCAGAGAAGAGGCCTGCTAAGGAACTGGCTTGGCCCATGGCTGTGTCAAGAGTGGCAGAATACTGGTCTGGAATAACTGAACATCCAAATCATTCATCTAAAGGAGGCATGTCCAGGAATCTCAAGCCCAGGTTTGGCAGCACAGGACTCCCCTGCTTGATGAATTGCAGACTTCAATGCACCACTGGCAAGGGCCTCAGGACCTCTGCCTAAGAAGAAGGGAAGAGTAGAATCTTACCAATACAGGCAGTTGTGAGGTTCAAGGTTAGAAGTAAACTGGTGCTCCCTTGAGGAATGGGCAAGTGAGGCTAAAAAGTCCCAAGTACGAGGGTCCCTGAATGCTGGTGGATTCTCTGCTGCACTCACTTTGGCTGCACTTCTTTCTAGGTTCTAAGTCTCAGCTAAGGAACCAAAGCAAATGGGAATGAGGCCTCTAAGTTGGTTCCACAAGTGTGGTTTTTTCCTGGATACTGATAGGCCGGCCATCTTACATAATGGGAATTAGTGCATTCAGCTGCAGTTTCCTCACATCACCAGAGTTTTTTTAAAAGACATTTTTAATTTGTTTTTATTTTTTTATTAGCAACTAACCCCATTGTAGGAAAGGTTTCCATCCTAACACTAGATCATGTCAACAGACTCAGCCAAAGTGGCCTGTATCAGAATGAGCTACAAGTTTACAAATAAAATAGCTCTTTGTAGGGCTTTTCAAGGCTTCCAGTTTGATTCATAAACTCTTTAACAGTTTTTACAGATCATCTCAGCAAGGAGGCAGACATGGTCCCAAAATGAAACCAGAATTTGGCAGGGCAGCCTCATGCCCCCATCAGAGGGCAACACAACTTTGAGAACAAGAATACAAACATCTAGGACTTGTATAGTGCTTCATAGTTCACAAGTGACATCTTGATTTTTTTTTAATTTTAATTCTCATCCAAGGAAATGTTTTTATTGATTTTTAGAGAGGAAGAGAGAGAAATATTGCTTGCCTCCCGTATACACCTGGACCGGGGATGGAATCTACAACCTTTTCTGATGTATGGGAGAACACTCCAGCCAGCTGAGCCACCCAACAAGGGCCCATCTTGATTTTTTAATATCCAAATCCTGTGTTCTTGTTGCTAAACTACAGACAGTGATATCCATCCCACTGCTCCCTGATCGGTGCCCATCTATCCAATCATCTGTCATGGCAAATTCCACTTTACCAGTTACTCAGGCCAAACACGACATGTCCTTGACTTGTTTCCTTTTATCATGCTCCACATATAACTTTATTAGAAAATCCTGTTAGCTTTACCTTCAAAATATATGTAGAATCCATATTTGGTGGTATTTAGAAATTATTAATTTTCTGTGTAATCAGTCATCTTTCATAGATACATACTGAAGGATTTGCAGAAGAAATGAGAAGCAATTTGGAATTGCTTTTAAAATAATCTAGTGGGTGATGATCAATGAAACAAAATTGTCCATAATGTTAAAACTGGGTAATGGGTACATGGGGTTCATTACACTAATAGCTCTATATGTGTTTGATATTTTTCATAATAAACTTATAAAAGAAGCAAATAGTATGGTGTCTGCCCTTCTTCCCAAATGAATTTGGACCACTTATTGCCAGCATTGCTACCACCTTGGTCTGAGCTGCCAAACAACTCTTGCCTATATTGTAGAATAGAGTAGCAATTTTTTTTTCCCCAGTCACTTTTTATTGACTTTGTTAATGTTACAAGAGTTCTTGCACTGCCAAACCATGCCTGAGAATTCAAAGAAAAAAATGGTACAATGGACATCCTCTCCACCCATCATACAGCATATTAGAACTTGATTCATGTGCATTTTAACAATTTCACAATCTTAAAAAGTTGTAACAAGAGTTGGTTTTAAATCTGCAGGTCTTCAGTTTTCTAGTACAGTAAGCCATTAAATAAGTTCCACATACCCATCTCAGTTCATTCCTCAGTAATATAACCCTCAACAAAATTCTGCTGGGGAAAAAAATGCATACTTTTCAGGGAAAATATGTGGCTCAAGGTCCAAGAGATTTGTTAAGATTTTTAGTTCCCAAATGAAGTCTTCAGTTTAACCAAGAATCCCTTATTTCTCGCTTAGTCATCCAACCTCTCCTTGGTTTGCTCAGCAACTTGCCCAAACACAGCTGAAGGCAGGCGTCCCAGCCCACCACCTCAGAGAACACCAACATTATTGCCCAGGAATGGTTGGCAGTCCTGTCAGGAGATCTGGAACCCCCCCAAGAGTCCGATTCCTGTGTTGACACTTTTATCAAGACTAAACTCCCACAGAAATATGCTCCCGTTATCAGGCTAGTTTTACTCACCCGCTTGCTTCACTCTTGCCAGTAGCAAGTCTGCAACTCCCCCCATTTGGCAAAGGGATTTATTACAGAGAAACCAGACTGCATCAAGTGGTCGCACACCACTTTGACATATTTCTATTGAACCAAAGATACAAAACTAGGAAATTATCATACTATATCATTAGATGGAAAGAAACTTTTCAGTAAACCTGGCTATCTTCCTGAAGTCCCTTTTCAGGACTAAAAATGACTGAATAGTTTAGGCTGTAATTATGAAAACAGAAGTGCTACGTCGCCTGTGGTTTGCCCCTGATTTTAAATGAACAGCATGAAGACACACCAGAGGGTTGATAACAGAGCTACCCCAGGACAATCTACAGAATGTCCAGTAACTTAAAAATTTGGGCACAAATATATCTGAAATTGTCAAAGACTATGCAAGATCCATGAAACCTAAGTGGGTTTTAGGTTGAGATTCTGCTCATGTTGCTTTGAATTTGTAAGAATGGGTCAGTGGATCCCCTTGGCCTGAGCAGAAACCATCCTCTTTCCACTGCAGTTAACTTTACAATTAGACCTGATTCGAGGAGGCTTTAGCAGCACCTGAAGTAGAGCCCCCTGCACCCACTGCCCTTTCCATCAAAGGCTTTTTGGTTCCCCTCTAGGGATTGGCAATTTCACAATTCTAATGCATATTTCAGGTCACTTACTTAACTAAGCAATATGCTTTGTCAAAGAACTTCTTCCAAGTCAAAGCAAAAAAGGCCTTAATGTGGAACATAGAGAAAGCACTACCCCAATGAAAAATTACTAAAAGAAACAAGATTATTCCCTCCCATGCCCCCCTCCCCACTTGGTGGACCCAAGTTTCGTTGAATTTGTGGTTACCTCAGAATACAACTCAAAGTTTAAATTAGAAATCCCAGCCCTACACAGAGAATCTGAATACATCTGTTCTTTTGAGAGTGGCACGTTCCAGAGGTCTAATAGCCACAGCCCACTACGGAGCGCATTCCCGGAGGGTGGGGCACAGGACAGGTTAGTTAAGGTCACTTAAATCTTCATCTTTTACAGCAGATCAGAACCCAGACGCTGACTCTCTGCAGGATTTCTGATAGGAATCCAGTAGAGCTGGTTGTAAGTTCCATATCGCCACTTAAGAGCTGTAACGTTCTAATCCACAAGTTGTGATCCACATGAGTACAGCATATCTGAGGTAGTAAACCTTACAAAGGCTCAGAATCTGAACATAAAAAGATTTTGAAATGACCACTGGCTGCCGTTTTTTGTGGGTTTGTGTTTTGTTTTTGTGGGGGTTTTTTGTATTTGCAGAGTAATTATTATGAGAGAACACTGCTGAATCTAGTTCACACATTTATAATAATGAAAATCCTCCTAAATTCAATATACACAGAGCAGTTGTGACACTTGAAACTTCCATAGTGCGATAGGGCCGGTCACTTATATCGAGGGGTCTGCATCGGTTGCTGTCGGTCCAGCAGAGATCAGATGAAGAATGGCTGTTCATGGTGGTTAGCGGTGGTCTAGTTACCTTGGAAGGGGTAGCAAAGACCATTCCTTAATTGTACTGTGTGTGGCTGTTTGTTTGATTTTCAAGCACAGTGTACTGGTTGTCTAGCTGAAGTTTAAGGGCCTGGTTTTTTGAAACCTCATCCCTACCTCTAGTTTTGTGTCTTACTACTTCAAAGCTCTTCTCCATTTCTTTATCCTTTCGGCTTTCTACATGCTTGGCAGTGGACTGCAGGGATGGGAACTGTGTATCACTGTATATTTCTGGTGGTCCTTGTGGTGTTTTCCTTATTGTGGTTAACCTGGCTCCAGGAGGCCTATACACACCACTAGTCATTGCCGGTTCTGGGGTTTCTGTAACAATTACTGGAGCAGGAGGTGCTTGTACCGGAGCTGTTTTATTCCAGGGACCTGAAGATTTTTCTACACCACCACCACCACCTCCGCCTTCTTCCCAATTATCACCAGGATCTTCTCTTTTTTCCCTATCATCTTCTTCCTTTTCACTTATTTGCATTGCCTGAACTCTGAGGCCGCTGTAATCCACCTCTTTCTGCTCAAATTCTTTCCACTCATCTTCATTCTTCGTCACGGCCTTGGGTGGCGGCCCCAGGGCCCACGGCCCCCGCGGTCCCGCCGTCGCCCGGCCGGGCCCCCACGCCCGCCCCACTGCCCGCCGCGCCGGCGGCTCCGCTGCTCCCGCCAGCGGCACCCGTGGCGCCCGCGGCACTCGCTGCCCGGTTGCTTCGCTCCTTCTTCTTCTTGTTGTCCCTCTTGGCTAAGAAGTTGTCCAGGCTCCGCTCCTCCGTCTCGGCCATGGCCTTGGCCTCCTCGACCCGGATGGGTGGGGCCGGCAGCGGGGACGGCCCGCGGGGCTCCGACCTCTGGGTCGACGCCGACTCCACGCTCAGGCTCCCGGGTGCGGCGACGCCTCAGCCCCGCGGGGTTGCCGAGGCGTGTGCGGCCGGGCAGGCGGCTCCCCCCCCACCCCCCGCGAGCTGGCGGGCGGTGGTACGGTCCGCCTGATGGATCACGCGCAGCTACTGGCGCCCGAGCCCGCCTAGGATACTGCTGCCGCCGCGACCCCGGCGCAGGATCCCGCCCGCTCCGCAGTCGGAGGGGAAAAGGCTAGAGTAGCAATTTTAAATCTTTTTCATCTCTTGGCACACATAAACTAATTAAAATTCTGCGGCACACCAAAAGTATATATTTTTTGCTGATCTAACCCCAAAAAAGGGGTATAACTTTGATTGATTTACAAAAAAGATTATCTACCATTTTTACGCCAATGATACTTTTTTAAAAGTCAGGTGCCCCTCTGGGGTGGCTCAATGGTTGTGCATTGACCTATGAACCAGCAGGTCACTTGGATTCCTGGTCAGGCTCGATCCCCAATAGGAGGCAGCTGATTGATGATTCTCATCATTGATGTTTATATCTCTCCCTCTTTCTGAAATCAATAAAAACATTTTCTTTAAAAATCAGGTGCCTATACAAGTATATAAGGATTTCTGGTACCAAGAATTAACCAGTCAGACACAACCTAATTATGTGATGTGACCAATAAGATGGAACTATATAGTTCAAGAGCAAGACGGCATTCATACCGGCAACCATTGTTATGGTGGCTGTTGTCATTTTCTTATTTGACAATCTAAGGGAAAAGAGATTAGTGACCCTGACTAAATAGTCAGGTGTTGCATGTTTTAAAAATTATTGTGGCACACCGGTTGAAAATTGCTGGATTAGAGCATTTGCCCCTGACTGGTCTGGCTTTCATCCTTGCCCCCATACAGTCTCAACCCAACAGCCAGAGGCATCCTGTTTAAAGTGTGTAAGTCAGGTCAAGTCACTACGAAGAGCCCCTGATGGCTCCTGTCTCACTCAAACTAAAACCCACAGTCATCACAAGGCCCTATGAGGCCCCCACAATCTGGCCTCTGACCTAATCTATTACTACTCTACCCCAGCTCAATCTGTTCCAGCCACACTGGCCTCCTGCTGTTTCTTGAACATGAGGGTTACTCTCCTGTCTAAGCACCTTGCACTGACTCCTTTTGTAATACACATAACTTATAGTATGAATATTTTCAAATATACGGAAAAGTCAAAAGAGTAGAATGATGAATACCTATGTAGACATCAGCTAGATTCCATAATGGAATTTCTCTACTAGAGGCCCAGTGCACACTGGGGGAAGGGAGATGTCCCTCACCCCAGCCTGCAACTCTCCAATCTGGGACCACTCGAGGGATGTCCGACTGCCCATTTAGGCCCGATCCCTGCTGGCTAACAACCGCTTGCCTGCCTGCCAGCCTGATCACCCTCTAACCACTCCCCTGCCAGCCTGGTTGATGCTTAACTGCTCCCCTGCCGACCCGATTGCCCCTAACTGCCCTCCCTTGCCAGCCTGGTCGCCCCTAACTGCCCTCCCCTGCAGGCCTAGTTGCCCCCAACTGCCCTCCCCTGCAGGCCTGGTCCACCCCACCTCCCCTCCCCTGCAGGCCTGGTTGCCCCTAACTGCCCTCCCCTGCTGGCCCAGTCACCCCTAAGTGCCCTACCCTGCCAGCCCCATCACCCCTAACTGCCCTCCCCTGCCAGCCCGGTTGCCCCTAATTGCTCTCCCCTGCCGACCCGGTCACCCCCAATTGCCCTCCCCTGCAGGCCTGGTCCCCCCCCAACTGCCCTCCCCTGCTGGCCCGGTTGCCCCTAACTGCCTTCCACTGACGGCCCGGTCGCCACCAACTGTCCTCCCCTGCAGGCCTGGTTGCCCCCAACTGCCCTCCCCTGCAGGCCTGGTCGCCCCCAACTGCCCTCCCCTGCTGGCCATCTTGTGGTGGCCATCTGTGTCCACATGGGGGTGGCCATCTTTGACCACATTGGAGCGGCCATCTTGTGTGTTGGAGTGATGGTCAATTTTCATATCACCTCTTTATTATATAGGATGTAGACATGAACACACACACCTATTTTTATGAACCCTTTGAAAGTAAGTTGCAGGCATGACCTTGATTTTCCTAATGCCAAGAGATGGCAAGTGCTGGCTCCAAGATGCTCCACCTACGGAGTTAATTTCCATGTTACCTGGGGTATAAACTAAATCCCAGGAAAGATGCTATCTTTTCAGGTATGACTTTTCCATCCTGAATCAGGGGAATCTATTCATCTGTCCCAGGTTGTTGGGCCTGGAAAATTCCCCAGATCCAAAGGTCAATCCTAAAGCCCAAAGAGAGAATGAAAAATGAAAAGTTTTGTTTTGTGGAGGCAGGAGTTTGTGGGCTGATTTTCTCTACCATTCTGACTTCTGAGAATGTTGTACTGTTTGAACAATAAATAATAATAACAAATAATGTTCCCAGGAGACAACCAACAGCATAATAATAATAATAATAACAACAGAAAGAAGAAACTTCCCAAGAGCTAACAGCTTTTCAGTTTATTCCCAGGGCTTTTCTAGGGATATGCTCATGTATTTTCCTTAGCTTTTCTAGCAGTGAACATGTGTAATCAGTGATGTGCTGATAAATGGTTAACAACTAGCTCCTTGAGAAAAAGTGTGTGTGTGTGTGTGTGTGTGTGTGTGTGTGTGTGTGTATAGGTTTAGTATAAATTCTGATATAAAGGATATATAACACAATTTATAAATAATAATAAAGTAGGCAATACTCTTTACTGTGAATTCCATATAGCCAATTGATTGTCACAGAATGCTTTTATTGATTTTTGCCAACTTCTTGTATCCAATGGTTATATAGTTCTGACAAGAGTGTTCATTGATATTTTTGTTTGTGGTAACAAATAGGGCAAAAGTGAAACAAGGCTGTATGTTAGAACTTCACTTGTTTGTCAATGATTTGAGCAACTATTTTGCTGAGTCAGATAATAGTTTTTTAATACTGAAAGAATATTTCCTTAATTTTTTGTACTCACAATGTAATGGTTGTAAGACACTTCTAAGAATATTTTCTCCATCACTTCCTTAATTCTAGACAATCGACAAAACCATCAAGTGCTGATTTGTAGTGTTTACCAATTTCCATGGCCCACTGCAAGCTACTGCCATGATGTCACTAAACAGGAAGCTGGGAAGAGCACACCATTATATAGCATTTCTACCATCCAGATGCAATAGGTCTAAAGAATTTCATGCTCATATTTAATAGTAAAATAATTAAGGAGCGATGAGTTTTTAGTATTTACTTATTACCTTTGTATTTAATATAATTTACTTAGTTTTAAGTATATTGTTATTTTTTAAATAATTTAAATATTTATATAGCTTACATATTTAATAATGGCTGATTTGAACAAGTGGCTCAGAATATTCCTGAAAAGTTAACAATTGGTTCCCATGAGCTGGTATGAGCCAGTTCCAGCATACTCCCACCCAAGTCTCCCCTCTACACACTGCAGCCGGATCCCTAGAACCCAACGCAAATTGTGTCATGTCTCCAATATGTCTTGTTCAAATGCACTGTCTGTAGAATCAGGTCCAACTTCCTCTGCTAGCCTGCAAACTCTCCCCAGTGTGGTGCTAAGCCATACTCTCAAAAGAAGGATAACACAGCAGCTCCCAACTCCAGGTCTCTATTTGCCAGGACTTCTTTCTGGGATGTCAGACCCACATAGTTACCTGGACATCTCTTGGATGGTCCCCAGACATGTCAAATTCAGCATGTCCCAAATAGAGCTCATCATTTTCCACTCCCTTCCTCTCCTCTCTGATTTTCTTTTAGGTCCTCATATTTACTCTGTTCCCATCTCTCTTCATACACTATTTTCTTCCAGACACTTTTTTTCCACTCCATCCCCTGCTTAACCCCTCCCCTACCTTTTTTCTACCTGACTCTCACCCATCCTTTAGGTCTCAGCTGAGATGTTGCTTTCTTTGAGAAACCTCTGGGAAGGTTAGGGGCCCATAGCACATCATTTCCTTGTTTTTCCATCATAGATTTTTCTACACTGTATTAAAATTGTCTATTTAATTGTCTATCTTCCCCAAAAGAGTGTGAGGTCCATAAGGCTAATCTTGATCGCCACTATACCCCCAGTAGCTAGCCCAGTTACTGGCACATTGTGGATGCTAAACAAATGAATAAATGAGAGGTATATCCTGCAGTTCCCTTACAAAACCTCCTCTCCACATGTCTTCTTTCCTCACCGTTCCCCAAGCACATCTTGTACTTTTTCACTCCCCCTTCCCCCCAAAACTATAGTTTTTGCTTTTGCTTAAGGGGACAAGGTGAGAAAATGTCACCTTCTGAAATTGGAGCTAATAAAATCAACATTGAATGGATGAGATCAGCCATCTGCAAAGTAATCCACTTTAAGTGTTGGTTTGTAAATATAGTGCCAATGGACAAGGGTGCTTCTCAGGTCTCTATGGTGACCAGCATATTGCCACAGGCTTGGAATCTGCCAAATATCAAGAAAGTGATAATGTCAATCAATTGTAACCAGATTTCTAGAGATAATGCTGTATAAGCAGGAGGGCCCTTATCTATATGGGGTCTTGGAAAGAATTGAGCCAAAGAGCAACACATTTTCCATGTTTGATCATCATCAGGTGCGACATGCAGACCTTTGAAGTTTACAAAGCATCTCCATGTGCCACATCAGTGACTCTTCATGGTGACTCCGCCAAGTGGGCCTTATTCGGCCCTTTACAGAAGACAAAAATGAAGTTCAGGGAAGTGAATCAACATGCCCTATCCCCCCACCCACAAGGCACACACCTTCACTAAGCCCACACAGAGTGAGGGGGTTGTGAAACCAAAGACAGAAATACCTCTAGGGCAATGATAGAAAGTTCTTGCAGTGACCAGGTGGTCAACCTTCTGGCTTTGGTTCAGTCTGATTCTGTGCTCAGCAGCTTTTAGCTTTGAAGAAGTTTGGCTCAGAGGGTGGGGGCTTGGAGAGTATTGCTGCCAGGCTAGTCTCTTGTTCATTCAGCAAACATTTATTGGCCAACTACTATGTGCCCAGCAGTGCTAAAAGCTGGGAATAAAGTGATGAATGAGACAGAGTTCCTTGCCAAGATGATGGCCTAATCCAGGAGTCTGACAAGTAAATAATTACAAATATGGTGTGATAGAAGCTCTAGAAAGGAAGCACAGGGTGCTCTGGGGGCCTGTAGAAGAGACATCTACATTGACCTGGGGGAGGGTTTGAAGTGTTTTCCAGAGGAATTGATGTCTGAGCCCATAATGAAAGGGACTTAGCAATACAAAAGGGGGCTAGAGAAATCTATGGATGAGGAGAGAAAAACTTTCCAGGGACAGAGAGTAAGAAAGCTGGGGTAGGGGGCAAGAGTGTGTGCTAATAAAAGGCAAGGGAAGACAGATGGGGAAGGTTGTGAGAGGTGAGGCTGGAGTGATAATCATAAAGTCCAAATTAATATAATAATAACATACAAAACAATATAACAAGATCCATAATATTATTCACAATGATTCATCAGTTGATTAAATATATAATTTATGTGGCTGGTATCAATACCTTTATAATCATAAGATCTAACTTGCAGTGAGTGATTCAACTGCTTCCTTGCAGAACACTACATGCACTATCTCCTCTCACCCTCACAACAAACCTACTTTACAAATGAAAGAAATTCGCAGGTTAGAGAGGTTAAGAAGTATAGCAAAAGTCACATTGGTGGCCCAGCTGGCATCAGGATCTAGGTTTGATATAGACTCCAGAACCCATCCTGGAAAATGGCTTGCCTAATAGCAAGCACCACACCTCATCAGATATATATAGGAATTTGGACTTAATCTTAAGAGAAATAAAGTCCTCGAAGAGTTTTGGGCAAGGAAGAGACACCTATATTTGTTTTAAAAAAAACTCACCCTGGCTGTGGGGTGGAGGATGGACTAGAAAGGGGAGAAAAAGGCAGAGTGGGCAGGGGAAGGCTTTTGCTTTTTACTTCATTAGATGGTGGTGGCTTAAACTAGAGAGGGAGTGGTAGAGGTACAAAGAGTGTATTCATGAGATATGTAGGAGGTCACATTTACAGGCCCTGGTATATGATGGGATGTGGGAGTGAAGGCAAGGAAAACTTAAGGATAACTCCTGGGGTTCTGGCTTAAGCAGATGGATAAATAGCAGAGCCATTCCTTGAGAAGAGGAACATAGAAGGAGAAAGAGGTTCCGACATCCATTGAATTCACAGTGCAGGTGGAGTTCAAGGTCCATGAGAGACACTAAGGATAAGAGCTCTGGGAGACAGCTGAAGAGATGTTTCTAGAGCTCTAAGAGGAAGTCTGGACCAGTCACCAGGATAAAGAAGCTGATTCCAGCCGTAGAAGAATGATGTCTCCCAGATGTGTCTAGTGAGAAAGGCACGGGCAGGTGCACACCTCTGTTTGAGAGAGGACAAGGTGAAAAAGGTCTGCTAGGCACTGCAAAGGGTCTGCTTCCTCCTATGGGAGGAGACACCTGGCAAACTTGATACAGAGCTGACACTTCAACTCCTTGAATTGAAAGGACCTTTGGAAGGTATTTAGTTCAAACCTCTCACTTACAGGTGCCTCCCCAAACAGGAACCACTGCCAGTTTGAGCACTAGTGTATTTTGCAGTGAGGGTGAGGGCTTGGGGCTGGGTCTCCAGCCATGGGAATGGCTACTTAAACTTAATCCCACTCTCTTAATGCATCCCAGTCCTTCCTTAGGATACAAGGCTCTCACATGTGTGACAAGAGACAGCATAGTACAGCTATTAAGCATATGGCCTTTGCAGCAAGACTGCCTGTGTTCACAATCTCCACCAACATTCACTAGCTGTTCAACACTAGGCAATAAATTCACCTTCCCTCCCAATTCTCAGCTTTCCCATCTGTAAAATGGGGGACAATAGTTGTAACAACCTCACAGAGTTTGTTGCAAGGGTAAAATGAATTAGAACATTCCCTGGCAGGTAGAAAACTCTATTGAGTGTTAGCTGATTCTGGCCAATGAAAATGTGTCTGACTCATTACAGTTTCCAAATCCATATTCTCCAGAGCCAGATTGTTCAATAAAAATGCTTATGACATGCCCGGCTGGTGTTGCTCAGTAGTTGAGCATCTACCCATGAGCCGGTTATGCCAGCTCGCGGGCTCAATCCCTAGTGGCGTGCAGGAGGCAGCTGATCAATTATTATCTCTCATAATTGATGTTTCTATCTCTCACTCCTTCTCCCTTCCTCTCTGAAACCAATAAAAACATATTTTAAAATGCTTAGGGCATTCAGAAAGCTGGAACAACAACAAAACTTTCTGGGAAAAGAATATGATAGTTGGTATTTCCAAGAATTCTACCAAAGTAGCCATCACAGGAAAAATCCAAACTTGGTCGGACTTTCTTCCCCTTTTTACAGTTTGATATAAATTTTCCTCTGAGTTACCTAATGATAGCATTGAGTATGGAGGGGGGACAGGGATCAAGGTAGAATTCACATCTTTTCAGTACTTAGAACTTCTGAGTCATAGTCTCAGATAATCCCATTTGAGCCTCTCATCAAGCCTGTGAAGAAGGTGTCATTATATCCTTTGTAGAGGTGGAAAATAAGGCTCAGAGAAGTAAAAATCACAACTTAATAGGGATGGGGCTGGATGGGAACACAGACAGCCTGCTGTCAAAGCCTCCCATGAGGCGGGGGAGGGGGAGAGGAAGGGTTGGTATTCGTGGTTCGGGCTGGGGGGGCGGTCCTTGACAAGGGCTGATTGATCTCATGTAAGCTAATTCATGATTTTGGGCAAGGGGGCCCTGGTGGCAGGCCCCAGGCCAGGGCAATTCAGGCCAGAAGGCAAAGATGACTCTTGAGGCCTTTTGGGGGCCATATGTTCACAATCAGTGTGTGTATAGCTAGAGGGAGGAAGACTGTCCTGGCCAGTGGCCAAACCAGATGTTTATTGTGTGACTTCACACAGCACAGAGCTCAGTAACCCCTAGCTATACTGGGAATTTGTGTGCCATAGTTACAATCAGCTCCATCCTGTAACTCATATGGTTTCAAAGGTCCTCTGGGTCAAGGCTGGTCCAAGGTACAGTAAGGGAGGTGGGAGGTTGGCCTCCCATTCCCTCACACCTCCCTGTTGAGGCCCGGTTTCTGGTTTCTTGCACGTGACTTTCTTTCCTCACACTCTCCCCACCCCCAGGTGCTCCCTGTCCTTCTATAGTCTTCCCCACTTCAGGATTCCACTGAAGCCTGCCTAACTATTTTTTTTTAAATATATTTTATTGATTTTTTACAGAGAGGAAGAGAGAGGGATAGAGAGCCAGAAACATCGATGAGAGAGAAACATCGATCAGCTGCCTCTTGCACACCCCCTACTGGGGATGTGCCCGCAACCAAGGTACATGCCTTGACCGGAATCGAACCCGGGACCCTTGAGTCCGCAGGCCGACACTCTATCCACTGAGCCAAACCGGTTTCGGCCTGCCTAACTATTGACTTCATTCTCCCCTGCCTATTGTGAAGTATGAGCTCCTTTTTCCCTCTTTTCCACCTAACAAAGCCCCACTCATTCTTCACAGTCATCTCCAAGCTCAGCCCTACCATGAAGCTTTCCCAGCTTTCTCAGAAAGGGAATGACAAGGGGCAAATGGCTTCCTCAGAAAGGGAATGACAAGGGGCAAATGCTCAGAGAACACCTACTCTGTGCCTGCCTGCTGTGGAACTGGGGTTTTTACATATCTCGCCTCATTAAATCTTCACAACAGCTCTTTGAGCTGCTACAGGTGAGGGAACCTGGGTTCAGAGATGGAAAGCAACTTGCCCAAGGTCACAAAACTGAGAAGGGCGGGGGTTGTAGCTCAATTTAATTGCTGAGTCTTTGTGAACTTGAACTCTCTCCAGTTCCTACCATACTTCCTGTCCTAAAACACATTTCTCCTTGATCACCTTAGATTCCTCTCTTCATCCCACCATCAACAAGTCCTACTGACGCTACCTTTGAAGTATATCCAGAATCCACTTTTCACCATCTTCATAGGTGCAACCCTCATCTAAGCTGCCATTTTTCACCTGAATTATTACAATGGTACCCTAACTGCTCCTTTGCCCCTAAAAGTGTTCTTAACTGTTTCATCTTTGTCCCTCACACCCCTCTCCCCCACAGTTTATTCATCACACAGAAACCAGAGGGATCCTATTAAAACACAAGTCAAATCATGTCATGTCTCCATCTCAAAATCCTGCAATGATTCTGTGGACCGTAAGAAAGAAGATGCCAATAAACGATCCAATCAAAAAATGGGCAAAGGACCTAAGTAGACACTTTTTGAAAGAGGACATACAGAAGGCTGAGAGACATATGAAAACATTCTCAAAGTCACTAATCATTTGAGAGATGCAAATCAAAACAACAATGAGGTACCATCTCACACCTGTCAGAATGGCTACCATCAACAAATCAACAAACAACAAGTGCTGGAGAGAATGTGGAGAAAAAGGAACCCTCATACACTGCTGGTGGGAATGCAGACTGGTGATTAACATTTGAATCCATAAATTGAGAAAAGCAGATTCTCTCCTCAGTGCAGGTGGGCCTCACCCAATGCATTGAAGGCCTGAACACTAAAAGGTTTAGTAAGGCCCTAGACAGTTTGGCTCAGTGGATAGAGCTTCAGCCCAAGGACTGACGGGTCTCAGGTTTGATTCCAGTCAAGGGCATGTACCAATTGCAGCTTGATGCCCTGGTAGGGCTCATGCGGAAGGCAACCAATCTAGGTGTCTCTCTCACATCAATGTTTCTCTCTGTCTCTCCTCCTCCTTTCCACTCTCTCTAAAAATCAATGGAAAAACATCCTTGGGTAAGGATTTTTTTTTAAAGGTTGAATAAGAAGGAAATTTTTCTCTCTGTCTTTCTTGGAGCTGGGACATCAGTCTCCTGCCCTCGACTCAGACTGTAATTTACACCATCAGCTCTCCTGGGTCTCAGGCCTTTGCACTTGGACTGGAACTATATATAGGTTTCCCCTGCTATCTGAAAGTAGAGAGTTCCTATGAAACCTTTCATAAGTCAAAAGAGCATAAAGTGAAGGAGCAATTATCTTAGGACACATCTTGCTAACAAATGCAGAAAATAAAACGAGGAAAGCACAGATGTTCACAGACACAGCTCAAAGCTCCATGGCTTGGTGTTGAGAGGATGAGTGTAGTTCCTGGGGAAGAGCCTGGCAGGGCCACTCTCCTGCTCAGGATGCATGCTGCCTCTACAACCACAAACAAAACAAAACAAATGCTGAACACCATTTTCACCTTTTTTCCGCAAAAGCTAAAATCCTCTTTGGATTTCCTTTAGTTACCATAAAAGGGCAATAATGCAGGCCTTTCCTAAAAACAAAGTGATGTAAAGTGAACTTTTGAAAAACAGAGGACACCTGGATACCTCCTTGGTTACCAGCTTGACCACTGCACATCTTGCAATTAGATTCCAAAATTGTGTGAGCCAGTTCTTTTTAAAAAAATAAATCTTTATTGTTCAGATTATTACAATTGTTCCTCTTTTTTCTCCCCATAGCTCCCCTCCACCCGGTTCCCACCCCACCCTCTGCCCTTACCCCGCCCCCCCACTGTCCTCATCCATAGGTGTACGATTTTTGTCCAGTCTCTTCCCGCACCTCCCACACCCATTTCCCCCCGAGAATTGTCAGTCCACTCCCTTTCTATGCCCCTGATTCTATTATATTCACCAGTTTATTCTGTTCATCAGATTTTTTATTCACTTGATCTTTAGATTCACTTGTTGATAGATATGTATTTGATGTTCATAATTTTTATCTTTACCTTTTTCTTCTTCTTCCTCTTCTTAAAGAATACCTTTCAGCATTTCATATAATACTGGTTTGGCGGTGATGAACTCCTTTAGCTTTTTCTTATCTGTGAAGCTCTTTATCTGACCTTCAATTCTGAATGATAGCTTTGCTGGGTAGAGTAATCTTGGTTGTAGGTTCTTGCTATTCATCACTTTGAATATTTCTTGCCACTCCCATCTGTCCTGCATAGTTTCTGTTGAGAAATCAGCTGACAGTTGTATGGGTGCTCCCTTGTAGGTAACTGTTTTTCTCTTGCTGCTTTTAATATTCTCTCTTTGTCTTTTGCTCTTGGCATTTTAATTATGATGTGTTTTGGTGTGGTCCTATTTGGATTCCTTTTGTTTGGGGTTCTCTGTGCTTCCTGGTCTTGTAAGTCTACTTCTTTCACCAGGTGGGGGAAATTTTCTGTCATTATTTCTTCAATTAGGTTTTCAGTATCTTGCTCTCTCTACTCTTCTGGCACCCCCATAATTCGGATGTTGGTATGCTTGAACTTGTCCCAGAGACTCCTTACACTATCTTCATATTTTTGGATTCTTTTTTCTTTTTGCTTTTCTGGTTGGGTGTATTTTGCTTCTTTGTATTTCAAATCTTTTACTTGATTCTTGTATCCTCTAGTCTGCTGTTGGATCTCTGTATATAATTTTTTTATTTCAGTCAGTGTATGCTTAATTTCTAGTTGGTCCTTTTTCATATCCTCGAGGGTCTCGCTAAATTTATCAGCGTTTTCTTTTTTTTTTCTTTTAAATATATTTTATTGAATTTTTTACAGAGAGGAAGAGATAGGGATAGAGAGTTAGAAACATCAATGAGAGAAACATCCATCAGCTGCCTCTTGCACACCCCCTACTGGGGATGTGCCCTCAACCAAGGTACATACCCTTGACTGGAATCGAACCTGGGACCCTTGCGTCTGTAGGCCGACGCTCTATCCACTGAGCCAAACCGGTTTCGGCTAAATTTATCAGCCTTTTCTAGAAAATTCTTGAAAAACCTTATAACCATGGTTTTGAACTCTATATCCAGCAGTTTGCTTTCCTCCATTTCTTTCATTTTTGACCTGTTTCTCTGTCTCCACATTTTGGCTGCTCCCCTGAGTTGATAGAGTGGCTTTGTGTGCTAGGTGTCCTATAGGGCCAAGTGGCTCAGCCTCCCCAGTTACCTGAGGTGGACACTCTTGCTGCACCCCTTTGTGGGCTGTGTGCACAATCTTGTTGTAGTTAAGCCTTGATTGTTCTTGGTATCACTGGAGGGATTTGCTTCCAGGCCAGTTGGCTGTGAGGATCAGCTGTGTCTACGCTGGGAGAACTTCTGTGCTGGTGACACCCTTATGAGACAAGACTTGCTTCAGTGGGGTTTTGGTGCTCATTGAGTCTGCCCCCTGAGTGTGTCCCTTATGGATCCAAGGAGTTGTAATCTGGACGGTCCCACTCTGACCCCTGGGTGCACTGGTTCTTGGATCTCCAAGGAGGTGCTAATTTAGCCTCTGCCTGAGTCCACCCAGCAGGAGCTACAGAGAGATCTGCAGATTCCTCTTCTTTGTTTGGGTTTTAGAGGTGCCCAGATGAGGCCCATCTGTGAAGCAATGCAAGCTGCTGTGGGGCCTTGGGCCTTCTTTTGGATGTTCTGGGTATCACTGACTCAGCTGCAGTTTGTTAGGTAAGTTTAGAATTCAAAGGACCAGGCCATTCATATGCAAAAGCCTCTGCGCTCAGCTTGGATGGGGCTGAGTCTCAGGGTGGAGCAGACAGCAATGGCTTCATGGGGCGGGATCTCAGGGTGGAGCAAACAGCAATGGCTTCATGTCAGCCCTGCCCTAAGAGGCCCCTGGGTCTCAGTGTCCCGTGGTAATCGCTGCAAGCACCTCTGAGAGAAAGCCGCCCTTATGTTTTGCCTGCTGCCAGACAGTCCAGTTTCTCTTGGTATGAGTCTGGGTCCCCAGAGTCTGGCCCAGAACTGGAGTTCAGAGCAGTTGGGAGCTTGTGTCTCCCTCTGGATTGAAAAAGCCAGCCGCGTACTCAATTGCCAGCCCTCTCCGCGCATGCGCCTCTGTACATCTGCCTTCTGCAGCTCCTGTGAGTCTCAGTGTGCTTTTCTCTTACCTTCTAGTTGTAAAATTTCCACTCAGCCAGACTTCCTGTGGTTCTGGATGATGTCTGTTTTGTCTTTTAGTTGTAGTTTTGAAATTGTTGTGCGAGGCAGCAGTTTAGGTGTTTACCTATGCCGCCATCTTGCTTTCTCTCTGTGTGAGCCAATTCTTATAGTAAATCTCTTCAGGTGTAGACACACATACTGTTGGTTCTGTTTCTCTGGAGAACCCAGAAAAATACACCAATTAACAGTGTACTTTTATTACTTTAAAAAATTTGTTGTCTCCTTCCACTCCAACATAAACTTCATGAGGGCTGATATTTTTGTCTGTTTTGTTCCCTCTGTATCTTCAGGACAATGCCTGGCATATAGTAGGTACTTATTAAATATATGTTGAGTGAATGATGGCCCTTATAATTGTACTGAAGTATCCATCTTATACAAAAACTGCTGTTTGAAATTTTAACCCTGCTATTTTGGCTTCTGTAAATGCTTGCTTGCTTAAATAATAAGGAAATAAGACTACTCCCTGTTCCAAATAGGCCATAAACCTTCCCCAGACGAAGTTATCAGTGCTGGCACCAGGCCAAGCCTTTGGTTGAGGTCTCAAAGCCCCAGCACATAGAGCCCTTTAAGAACTTGCAAAGGGAACCAGAAAAATCCTTATTTGGGAGACAAAGAAGGTAAAAATATATAAATATCGGAAACTTCCTGTGTGACTTCCCAGAATTTGAGAGACATTTTCCTCTGGGCCCACACATAATAATAATAATAATAAATGTAACTCCATCTCTCTAAGTGTTGCTTGGTTCTTCTGTGGTTTTCTGTAACATTAATGGTTCCTTGACTGAGAAATAACCATGCTTGGCCTTTTGGCCTCTGGTGAATGGGCCGAGTTTGGGGACTGGGTGAGCCGAATAGGCCTCCGGGAGGCGCCGCTCTGCTGATTTAACAGAATTGAACCGGGGGACTTCGGGAGCTCCCGGACCTCAGCCCAGGACCCAGCCAGCATCTGAAGAGAGTGGACGGACACTTCTGGACCTGTCGACAGAATCGGTAAGGTAGGGGACCTTATCAGTCAGGCCCACTCCGAGTGAGTGGAAGGGGGAGCTTGATCACCTCCCCGGAAGTCAAGGACTTCCTCAGGCAAATTAATCAGGAATCAGGTGGAATGTTTAAACTCTGGGTAACATTTACTATCGCTCCAAAAGAATTAAGATACCTAGAAATAAACTTAACTAAGGAGGTAAAAGACCTGTACGCGGAAAACTACAGGACACTGAAAAAAAAGATAGAGGAAGACATAAACAGATGGAAGAACATACCGTGTTTATGGATTGGTAGAATCAACATCATTAAAATGTCCATACTACCCAAAGCTATCTATAGATTCAATGCAATCCCCATTAAAATACCAATGGCATATTTCGCAGACCTAGAATGAACTTTCCAAAAAATTCATCTGGAATAAAAAAAGACCCTGAATAGCTGCAGCAATCCTGAGAAGAAGAACAAAGTAGGTGGGATCTCAATACCAGATATCAAGCTGTATTACAAAGCCACTGTTCTCAAAACAGCCAGGTGCTGGCACAAGAACCGACATATAGATCAATGGAATAAAATAGAGAACCCAGAAATCGACCCAAGCCACTATGCTCAATTAATATTCGACAAAGGAGGCATGAACATACAATGGAGTCAAGACAGTCTCGCCCTAACTGGTTTGGCTCAGTGGTTAGAGCATTGGCCTGTGGACTGAAAGGTCCCAGGTTCGATTCCAGTAAAGGGCATATACCTGGGTTGCGGGCACATCCCCAGTAGGAGGTGTGCAGGAGGCAGCTGATCGATATTTCTCTCTCATTGATGTTTCTAACTCTCAATCTCTCTCCCTTACTCTCTGTAAAAAAAAAAAATCAATAAAATATATATTTAAAAAAAAGACAGTGTCTTCAATAAATGGTGTTGGGAAAATTGGACATATACATGCAAAAAAAATGAAACTAGACCACCAACTTACACCATACACAAAAATAAACTCAAAATGGATAAAGGACTTAAACATAAGATGGGAAACCATAAAAATACTAGAGGAATCCACAGGCAGCAAAATCTCAGACATATGCCAAAGGAACTTCTTCACTGATACTGCTCCTAGGGTAATGGAAACTAAAGAGAAAATAAACAAATGGGACTGCATCAAAATAAAAAGCTTTTGCACAGCAAAAGAAACCATCCACAAAACAAGTAAGCCCACTGCATGGGAGAACATATTTGCCAATGTTATCACTGATAAGGGTTTAATCTCCAACATTTACAGGGAACTCATACAACTTAACACAAAGAAGATAAACAACCCAATCAAAAAATGGGCAATGGACCTAAATAGATACTTTTTGAAAGAAGACAGAAGGAAGGCCAAGAGGCATATGAAAACACTAGAGGCCCGGTACATGAAAATTCGTGCACTTGAGGGGGTCCCTCAGCCCGGCCTGCACCCTCTCATAATCTGGGACCCCTCAGGTAGGGTCCCTAGGTCTGGCCTGAGATCAGGGCCTATCGGGCTTTCCTTCCCCTGGCTGCAGGCAGCTGGCCCCACCCCTGCCACTGCCACTGCTTGCCATCTGTGCAGTGCTGCTTCCCCACCCCTGCCACTGGTGGCCTCTCTACAGGTGACAGGTTGGGGTGCAATGGCTTGGCTGGCCTGGGCATCCCTCTTTGATAGGGGGCGGGGCCAGCCCTGCGAGGGGCCATCTGCCTACCTGATTGTTGCTAACTGCTCTCCTGCCTACCTGATCAGCCCTAACTGCTGGCCTGCCTACCTGATCGCCCCTAATCACTTGCCTCCCTGCCTGATCACCCCTAACCATTGGTCTGCCTACCTGATCACCCCTAACCACTCTGCCTGCCTGCCTGATTGCCCCTAACTTCTTGCTTGGGGGAAGGGGCAGGGTCAGCCCAGCGAGGAGCTGTGGTTGTTTGGTCTCTGGTCATTTCTGTCATGATGCCTCTGGCTTTTTATTATATAGGATGCTCAAAGTCACTAATCATCTGAGAGATGCAAATCAAAACGACAATTCGGTACCATCTCACACCTGTCGGAATGGCTATCATCAACAAATCAACAAACGACAAGTGCTGGCAAGGATTCGGAGAAAAAGGAACCCTCATGCACTGCTGGTAGGAATGCAGACTGGTGCAGCCACTGTGGAGAACAGTATGGAGTTTCCTCAAAAAACTAAAAATGGAACTCCCATTTGACCCAGTGATCCCACTTCTAGGAATATATCCCAAGAAACTAGAAACACCAATTAGAAAGGATATATGCACCCCTATGTTCATAGCAGCACAATTTACAATAGCTAAGATTTGGAAACAGCCTAAGTGCCCATCAGCAGATGAGTGGATTAAAAAACACTGTGGTACAACTACACAATAGAATACTACGCTGCGGTAAAATAGAAGGAGTTCTTACCATTTGCAACAGCATGGATGAAACTGGAGAGCATTATGCTAAGTGAAATAAGCCAGTCAGAGAAAGATAAATATCACATGATCTCATTCATTTATGGACTATAATGAACATAAACTGATGAACAAAAACAGATCCAGAGACAGAGAAACATTGATCAGACCATCAAACCTCAGAGGAAAGGTAGGGAAGGGTGGGAGGAAGGGGGAGAGATCAACCAAAGGAGGGGGAGAGATCAATCAAAGGCATGCATATAAGCCTAACCAATGAACACAGACAACAGGGGGGTGAGGGCATGATTGGGGGGGGGGAGGGTAATAGGGGAATAAGGACACATATGTAACACCTTAATCAATAAAGAAATTTAAAAAATAAAAAAATAAACTATGGGTAAATATCTGGTAGAAGTAAAAAACTCAGACTGTCTGGTGTATAAATGTTGGACTCTGGAGGGAGTGTATTTGGATTCGATTAAGGAATTATGAGTTCACTCTGCTGTTTGCTTGTGTGGGACTAGCCAATTTGCTACCGAGAATGGTGACTGGACACAGTCTTAACTCCTCCGGTAGGTTCTCACCAAGACGTTGGTTGAGAATTCTGTTCTGGGGCATGGGTGCCGGGAGTGCCCCCACGCCCATCTGGGGAGTTGGCCATTGTTCCATTTATCTGCTCAGCTCCACTCTGGACTAGTCTACTGAGAAAGTGTGAGTACGGATGTTTGTCTGTCTTGGCATAATTATCTGCTCATTTAACTGGTCTGTGTGAAGCGAAAGCTACTTTGTGCTTTCTGGCTATACACATGAGAGTATTTGTTATCTCTTTCTATTGTTTAATTTGTATAAACATAGGGCGGACACGCTGTGATGAAATGCAAAAGTCTCTAGCAGCTGCGAGATTTATTTTTCTCAGAGTCTTTTGCTCTCCGTCAGAGAGGGAATCAGCCCACTTAGCTAATGAAATTTCTGTCTATGTTTGTGTACTAGGGCTTTTTGATTTCTCTGTGATTTTGCTGTATTAGGTTGAAATTTTGGAATTCTGGAGTTAATGTAAAGGTATAAATCTGGAAGGAAGAGCGGCTGTTACAGAGAGAAGGCCTTAAATGTAAGAAGCCTAAATATACAGGATCTCAGACCATTTGCCTTGTTTCAGGACAGAGTAAATGGTTAATGTAAAAAGGGGTGTGTGTGTGTCTGCAGTTAATTATGAAGCAGGGAGTTAGGTTTTTGTTGATTTTTACTGGTTGCAGACTGCTCTGCTGGCATAGGGGTCTGGTCCGTGGTCTTATCTGAACTACACTAGATTCAAGGTCGCAAGTTTTCTGCAAGCACAATTAATCTTTATCTGCCCTGGTTTATTCCTTTTAACCCTTCCAATACTAAATTAGACTGATACAATATACTTGAAATTACATAAGGAAGAATATAGCAGTTTTAACTAGACAAGTTTTAATATACCTGCTCTTAGTTTTATCACTGAATGTCTAGTTATATTTTCTTGAAAAAGTACATTTAAAATGTGTTCATAAATGTTAATCTAAGAAATACTGGCTGTCTATTTTTGGTAATCATTAAAGGACTGAGGTTTCTAAGAATAAGAAATTACTAAATAAAAGATCTAAGGCATGGTTATGCATTTTTAAAGGACATAGAAAAGAAGGTTTAAAGGCTAATTTGAAAATGTGAAATTTATAAAGGTTGTGTATGTAATAATAAGAAAAAGAAATCCAACCAATGCTATCATAATCATCTATTCATAAACCCTGTCTACCATGGTTATATATCTTATATGTCTTGTTTGGCTTGCCATTTTCAGTTATTTATTAAGATCCTCCTAGAGGACATAACCTGGTCTTTCCCTTCCTCTCTCACTCCTGTTTCTGACAGAATCTGTAACTAGATTGAAGATCTTTTCTTTCAGGAGGCCCTCCAGGCTTTTAGTTTACAAGAAATTTCCCTGCACACCCTTCTTTTCCAGGCCTACTAAGAGTCATTTCTCTCCATGGGTCAGACCCCAGCCTCTGAGAGGGAGGGCTGCTATAGCGACGGACTGTAGTTTTCTCCGAAACTCCCACTGTTTCTATTTCTCCCCTCTCTAGGAATTATCTTCCTCTGACTCACAATAGGAAAGGGAGACAAGCAATGGGCCCTGGTATCTGTGAAAGTAAGTGGGGATGAAGCTGGTAAAGTTTCCCATTTGCAAATGTACTGAAAGTGTTCAGTACCTGTTGCTGCTAGAAGAGGAGGGGCTGATATCCCCTTCCTCTGCCTTGAACTCTCCCAGAGAAGCTAAAAGATTTAACCCCTTAGACTAAGGGGTGGGTCAAGACACCTGGTTGGGGGAGTAGGGGGGGGTAGATGCCCTGTTCTTATTTACAGAGAAGCCTGTGGGAAAGGTCAAGGTCCCTGCCAGGAAAGAGGACAGGTGGAAAGGCAAGGGCCTAATGCCCAAGCCATCACCGGAGCGCTTTGCTATGTGCAAACTTGTCTCTCCCTGCAGTCTTGGCTGTATTTGGCTCACCACTAGGAACTAAGCAGTAGTGAGAGACAGGGATGGCAAGACCCTGTAACTGATAAACAGGGTTAACAGGAGAGGGTGGAGGGAAGGCATTAGCTAAGAGCAGCTCAGGACATTCAGACCCTCCCAGAGAGGAGGAGTCTGACTGAGGGACTGGCCGAGACCCCGTTGGGTTAGGAGGACCGGAGGCTGCATATTGAACTTATAGACTGCAGTTTGCTAGGCAGAGGTGCAGGCCCAGTTGTATAGGGGTTAAGCTGCCTGTGTACAGCAAAACAACTTTCTCCCGTGCCAGAACACATTTTAGGGAAATTGGACAGACTGTGTTTGTGGCTAGAAAGAAGAACTGGCCACCACGCACAGCCCTGACAGTAACCTGCAGAAAACAGTATAGTAGTCTTAGATGATGCCTGCATCTTCATGGACATGGCTCCAGAGAGACAAGGACAATTTTGCTTTGTGTGGGAAGGTCAAGAATAGACCTTAGTCACCTCCCTAACATATTTGTATAGCCCTATCATGTGTCATATATGGTAGCAGAAGATTTGACTACCTAAGGTGGCCACAGTGCCAATATTGTACTTCACTGTGTTAATAATATTACATTAACATGACAGATTTGAATGCAGTTACCAAAAGGGCAGGTGCCCAAATGGGCAAGGAAAAATACCCATCTGGTTTTGGTCTCTATTGAGAGATAGTTGGCAGCCTGTATACTGCATTGTAGGCCTGTGTGACCATGCCCATGTCAGGTGTGGCACAAACCTCAATTTTAGGAAACTGGGGAAGGCCTGTGTGGAACAGAGGGAAGTGGTGAGTACCAGCCCTCTGTTACAGGAATTACAGACCATGTGAGGTCCTGTGACTTGTGAGACTCTGTGAAGGGATAAAACTCCCTTAGTCCATTCTGAGAGGGCGTGTCACCCCTCCCAGAGGCCATATGTAATTTAAGGACAAGTCAAGTAGGGGGAACCATATTACAGGGACAGCTGTGACTGTCTATTTGAATATAGACACATTTTGAATTTCTTCTTGCCATTTGAAGACAGTTATATTACTCTGAAGAATCCATTAAAAAGGACTGACAAAGAAAATCAGAAAATCTTACAGCAGGTCAGTATATTTTTCTCCTTATATAATTCCTTGGAAATTTGGCAATGCTTAATAAATCATGGCAATACGTTTCTTTGCATAAATTCAATAAGGCTGGTTTCCATTGGTGGTTTTATTAACCGAAAACTTTGACTGGAGTATCACGTTTTAAAGAGCCCTGTCTTAACTCTGAAGATTTGAAGCCAATAAGAGTGCCATAGAAAAAGCCTGGTGTCCTGCTTGGGAACCCTGAAAATAGCTGGCTCTGGAGCATCAGGCCCATGCCCTACCATCGCTGGCAGTTGGTCAGAGTAGAAGGGGAGCAATAAGGGCGCCTCTGTGTCCCTGCGGACCCCCATGCACTCTAGGCCGCAATGAGTAGGAGGGCTGCTGAGATGGGCCTTGAAGCCTAAGGCGCGGACCCGAGTGGAGTCGCTGCAGGTGAGGGATTCACCTAACTCAGCAGATACTGCAGGTGGGCCTGAAGGCAGTGGGATGGCTTGGCTTCCTGGCCCTATGGGGCACATTAAGATTCAATCATGAAATTCTGGCAAGGGTGGTCAATTACCATTCTTTTTTTTTTGTTATTTTTTTAATTGAGATATTATATGTATACATATCTTACCATTGCCCCCCCGACCCCACACCCATACATGCCCTCACCCCCCAGAGTTTTGCGTCCATTGTTTATGCTTATATGCGTGCATACAAGTCCTTCGTTTGATTTCTTATCTCCCCCACCTCTCCCTAACTTTCCCCCTGTAATTTGTTTTTTTTTCTTTTTTCTTTCGTTTTCCCCCTGTAATTTGACAGTCTGTTTGATGCTTTACTGTCTCTATATCTATTTTTTGTTCACCAGTTTATAATGTTCTTTATTATCCATAAATGAGTGAGATCATGTGGTATTTTTCTTTCATTGACTGGCTTATTTCACTTAGCATAATGTTCTCCAATTCCATCCAGGTTGCGGCAAATGATGAGAATTCCTTCTTTTTTTATGGCAGCATAGTATTCCATTGTGTAGATGTACCACAGTTTTCTGATCCAGTCATCTGCTGACAGGCACCTAGGCTGTTTCCAAATCTTAGCTATTGTAAATTGTGCTGCAATGAACATAGTGGTGCATATATCCTTTCTGATTGGTGTTTCTAGTTTCTTTGGATATATTCCCAGGAGTGGGATTACTGGGTCAAATGGGAGTTCCATTTTCAGTTTTTTGAGGAAACTCCATACTGTTCTCCACAGTGGCTGCACCAGTCTGCATTGCCACCAGCAGTGCACGAGGGTTCCTTTTTCTCCGCATCCTCGCCAACACTTGTCGTTTGTTGATTTGTTGATAATAGCCATTCTGACAGGTGTGAGATGGTACCTCATTGTTGTTTTGATTTGCATCTCTCGGATAATAAGTGACTTTGAGCATGTTTTCATGTGTCTCTTGACCTTCCTTCTGTCTTCTTTTGAAAATATTCTGTTTAGGTCCGTTGCCCATTTTTTTATTGGATCATTTATCTTCCTTTTATTAAGTTGCATAAGCTGCCTGTAGATGTTGGAGATTAAACCTTTATCAGTGATAGTATTTGCAAATATGTTCTCCCATGCAGTGGGATTTCTTATTGTTTTGTTGATGGTTTCTTTTGCTGTAAAAAAGCTTTTTATTTTGATGTAGTCCCATTTGTTAATCTTCTCTTTAGCTTCCATTGCCCTAGGGGCAGTGTCAGTGAAGAAGTTATTTTGGCATATGTCTGAGATTTTGTTGCCTGTGGATTCCTCTAGTATTTTTATGGTTTCCCGTCTTATGTTTAAGTCCTGTATCCATTTTGAGTTTATTTTTGTGTATGGTGTAAGTTGGTGATCTAGTTTCATTTTTTTTGCATGTATCTGTCCAATTTTCCCAACACCATTTATTGAAGAGACTGTCTTGACTCCATTGTATGTTCATGTCTCCTTTGTCAAATATTAATTGAGCATAGTGGTTTGGGTCGATATCTGGATTCTCTATTCTGTTCCATTGATCTATATGTCTGTTCTTGTGCCACTACCAGGCTGTTTTGAGAACAGTGGCTTTGTAATACAGCTTGAAATCTGGTATTGAGATCCCTCCTACTTTATTCTTCTTTCTCAGGATTGCTGTGGCTATTCGGGGTCTTTTTTTATTCCAGATGAATTTTTGGAGAGTTCCTTCTAGGTCTGTGAAATATGCTGTTGGTATTTTGATGGGGAGTGCATTGAATCTGTAGATTGCTTTGGGTAGTATGGACATTTTAATGATGTTGAGTCTACCAATCCATGAACATGGTATGTTCTTCCATCTGTTTACGTCTTCCTCTATCTCTTTTTTCAGTGTCCTGTAGTTTTCCGCGTACAGGTCTTTTACCTCCTTAGTTAAGTTTATTCCTAGGTATCTTAATTTTTTTGGTGCGATGGTAAATGGGATTGCTTTCTTAGTCTCTCTTTCTGTAAGTTCACTATTGGTGTTTAGAAATGCCATAGATTTCTTGGCGTTAATTTTGTATCCCGCTACATTGCTGAATTCATTTATTAAGTCTATTAATTTTTTTATGGAGTCCTTCGGGTTTTTTATGTACAATATCATTTCATCTTCAAATAAGGACAGCTTTACTTCTTCTTTTCCAATTTGGATGCCTTTTATTTCTTCTTCTTGCCTAATTGCGATAGCTAATACTTCCAGTACTATGTCAAACAGGAGTGGTGAGAGTGGGCATCCCTGTCTTGTTCCTGTTCTTAGGGGAAATGGTTTTAGTTTTTGCCCATTGAGTATGATGTTTGCTGTGGGTTTATCATATATAGCTTTTATTATGTTGAGGTATGATCCTTCTATTCCCACCTTGCTGAGAGTTTTTATGAAGAAAGGGTGTTGGATTTTTGTCAAATGCTTTTTCTGCATCTATTGATATGACTATGTGATTTTTATCTCTCAATTTGTTTATGTGATGTATCACGTTTATTGATTTGCGGATATTGTACCATCCTTGCATTCCTAGGATAAATCCTACTTGGTCATGATGTATGATCTTTCTGATGTATTGCTGGAGCCGATTTGCTAGGATTTTGTTGAGGATTTTGGCATTTATGTTCATGAGGGATATTGGTCTGTAATTCTCTTTCTTTGTGTTGTCTTTATCTGGTTTTGGTATTAGGGTGATGCTGGCTTCATAGAAGGAGCCTGGAAGTGTTCCTTCCTCTTGAATTTTTTGGAATAGTCTGAGGAGGATAGGTTTTAGTTCTTCCTTGAAAGTTTGGTAAAACTCTCCTGTTAAGCTGTCTGGCCCCGGGCTTTTGTTTGCCGGAAGCTTTTTGATGACTGCTTCAATTTCTTCCATAGTTACTGGCATGTTGAGCTGTTTAGATTCTTCCTGATTGAGTATTGGAAGGTTGTATTTGTCTAGGAATATGTCCATTTCCTCCAGGTTGTCTAGTTTGTTGGAATAGAGTTGTTCATAGTATTTTGTAACAATCCTTTGTATTTCATCGGGGTCTGTTGTTATTTCACCTCTTTCATTTCTGATTTTGTTTATTTGGGTCCTCTCTCTTTGCTTCTTGGTGAGCCTGGCTAGAGGTTCATCAATCTTGTTTATCCTTTCAAAGAACCAGCTCTTGGTTTTGTTGATCTTTTGTATTGTTTCTTTGGTCTCTATGTCGTTTATCTCTGCTCTGATCTTTATTATTTCTTTCCTTCTGCTTACACTGGGCTTTTCTTGTTGCTCTCTCTCTAACTCTTTGAGTTGTTGGGTTAGATAATTTATTACCATTGTTTCTTGTTTTCTGCAGTAGGCTTGTAGAGCTATGAACTTCCCTCTCAGGATTGCTTTCACTGTGTCCCATAGATTTTGGATTGTGGTGTTTTCATTGTCATTTGTTGCCATGATGTTTTTTATTTCTTCCTTGATGTCTTTGGTAACCCAGTCATTGTTTAATAGCATGCTGTTTAGTCTCCATGTGTTTGATTTCTTTGGGTTGTTTTTATTGTAGTTGATATCCAGTTTTATGCCACTGTGATCTGAGAAGATACTTGATATGATTTCTATCTTCTTGAATTCGGAGAGACTTTGCCTATGTCCTAACATATGGTCTATCTTTGAAAATGACCCATGTGCACTTGAGAAGAATGTATATTCTGTGGCTTTGGGGTGAAATGTTCTGAAGATGTCGATTAATTCCATCTGGTCTAGTGAGTCATTTAGGATTGATGTTTCTGTGCTGATTTTTTGTTTAGAGGATTTGTCCAATGGTGATAGTGGGGTATTGAAGTCTCCTACTATAATTGTATTGCTGTCAATCTCTCCTTTGATATCTTCCAGGAGATTTTTAATGTATCTTGGTGCTCCTGTATTGGGTGCATTTATGTTTACCAGAGTTATTTCTTCTTGTTGGATTTCTCCCTTTAGTATTATGAAGTGGACTTCATTATCTCTTGTTATGTCCTTCACTTTGAGATCTAATTCGTCAGATATAAGTATTGCTACCCCAGCTTTTTTTTCATTTCCATTCTCCAGGAAAACCTTTTTCCATCCCTTTACTCTCAGTCTGTATGCGTCCTTTTTTTTGAGGTGGGATTCCTGTAGACAGCAGATATCTGGGTTTTGTTTTCTTATCCAGTCTGTTACCCTGTGTCTTTTGATTGGGGCATTCAATCCATTTACATTTAAAGTTATTATTGATAGGTACTTATTTGTCGCCATTTTTATTCTATACCCCTGTGTTCCTTCTTTGCTTCCTATTTCTTTCTTTCTTTGTTTGTTTTTTTTTTTTTACAGCAGACCCTTTAGCATTTCTTTCATTGCTGGTTTGGTGGTGATAAACTCCCTTAGTCCTTTTTTGTCTCTGAAGCTCCTGATTTCACCTTCTATTTTGATTGATAGCATTGCTGGGTACAGTATTCTTGGATTGAGACCCTTCCTTTGCATGACTTGGTATATTTCATTCCATTCCCTTCTGGCCTGATGAGTTTCTGTTGAGAAATAAGTTGCTAGTCTGATGGGGGTTCCTTTGTATGTAACTGTCTGTCTCTCTCTGGCCGCTTTTAAGATTCTTACTTTGTCGTTGGTGTTTGCCAACTTAATTATAATGTGCCTTGGCGTCGGTCTTTTGGGGTTCATTTTGCTTGGAACTCTGTGAGCTTCTTGGATTTGTGTGGTTTTTTTCTTCCCTATATCAGGGAAGTTTTCTGTTATTATTTCTTCAAACAGGTTTTCTATTCCTTGCTCGGTTTCCTTTCCTTCTGGTACCCCTATTATCCTGATGTTGTTTTGTTTTGTGTTGTCCCGAAGTTCCCTTAGGCTCTCCTCAATCTTTCTAATTTTTGTTTCTAGAAGCTGTTGTAATTGGGTATTTTTTTCCATCTTGTCTTCTAGCTCACTTATGCGGTCCTCTGCTTCTTCTAGTCTACTCTTGATGCTTTCTATTGAGTTCTTCACAGCAGCGGTGTCATTTTTCATTTCTTCTTGGTTCTTCTTCATTTCCTCTTGGTTCTTACTCATAATGTCGAATTTGTCTTCCATCCTTTTCAGCCACCTTATGACAATTTTTCTGAATTCTTTCTCTGATAGGATGTTTGCCTCTAAATCGTTTACTTCCTTTTCTGGTGATGCCTGCTTTTCTTTCCTGTGGGGGCTATTTCTTTGTCTCCCCATGGTCTCTCTTCTCCGGATGTCTGGTTATATAGATCTCTCTCTCCGGCGTTGATTTAAAGGTACAAAATACAACACAACCAGGCACAACAGACAAGGCACTGAACAGAATTGTATTCACAATATTAATAACCTCCAATAAAGGTAACCACCAGAGAAAGACAAATTAGGGAATAGGAGTGGAAGAGGGAGAGTAAAAAGAACAACAAAAAAAGTGTGAATCTGAACTTGGGAAAAGAGCAGAAAAAAAAAGAAAATAAAAAAAGTAAGAGAGACAAGAACGATACTAAGAGAGAAAAGGGGAACAAACTATATATATGGGGAGTAAACTCCACTAGAACAACCACTAATCCCAGCAAATTGCAGCAACACGAGCCTGGAGATTAATATAAACTGCAACACCAACTATTATCAAGTGAGGCAAGGGAAAACAAAAGTAAAAAACAAACAAAAACAAAGCAAACAAAAGAACCAACCAAAAAAACAAAAAGAATAATCAAAACAATCTCATAAAAAAGCATAAAAATTCAATCTAATCAACATTCAAGCAAACAACAACAAAAGACCAGAGAGAAAAATAATTTTTTTAAGATAGAGGTATGTATGAATTTGGAGCAGGGGGTTGGGAATTAGATATATAAGTAGGGTGAAATTTTAGCAGAGGGTAAACTGAAAAAGTAGGGAAAATCTAAAGCCAGAAATGGTTAAGATAAACAGGAGACCAAAAAGGGGAAAGGTTAGGAGGAGAGTGATGGCATAATGTTAGCGTTGAGATAGGGTAAAACGATTGTAAGGGAAAGATGCAAATAGAATATAGGACACTAATCCCAAAATAAAAGAAAGAGAAAACCAAATGACATTAAAAAAAAAGTAAAAAATAGTAATAATAATGCTGATTGAAAATAAAAATGTAATAATTAAAAAGGTGAAAATTGAGTGAGGAAAAAGAAAAAAATTTAGTTTCTTAAGTAAAAGATGCAAAAAATGAAAATAAAAAAATTAGAATAAAAAAATTAAAAAAATTGAAAAAAGAATTTAAAATTAAAAAATAGGAAGACTAAAATGTGCAGTAGCGGCTGTCATTCACTTCCTCTATTATTCTGTTTGGTACACCTGTTTCCCAGTCTGGGCGGTATTTCAGTTCAGCTTCATTCCAGGGCTCCTCAGTGTTGTAAGCCAGTCCTGCTTTTTAAGCTGGCCGTGTCTTAATTTCTCGTATTTATTTTTGATTACACCAGAGACAATTAGCGTTTCAGCCCCTGGGTGGCAGTGTTTCTGAATTGACTTCCGGGCCTCTCTAGCTTTTTTTTTTTTTTTCCCCCTCTATGGCACTCACTACCAGTTTGTGGAGGTGTGCGCCTCAGAGCTGCCTCTCCGATGTTCATGCCCAGCTCTGCTCCCCAGGTTCCGGAAAAACAACTTCCCCCTGCAGTCTTTCAGGGTATTCCGCAACTGGGTTTTCCTATGTATTGGGCTTAGTAATCAGAGTCAGAAAGAGCCCAAGTGTGCGGACAGTGGGTCTGTGCGCCAGACTAAGGAGCCTGCACTCCTTTGAAAATTCTTAGTTTGACCCTCCTCGTCAGATTAAAATGAGTTGCTTTTAAGAGGTCACTTCTGTTAGCAGCTCAGGGGACCCCCTTCCACATTCACGGATCACGGCAGTTCCAACTGCCGCCGATTTTTCTAGGCACAGACCTCCCGGTTCCTGCCGGTCCTGCGGCTCGCACGCTTCCCTCTCCCACTGCGGGGATTAGAAACCACACCTTATTTCAAGGGAAATCTGACCTTTCTGTGGTGCAGTGAAGAGTTCCTTTGAATCCGAATGTTTGCGCTGATAGGGGACCGGTGTTCTGGTGCTCGCAGCTGTTCAGTGTTTGCAGTTGTCGCGGAAAGTCAGGTTTCCAATAAAATCCTCCTTTCCTTGCAAGATGGCGAGGCGCCCGGTGAGCCCGCAGCTCCGGGAGGGGACCCAGCTCCTGTGGGTGCTGCACGGTCAGGGGAACCCTGCCCAGCACTCCCCTGCCTTCTCCTGGAGTTTAGCTGTCCCTTGGCTTGCCAACATACACTCCCCCTGCAAACCTCTGCTGCTCCTACTCTCCGCTCCAGGACCAGACTCCAAACACGACTCTATTCAGTCGCCATTTTTTCTCCTCTCCAATTACCATTCTTATTATGTTTTTGCAAACAATCAGGCCAAATTGAATACAATAGATAAATTGGTCTTGATTTGGTTCTTTTAATCAACAGAGGGATAATTTTAAGGAGAAAAATTCTATTTCAATAGAAGTTATTAAAACTAAAATATTTTCTTTCCCTTCCACCAGACCATTTGTTATAACTCTTGCTATTCTAATTGCCCAATAATACTAAATTTTATAATACAGTTTGTCTCCTCCAGGTCACAAGCCCACATCCTTCTGTGCCTAGGCCTCATCACCCCTCTGACAGACAGCAAGGATGTCTTGGTTCTGAAAGAAAACTCCGTCCCCCTTCAGCATGTAAGCAGTCAGAGGACCCCACCCACATCCATTTTCACTGAAAGAATTCAGAGCCAGGATCCTTGAGGTAATATATGGTAGGCAGTTAGACAGACATGAGCAGAGCAAGGACGATGGACCAACTAATGCTACTAGATATAACTAAGTCTTTCCACCTCTACGTATGTAAGACAAGGGGACTCCCCAGAAGCAAGAGGGAACTAGGCTGCAGATGAAACAGTCCAAGAGGCTGCCCTAAAACTAATGGGGCCTCTATAGATTCGAGTGAATCTTCCAGACCCTGACCTACCCACCTCACCAGCTTACACAAAAACCCAATCTAGAAAAGCTAAAATCCATAACCAATCTTTACTCAAGTTCTTACAAGCTTTACAGTCTACCCAGGAAGCAATCTAGAAGCACATCTGAGACGCTCTGCCTGTAACAACTTCTGATCTGGTTCATCCCTTCCACCCTGGTGACTCTATTTGGGTAAAGAAATTTACCACCCAAGGACTAACTCCTGGAGGGGACTGCATAGCGTCATCCTGACCACCCCCACGGCAGTCAAGGTCGATGGGATCCCAACATGGCTTAAGGCAGCACAGGCAGAAGGATTCTCTAAAGATAAACCTTTCACATGTGCCATATTATTAATTCTCTCTATAGAACTTAGTAAAGGAAACCTCAAAACTGAATAGGTTAACAATGTTAACAATCCCCAAGAGTCAATGATTTGACTCATGTACATAAAACCAGTGGGGAATGAAGCATCCATCTTATATAAAAACTGCTGTTTGAAATTTTAACCCTGCTATTTTGGCTTCTGTAAATGCTTACTTGCTTAAATAATAAGGAAATAAGACTACTCCCAGTTCCAAAGAGGCCATAAACCTTCCCCAGATGAAGTTATCAGTGCTGGCACCAGGACAAGGCTTTGGTTGAGGTCTCAAAGCCCCAGCACACAGGGCCCTTTAAGAACTTGCAAAGGGAACCAGAAAAATCCTTATTTGGGAGACAAAGAAGGTAAAAACATATAAATACCGGAAACTTTCTGTGTGACTTCCCAGAATTTGAGAGACATTTTCCTCTGGGCCCGCACGTAATAATAATAATAATAATAATAATAATAATAATAATAAATGTAACTCCATCTCTCTAAGTGTTGCTTGAGTCTTCTCTGGTTTTCTGTAACAGTACCTTGCTTAGGTGTCTTGGTTATTTTTTTATTTTTGTGGGTTTTTTGTTTCTTGTTTTTTTGTCTCCCAGGAAGGAGTCTGTAAGCCTCTCCACCACAGGAACTGGCCTTTGCATCCCCAGTGCCAGGCCAAGTGTCCACCAGCAAACATGCCCACTACATCTTGAATGAATTGCCTTGCTATGATCCATTCAGAAGAACATTTGAGTTTCCAGAACCACACAGGGAAGAGGCCTCCTCAGTACCTAGTTCAGGAAGATCACCTCTCTGCATTCCCCCACCCCTCCCTGAAATCCCAGTCTAGGCCAGGGCTGTCAGCTGGTTGTGCCCACCTCCCTCCCTTCCTTGCTCCTTTCCTCCCTTCCCCCGCCCCAGCCCTCCTGAGTACAGGTGATTATCTGGAGGTGGTAATTATTGCGAGTAAATTGGAAGTTGTTTTGCATAGGGCTATGTCTCACACAGGTAGATTTGTATGCTTCCAGAGCACTTGTTACACTCCAGAAATGCCATAGCAAGGGCCCCAGCTCCCTGATGGAGAGAGATAAGGTGGGGAGCAGGTGTGCGCGGCACCCAGAGGGCAGGCAAGGTAAGAGCACACGCGGCAGGGAGCCGGGCTTTCGCCGCCGCCACCTCTCTGAGCCTAGGGTTCCCCATTGGCAACATGGGAATAATAACCTGCACGCAGGCTGTTGTCTAGCAGAAAATGATATACTGGCCTGAACAGTTAGTAAAACTGTAAACCGAGGGCTAGCTATTAGCAACATGACCATTCTTTTTCGCGATGTCGTCTTTCCCGCGTCTCCCCGCCTTTCTGCGGCTCCCCCTGCCCGCCTGCGCCCTAAACCAGTGCCTGCCAGCTTACCCAGCCGCAGGAGCGCGGTTCCTGCTGGTGCTCTTTTATGCGGTGCAAAAAGCATGGCCCCTGGTCACCTTTTAGCGATGAAGCTCACAGAGACACCACCAGCTCATCCGGGGGGCGGGGGAGGGAGGGAGGAAGGTGGAGGGCGAGCTACTGATTAAATTGTATTCACTCTGCTTTTCGATAATTCAGATTGACTGGGAGGAGGCCAGCTGGAATTAGTGACAAATTTGAGGCAGAGAATATTGATAAAGAAAGGCCGTCTTACTGCCTGCAATTACATGTGATAATTCAAAGGACATTCTCTGAGTGTTTCCAAGGAGAGCTATAGTTAGTGAATATGTAAGACTTTTTGCGAATTATTTGAGTGGACAGACCTCAAGTCCTTAAATCAGTTTTGATCCCTTCAAGGAGTTGAAAAGCAGCCCTTCCTTTTCCAACTGCCTCCTCCCTTTCTAAATCTGAGTTTCTGATTTGAAAACAAGAAAGTGCTATGAACTATGCATTCATTCCAAATATTTTTTTTATATTTTTATTGATTTCAGAGAGGAAGGGAGAGGGAGAGGAAGAAACATCAATGATGAGAGAGAATCATTGATTGGCTGCTTCCTGCATGCCCCATACTGGAGATTAAGCCAGCAACCTGGGCATGTGCCCTTGACAGGAATTGAACCCAGGACCTTTTAGTCTGCAAGCTGATGCTTTATCCACTAAGCCAAATCAGCTAGGGCCATTCCAAATATTTTTTAAACACACACTATGTGCCAGGGGTATTGGCAATACAGACATAGAGCTAATGTTCTTAGAGGAGGAACAGACAATATTGAAGTAACCAGAGAAAGGAGACACTTTTACATTGTAGTGTTACAGAATTTACCAGGCGACTGGAAAATACACACACAGGAGTACCCGGAGATACAGGAAAAACCCATTTATTTCCAGATGTACTAGTACTATGACTCAGGGGAGCCTGTTTCCAAATCCTGAGCAAGCCAATATGGAGGAAGCTTTCTCTTTATACTCTTTGGTTTCTTTGTCCCCCAAATAAGGATCCGACTTCCGGACATTTCACGGGCTTTGCAAAAAGCCCCGTGTGACCACACCTAACGTCCTGGCCTGGTGCCTGTGCTGATAACCCCCTCTGGGGGTTGTGTATGGTTCATGGTTTATGGCCTCTGTAAAATGGGAGTATTTAGGTAAACTGGTCTTGCAAGACCAGATAATTAAGGAAGGGGCAGTGACTAGACTATAGGCCAGTGATGGCGAACCTATGACACGTGTGTCAGCACTGACACGCGTAGCCATTTTTGATGACACGCAGCCGCTGAGGCGGCCGCATGCCGAGGATGAAACATTTGCTGCTCCTGAGGATGAAACATTTGCGAAACAATGTTTTTTCCTCAAAGTGACACACTACACGAGTTATGCTCAGTTTTTTGGCGAAGTTTGACACACCAAGCTCAAAAGGTTGCCCATCACTGCTATCGGCTAACAGAAATGTGCATTAGGGATACTAATTAACTAAATACAGAGTCAGGCTGCTGGTCTCTCCCGCAAAAATGTCTTATTTTCATCATCAGTAGTAAGGGCTCTAAAGGAGATAAATAGGATGAGGGAGGTGGGGTAGCTACTTTCAAAAAGATGGGTCAGGTCTGGCCAGGCGTGGCTCAGTGGTTGAGCGTTGATCTATGGAACAGGAGATCATGGTTCCATATGCCTGGGTTGTGGGCTCAATCCCTGGTGTGCTGCGTGCAGGAGGCAGCTGAACAATGGTTCTCACTTACCATTGATGTTTCTCTCTCTCATTCGCCCTTCCTTTCTGAAATCAATAAAGTATATTTTTTTAAAAAGAAGATGGGTCAGGAAAGGTCTCACAGGAGAGATTGCTGAGATCGGAACCATAAGAAGGAGCGAGCCATGCTAAGACTTTAGTGGACAGTGCTCCTGGCACAGGAAATAGCAAATGTAAAGAACTTGTTGTAGAAATGGTCTTGGTTGTTCCAAGAAGAGAAAGAAAGCCAATGAGGTTGAGGTGAAATTAACAGGATGAGATTTATATGGGGCCAAGTCACTAGGCCAAAACAGAAATGTGAGGAGATAACTGCCTCCCTTTCTGCCTCCAAAACAACCCTTTGAGAGGCATCCAAATTGGAAAAGAAGTGAAGCTGTCCTTATTTGCAGATGACATGATATTGTACATAAAAAACTGAAAAGATTCCATAAAAAAACTAATAGACTTAATAAATGAATTCGGCAATGTAGCGGGATACAAAATTAACGCCAAGAAATCTATGGCTTTTCTATACACCAATAATGAACTTACAGAAAGAGAGACTAAAAAAGCAATCCCATTTACCATCGCACCAAAAAAATTAAGATACTTAGGAATAAACTTAACTAAGGAGGTAAAAGACCTATATGCAGAAAACTACAGGACACTGAAAAAAGAGATAGAGGAAGACGTAAACAGATGGAAGAACATACCATGTTCATGGATTGGTAGAATCAACATCATTAAAATGTCCATACTACCCAAAGCAATCTACAGATTCAATGCACTCCCCATCAAAATACCAACGGCATATTTCACAGACCTAGAAAGAACTCTCCAAAAATTCATCTGGAATAAAAAAAGACCCCGAATAGCCACAGCAATCCTGAGAAAGAAGAATAAAGTAGGTGGGATCTCAATACCAGATTTCAAGCTGTATTACAAAGCCACTGTTCTCAAAACAGCCTGATACTGGCACAAGAACAGACATATTGATCAATGGAACAGAATAGAGAACCAAGATATCGACCCAAACCACTATGCTCAATTAATATTTGACAAAGGAGGCATGAACATACAATGGAGTCAAGACAGTCTCTTCAATAAATGGTGTTGGGAAAATTGGACAGATACATGCAAAAAAATGAAACTAGACCACCAACTTACACCATACACAATAATAAACTCAAAATGGATAAAAGACTTAATGATAAGACAGGAAACCATAAAAATCCCAGGGGAATCCACAGGCAGCGAAATCTCAGACATATGCTGAAGCAATTTCTTCACTGATACAGCTCCTAGGGCAATGGAAATTAAAGATAAAATAAACATATGGGACTACATCAAAATAAAAAGCTTTTGCATAGCAAAAGAAACCATCAACAAAACAACAAGAAAGCCCACTGTATGGGAGAACATATTTGCCAATGTTATCACCAATAAGGGTTTAATCTCCAACATTTACAGGGAACTCATACAACTTAATAAAAGAAAGATAAACAATCCAATAAAAAATGGACAACGGACCTAAATAGATACTTTTCAAAAGAAGACAGAAGGAAGGCCAAGAGACATATGAAAACATGCTCAAAGTCACTAATTATCCGAGAGATGCAAATCCAAACAACAATGGGGTACCATCTCACACGTGTCAGAATGGCTATTATCAACCAATCAACAAACGACAAGTGTTGGCGAGGATGCGGAGAAAAAGGAACCCTCGTGCACTGCTGGTGGCAATGCAGACTGGTGCAGCCACTGTGGAGAACAGTATGGAGTTTCCTCAAAAAACTGAAAATGGAACTCCAATTTGACCCAGTAATCCCACTCCTGGGAATATATCCGAAGAAACTAGAAACACCAATCAGAAAGGATATATGCACCACAATGTTCATAGCAGCACAATTTACAATAGCTAAGATTTGGAAACAGCCTAGGTGCCCATCAGCAGATGACTGGATCAGAAAACTGTGGTACATCTACACAATGGAATACTATGCTGCCATAAAAAAGAAGGAATTCTCATCATTTGCAGCAACCTGGATGGAATTGGAGAACATAATGCTAAGTGAAATAAGCCAGTCAATGAAAGAAAAATATCACATGATCTCACTCATTGATGGATAGTAAAGAACATTATAAAGTGATGAACAAAAAGATAGATACAGAGACAGTAAAGCATCAAACAGACTTTCAAATTACAGGGGGAAAGTTAGGGAGAGATGGGGGAGTTATGAAATCAAAAGAAGGACTTGTATGCATGCATATAAGCATAAACAATGGACACAAAACTCTGGGGGGTGAGGGCATGAAAGGGTGTGGGGTGGGGGAGGGTAATGGTAAGATATGTACACATATAATACCTCAATAAAAAAAAATGTAAAAAAAAACAAAAACAAAAAAACAACCCTTTGCTCTCCATGAATGCTCTTGATCTGTCTTAGTGAAGCTCAGTTAAGAAAACTACAAGGTCCCATCCTATCTAATATAAGAGTAATATGCAAATTGACAGTCACTCCAAGACACAAGATGGTCACCACCATGTGGTCAAAGATGGTTGCCCCCATGTGGACACAAGATAGCTGCCACAAGATGGCTGGCAGGGGAGGGCAGCTGTGGGCAGTTGGGGGTGACCAGGCCAGCAGAGGAGGGCAGCTGGGGGAGACCAGGCCAGCAAGGGAGGGAAGTTGTGGGGGACCAGGCCTGCAGTGGAGGGCAGTTGGGAGGGACCCAGGCCTGCAAGGGAGGGCAGTTGTGGGCGATCAGGCCTGCAGGGGAGGGCAGTTGTGGGCGATCAGGCCTGCAGGGGAGGGCAGTTCGGGGGGACCAGGCCTCCAGGGGAGGGCAGTTGGGGACGACCAGGCCTGAAGGGGAGGACAGTTAGGGGCGACCAGACTGGCAGGGGAGGGCAGTTAGGGGTGACCAGGCCAGCAGAGGAGGGCAGTTAGCGGCAATCGGGCTGGCCAGAGAGCAATTAGGCGTCGATCAGGTTGGCAGTGGTGTGGTTAGGGGGTGATCAGGCTGGCAGGCAGAAGCAGTTAGGGGCAATCAGGCAGAGGCAGGCGAGCAGTTGGGAGCCAGCAGTCCTGGATTGTGAGAGGGATGTCCAACCGCCCATTTAGGCCCGACTAAATGGGCTGTCGGACATCCCTCAAGGAGTCCCAGATTGGAGCGGTTGCAGGCTGGGCTCAGAGACACCCGCCCCCCCCCCACCCCGTGCATGAATTTTGTGCACCGGGCCTCTAGTGTTTTAATAATCAGAAGAGTGAAATCAAAAGGTTGAAAAACATTGTTGGCAAAGGTGGGGAAACAGGCACCCTCACCATAAGGGATGAGGGAATATAAGTTCCCTCATCCCTTATTGATGACAATTTAGCAGTTTCTATGAAAATGAAAAAGATATATACACTTTGACCCAACAATTTCATTTTTGGGAAATTATCCCACAAATATACTCACACATATTCACAAAAAATGCATGCACCAGGATAGTTATTGTCACAATGTTTGTAATAACAAATAGTCGGAAAATATCCATAATAGGGGGACTGATCAAATAAAATGCACTCTTAACAGCGAAATATATACAGCCCCTAAAACTGAAAAAGCTCTTGAATTTTTAAAAATTGAGATGAAATTAACATAACATTAAATTCATGGTTTTGACCATTTTGAAGTGTAAAATTATATCTTTATGTTTTAATATAAAACTTCCTTAGAGATATATTGGTAAGTGCTTACCTTCACTCACCTTCTGTTCCTATCTGTCTACCTCTGTTGCTGATAGTGGGAGGAACTTTTGCCAATGAGCACCTTTGAAAAGCCTTGGTGACACAGGACGCTCAGAGGATCTGTTGGTAGGGAAAGGTGATGATAATATTAATCAGAGGTTTCCAGACTGGAAGCACATTAGTGTCACCTGGGAAGATTTTTATTTTATCTTATTTTATCTTATTTTTTATAGCAAAGGTGGAAATTTTATTGAAGAACAAGTACAGACTCCCACGTGGGGAAGGGGAAAGAATCTCACAGCACAGACTCCCACATGGGGAGGGGGAGAGTCCCCACCTGGGAAGATTTTTTAAATGTCCTTGCTCAAGCTTCACCTCTAGAGATTTTGATTTAATTAGTTAGGAGTGTGTCTTGGGCATGAAATTTAAAATTTAGGTATAATTTACAAACAGTAAAATCCATAAGTCTTAAGTGCATACTTCAATGAATTGCGATAATTGTTGATACCTATGTAACAACTGCTCCAGTAAAAACATAGACTGCACTTGCCAGTGTTGCTAATGCACTGAGCAGTCAATGGTTCTGTTCCAGTCAAGGCACATGTCCAGAGTTTCTGGCTCAATCACCAGTAGGGGATGTGCAGGAGACAGCAGATCAATGCTTCTCTCTCTCATCAATGTTTTTCTCTTTCTCTCCCTCTCCCGTCCTCTCTCTCTCTCTCTCTCTAAAAAAAAAAAAAAATCAATAAAAACATATTAAAAATAAAATAACACTGCCTTAAAAACAAAACATAGACCATTTCCACCACCCCAAACAATGCCCCACTCCTGCCACAGGCAGCCACCATTCTGGATTCTATTTTAGATTCATTTTGATTGTTCTTCAAATGTATATAAATGGAATTAAGCATTATGTAACATATTGAGATTGGCTCCTTTCACATAGCATAATGCCTTTCAGATTCATCCGAATTATTGCACTCATCAGTAGTTCATTCCTTTTTGTTGCTGGGCAACTTTCCTTGTATGGATACACCAAAGTTTGTTTAGCCATTTACACATCCTGAGTTGTTCCCAGATTTTGTGTGGGCACATGCACTCGTTTCTCTTGTGATGGAATTACTGGATTTATGTTGAACTTATTTGAAACTGACAGTTTTACAAAGTTCTTACACAAATTTGCACCCCCACCAGCAAAATATGAAGTTTACAGTTGTTTCACATACATGCTAATACTTTGTATTGTCTTTTTTTTTAAAAAAATTATTGATTGATTTTAAAGAGAGGAAGAGAGAAACATCTATTTGTTGTTTCATCAATAAACACTTATTTATGAATTCATTAGTTAATTCTTGTATGTACCTTGACCAGGAATCAAACCCACAACCTTTGTGTATTGGGACGATACTCTAACCAACTGAGCTACCTGGCCAGGGCTATCTGTCTTTTCATTTTATTACTAGAGGCCCGGTGCATGAAAATTCATGCACTGGAGGGGGGCTCCCTCAGCTTGGCCTGCCCCCTCTCACAGAGTCCGGGAACCCTCAGGGACGGGAGGCAATCCAGCAATCAGGGGAAGGCGACGCCCCCATCACACCTCTGCTGCTGCCACTGCTGGCAGTGCAAGACTCAGCCGGCCCTGGTTACCTGAGCCTCGGGCATCCCTGGGCGGCTGGGCAGCCGCCATCTGAGGCTTGCCTGTGCCTCGGGCCAGCTCTGGGCGGCTGGGGGGCTGAGGGAACTGGGGACTCCAGAGGCAGGTGTGCGTAGCGACTGGACCTGCCTGGGGATGGGCCCGGCCATGCCGCACACCTGCTGCCCTGGTGGGGCTGAAGGGACTGGGCGTGCTGTGGGTGCTGCCATCTTTGAGGGTGTGGCAGTCAATTAGCATATTCCCTCCTTATTGCCTGTGGGCGCCGCCATTTTGTGAGGGCATGATGGTCAATTAGCATATCTCCTCTTTATTAGATAGGATTATTATTTTTTAAATATATTTTATTGATTTTTTACAGAGAGAAGGGAGAGGGATAGAGAGCCAGTAACATCGATGAGAGAGAAACATGTGCACACAACCAAGGTACATGCCCTTGTCCTGAATCAAACCTGGGACCCTTCAGTCTGCAGGCTGATGCTCTATCCACTGAGCCAAACCGGTTAGGGCAGGATTATTATTATTGTTGTTGTTATTTTGTTAATCCTCACCTAAAGGTACTTTTCCCATTGATTTTTAGGGAGGGGGAGAGACACAGAGAGAGAAACATCGATGTGAGAGAGACACATCAATTGGTTGCCTCCCACATGTGCCCCGACCAGAATGGAGCCTGCAACCAAGGTACATGCCCTTGATCTGAATCAAACTGGGACCCTTCAGTTCACAGGATGATGCTCTAACCACTGAGAAAACTGGCTAGGGTGAGCTATCTGTTTTTTAAATTGTAGCAGTTCTCATGGATACATAGTGATATTGAAATGGGGCAGCAATAGAATTTGGGGAACCAGCTAGTATTGTAAGAAATATTAATCATGCTCTGTTAACCATGATTGTTTTATTCTGATCCAAAAAGGCACTTCTACCCTGTCTGGAGCTGACCTGGAGATGCAGCCCTTCCTCCCCATTTGGAGCTGCCTATTATCATGGAAAGATTATCAACTATGCTGCAGAAACCATAATGCCAGCCCTTTGAAGATCCCCAGCCCTTTCTGCATACCTGCAGGCCTTTGCAGACCTCCAGCCTGCTTACCTGTTAACTGCCCATCTGGCACTCCCTTTGGCTATTTGCCCATGTAACCCCAGCCCTTGCATATAACTAAGCCCTTTAAAGACCCCTAGTCCCATGGTGGGCAAACTGCGGCTCTCGAGCCACATGCGGCTCTTTGGCCCCTTGAGTGTGGCTCTTCCACACTATTTTGAAGAAGTGACATTAGAAGAAGTTTAAGTTTAAAAAATTTGGCTCTCAAAAGAAATTTCAATCGTTGCACTGTTGATATTTGGCTCTGTTGACTAATGAGTTTGCCGACCACTGCCCTAGGCCTTTTGCATATCTGTAAACGGCCCTTTTGCCTACTTTTCCTTTGTGCTTTTGCTATATAAGCCGCTGACTTATAGTGAGCTGCAGAGCAGATTTCTGTGGCTGACCTGCTGCTCTCCCACACTGCCAGCAGTACTGGAATAAACGCTCATATATGATTCAACCCTGTCTCTGCTTCATTGGCTCAAGTAGTGACAGACAGCACGGACCCATTGTTTGTCCGGTTACAGTATCTCCTCATGGTTTTATAAGTACCTCGAGCTAACTGATTGCGACACTGGAGCTCCTCTCCTCACGGTTTTAAATTGCATTTCCCTAAGGACTAATTATGTTAATCATCTTTTCATGTGTTTATCCCATTCACATATCCTCTCTCATAAAGTGTCTGTTCCCGTCTTTTGCCCATCTTTTTTGGTTGTTATTTTATTATTGATTTGTAGGGGCTCTTTGTATATTCTGGATACTAGTCCTTTGTGAAAAACATGTATTGTAAATATAACTATTGTTTAAAAGATCCCCAGTGATTCTAACATGAACCCCTGGCTCACTAAAGATCAGTCCCAGAAGCTCTCTACTTTTTTTTAAATATCTTTTTAAAAGAATATATTTTATTGATTTTTTATAGAGAGGAAGGGAGAGGAATAGAGTTAGAAACATCAATCAGTTGCCTCTTGCACACCTCCTACTGGGGATGTGCCCACAACCAAGGTACATGCCCTTGACCGGAATCGAACCTGGGACCCTTCAGTCCGCAGGCCGATGCTCTATCTACTGAGCCAAACCAGTCTCTACTTTTATGGGTCCCAAAATCTGCCCCCTGGCAACTGTGCCTGAGGGTTGGCTCTTCAATCCATGTGAATATCCATGGTTTCAGGGATTTTAGGAGTGAGGGGTGCCTTGCCAGTCTTCCTCCTGTGGATCTGTCTGGCTTTGGACAGTTCCATTAATCTGAAATGTTCTCTTATTCTCTGATGTGAGACCATAGGTAATTCTATTCTTGTCTCCACTGTAAAATTTTCCAGGTCTGAAACTTGATCTTTTTGTTGTTGTTGTTAATCCTCACCAAAGGCTATTTTTTCCATTGATTTTCAGAGAGAATGGAAGGGAGAGGAGAAACATGAACCTGAGAGAGACACATTGACTGGTTGCCACATGCACATGCCCCGCCAGGGGTGGGGGGTGGGGGTGAGGGGAAGTGGGGAGCAAACCCGCAACCGAGATACATGCCCTTCACCAGGAATCAAATCTGAGACCCTTTGGTGTGTGGGCCGACTAACCACTGAGCACACCTGCCAGGGTTAAAACGGCTCTTATTGTCTGGCCCATTCCCACCACCTGGAGATGGTTGTGTCAAAGGGACAAATAAATGTTTCTCCTGTATGGAAAAAGCTATGTCCTAGGCATAGGAGTGTGATTTTCTGTTTCTCCTCCCTGCCAGTGTCCTCAGGCTGCCTACATGCACACTGAGAAGAAGAATCGTTTTCTAGCAGCCTCAGCAACCATTCAAATGAGGCTTGGAATTGACTGCCTGGTCCTGATCTCTTGGAATTTGCTGTGTATTTGCTACATGATTTTACATAAGGCACTTAACCTCTCTCCGAGTCTTGGTTCCTGTGACTGGTAAAGGAGAACAGTAACTTCTCGCTTGTTGTGGAGGAAGTGCATGGCATAAAGTAGGTGTTCACAAGCCATTAGTTCCCTTGAAATGGGAGCTGCGAAGTTTTGGCTCTGGGAGTAGTGCTGCTGAGCCCTATGCTTGGGGACTTGCCTTGCCCTCAACATGCTCTGGTGTTATATATCTGCCCCTTTCCTCCATACCTTCGGAAGCCTAGATTGGCCAATGTCCCTCCTGCTGTGTCATCCTCACCTGCCCTTCTTGGCTAATTTGAACAGAGCATCCCAAGAGGGCCCCTAGGATCTTTAAGCTCAGAGAAAATGGCTTGGAAGCCAATTCTCTGGGACATACAGTTCCTGACTCAGATCTGGGCAGGGAGCCAAGGCCTTCGAAGGGCTGTAGAAAAATGTTACCCTTACTTCCCTCCTTAAGAGCTGATAGTTCTTACTGTTTGTCTCTTTTAGTGCCAAAGAGGAAGGGAAGCAGACCACAAAGGTTAAGATTAGGTGCTCCCTGGGAGTGTCTTCCTGGACAGGCACCGGAGAGGAGTCTTGACTCCATCTGCTGGAGAGGCGCCCATGCAGTAAAGGAAGGGTTTCTCTGCTGCTCCAGGAGGAGGAGGAAGCTGAGGGGGAATTCATGGGGAGCTCCCAGAAATGTCCTTGACCTGGGGAACAAGTGGGTATAGGGCATCCAGAGAATCCACCAACACTAGGCACTGGCTGGAGCCCATCCATTTCACAGCCAGGCATGGGTGGTTTTGTCCCAGCACAAGATTTGGGAAGGGAATAGAAAAGAAATGTCACATTCCTGGGTGTAACTCAGATTTCTTTGAGCAATATCCAGGTCTGTCTTGAGGCAGGTTCAAAAGGGAGACAGGGGGAATGCTGGCAAGAGGAGTGTCTGGGATGGGTATGCTCCCCTTCCCTGGTTTCTGGCCCCCATTAGTGTTTTGGATATATCAATCCCACCCAGGGCCTCATTATAGCTCTCCAGCATGTTGCCCATTGCTCCCCTTTAGAATTAGTAAACTGACAAATCCATCCATCCATCCATCCATCCATCCAATAAATATTTACTTATCAGCTCCTATTGAAGCATAGTGACCTCCATCTTGGGTAAAAACTGCTGTTTAAAATTTTAACCCTGCTATTCTGGCAAAAGTAAACGTTTGCTTGCTTAAATAATAGGGAAAAATAAGACTACTCCCATTCCAGAGAGGCCATAAACTATGCCCAGACAGAGTTGTCAATGCTGGTGCCAGGCCAGGCCTTGAGATATGGTCTCATGGTCCTGTCCCAGCACACAGGACTTTTTCTCAGAAGGTATGGAAGTCTCACTCCAAATTTGGAAAACAAAGAACTTAAAAAGGTATTTTTGGAAAGACTTCCTCTATTTGGGGCCCCAGAATTTGAGAAGCAATATTTCCTCTGGGCCTGCTAGCACTAGCGAAATGAAAAGGACTCCAAATAAATTTGGCTTATTGATTAAGGCGTCTTCTGACTTACAATATAACACTATGTGTAGGTACTAGGCTAAGTTCTGTGAATCTATAACTGTGAAAAAGACATCTGTCGTTCACAGAGTTCACATGATCATGGGGGAGTCAGAGAGGTTATCAGGAAGCCACATTCCATGGACTAAGTCCAAGGATAAAAACAAAGTATGTCACATTGTGTCACAGAGGACACTGTTGGGAAGAATCATGGAAGAACCCTGGAACAAGAGGGACCAGAGCTGAGACCTGGGTGGAGGGGTGCGGCGGGGGTGAGGGGGGGGGAGTCAATAGGAGGGATAGTGAGACAAAAAGGAAGGGAATAAAGTCCGGGCAGCAGAAACAGCATGTGAGAGGGCCTAGAGGCAAGATCTGAGTAAGAAAGTGGTTCCCTTTGAGAAGAGTGGGGTGTGTGTGTGTGTGTGTGTGTGTGTGTGTGTGTGTGTAGGGGCTGTAAAGAAGTGAAATACAAGGCAGAAGAAACAGTCAGGGACTAGATCAGGAAGGCCTCGTAAGCCATGGCAAGGAGTCAAGACTTGATTTTGAATGAAAGGAGGAGGCTTTGAAGGGTTTAGACAGGGCCATGACATGATCAGATTTGTGTTTTTCAAAGATCACTCTGATTTCTGGGTGGGGAGCAGGCACAAATAAACACAGGAAGAAAGTCAAGAGGCTATTGCAGTAGGCCAGGGGACAGATGATATTGATGTTGACCAGAAAGGTAGCAGTGGGGACAGAAAGAAGTGTTTGGATTTGGGATGTATTTTGGAGGTTGAGCCAATAGGACTTACTGGTGGATTGGAAAGATGCCTCCGAGTTTCTGACTTGAGGGATTGGTAATGCTATTCATGAGATGGGGAATAGGGAAGGGTGGGAGATGAGTTCAGTGCCATGGTGAAAGCTTCTAGGAAGACATGTCCTGTAGCCAGTTGCTCATCTAGGTCTGAAACTCAGGAGAGAGAATGAGGCTAGAGACAGAATTGTGAAGTCTTGGAAGTGATGAGGTAGCCCAAAAGGAGTGGAGAATGCCATGTTTTGTGCAGCAGCACTGTCCTATAAAAAAAAATAAAAAGAGTTTTGGACCCTAGTCGGTTTGGTTCAGTGGATAGAGCATTGGCCTGTGGACTGAAGGGTCCCAGGTTTGATTCCAGTCAAGGGCACATTCCCTGGTTTCGGGCTTGATCCCTAGTGTGGGGCATGCAGGAGGTAGCCAATCGATGATTCTCTCTCATCTTTGATCTTTCTATCTCTCTCTCCCTCTCCCTTCCTCTCGGAAATCAATAAAAATATATAAAAAAATTTTTTTTCTTGCTTCAGGCTAAACCCTGGGAGGCAGTTTTAAAAGGCAGTTATCAAAGACTTTGCAATTTAGTGCAAAGGCCCTGCAGATAGTCCTAACTCTTGGCTCCCTCTTTCCCCCAGTTCCTGTAATTTCCACAGCATCTTGGGCTGACTTGACTAGTTTCCAATAAGAATGACAGAGGCCAGGCCAGCTGCCATTCTTAGGAAATTCAGTTTCCAACTCCCCCTGCTGGCAGAGCTGAAGATGACTCAAAGCTGGGTGCAGAGCTCGAGAGAGCACCCTATGTCCTGCTTCCCTTGGGGCAGACCCTTCTCACCCCAAAGGCGGGGATTAAGACCACACTTCAGTCCCCTTCTCCTCTTTTCCCCAACACTTCACCCACTTTAGAACTCTAGCTAGAAATAGAGAAAGAGAAGACTAATTAGGTACTGAGAAGCAAATTACAGTTTTCCTGCTTCTAAACAATTTCTTTTGTTTTCTGCCCCAAACCCACTCTTTTCTTTTTTAAAAAAAATATATTTTATTGATTTTTCACAGAGAGGAAGGAAGAGGGATAGAGAGCTAGAAACATCGATGAGAGAGAGACATCGACCAGCTGCCTCCTACACACCCACCACCAGGGGATGTGCCCGCAACCAATGTATATGCCCTTGACCGGAATCGAACCTGGGACCTTCCAGTCCGCAGACCTACGCTCCATCCACTGAGCCAAACCGGCTTCGGCCACTCTTTTCTTTTTTGTTGTTGTTAATTCTCACCCAGGGATTTTTTTCCATTGATTTTTTTTTTTTTTGAGAGAAAGTGGGCGGGGGAGAGAGACAGAGAGAGAAACATCGAAGTGAGAGAGACACATCGAATGGTTGCCTCCCTCATGTTCCCCGACTGGAGCTGGGGATTGAGCCTGCAATTTAGGTACATGCCCTTGACTGGAATCAAACCCATGAGCCTTCAGACCTTGGGCTGATGTTCTAACCACTGAGTAACCAGCTAGGGTCTAAACCCACTTTTGATTGCCTTGCCCATGAAGACTTAATTTGGTAATTTATACCTATCTCCAAAAACACTCTCTCCGTATCTCAGTCTCCCAGAGTTACATTTTGCTGACACCAGTTGGCCTTCCTCCTCCTCCTCCTCCTTGTCCTCCTCCTATACAGGAAAGCAATGGTCTGTGATGATAAGAGCACTGGGCTGGGTTTAAGTCCTGTTTCTGCCACTGATTCAGAGGGTCACCTTGGGCCAGTCATTTCCTTCTTTCCCAGTGGCAGTTCTCTCACTGTGACATTGGACTGGACTCCAAAAAACTGTTCCAACTCTAGCGATCTAGGCTTTACTCCAACTACCTTACCTTTTCAGTTCTTCACATGCATCAAGTTCTCTCCTGCTTCAGGGTCTTTGGTCATGCTCTTCCCTCTGTCTGAAATGTTCTTCCCTTCCCTTTTTTGTTTAGTTAACTCCTCCTTATCTTTCAGCCCTCAGCTCATATGTTACTTCCTCAGAGAAACCTTTCCCAGGCCTGCCAGACTGTGTCAGGTACTTCATCATATGTTCTCAGAACTCCCTGGAGTTTTCCTTGTGTGCCCTCATCATGGTTTATAATTTTTCACATGTTGTGGGATTATTGTTTCAAGTCAACTCTCTCCCCACCATAAACCCCTTGATAGCAAGGACCTGTCTTTTGCTCACCACTGTACCACAGCATCCAGATCCTTGCCTGACCATCTTGTAAAGCTCAACATGTATTTATTAAATAAATGAAAAAGTAAAAGGATAAGTGAATCCCTCCTTCATCTATCAGCTGCTTCATATATCTAACTAGCATAGTATTTAGGAGCAAAAAGTCAAAATCCAGGCTGCCTGGGTTTGGACCCCAGCCTTATGACTCACAAGCTGTGTAAATTTGTGCAATTTATTCAATCTTTCTGTGCCTCAATTTCCTTATCTATGAAGGGAGGATAATAATAATATGCACTGCCTAACAAGGTTGTTGTGAGGATTAAAAGATTTAATATCTGTAAAGTGTGTAGAACAAGGCCTGGCATTCAAGTGCTATATTAGTAATACCTATTGTTCTTATTTTGCCTCATCCATCTCTGCACTTACGCATTCTGAACTCTCCCACCAGACCTCATTATCTTATTTCCGGTCTGTGAGTGGGTGACTCAGTGTAATTTGCAGAAAGGATAGAAAAGGTTTTTTTAAAAATTATAATGGAAAATTTTAAACATGCAGAGAAGTAGAGAGAAGAGGATAATGAACCTCTGTAACAAGCTTCAACAATTATCAATATTTTGCCAAACTACGTTCATCTGCTCCCCTGTCATTTTTCTTCCTACTGGAGTATTTTAATGTGAATCTCAGGTGTCATATCATTTTATTTGAAAATACTCCATTATGTATGTCTAGCGGATAAAGACTTTAAAAAATACAATACCATTAAAACACTTAAAAAATAACAATAATTAGGGAAGGCTTTTAAAACCCCATTCCCTTGAGAAAAGCTGGGGGTATGAGAGTCCTCACTTCAGGGTAGATGTGAAATGAGGAACAGCCAGGAGAGTTAATATAAGTAAAAGTACTTTATACAGGGCTTGACAACATAAATGGGATATAGTAGTAACTATTATTTTGATTCTTTTTTTTTGTTGCCCCCATTTACCTACTCTAAATCCTGCCCATCTTTTCTCTTATTTCTGGTCTGTGAATGTGGGTGATCATTTACAAAGGAGGACTAGGTGGTGAGTTTTCTGGGTCATTGGCACCCTGGGGTGGGAGCTGGGACATCAGAATGTACCGAAAAGGGCAGCAACTTAAGGACTGAGGTGGAGGGAAGGAGAGCTGGAGGACTTAGTGGATTTAAAGAAGTCGGAGTCCTGTGGCTGTGTGAAAACGGCAACTGAGAAAAATCCAATAACCTAAGGGCAAGTGAGCCAAGGGTTGGTCCTTTCTTCCCAGTGATTAGGGCCTTTGGGGATCACTGCCAGTTGGGAAGCAGGAAGATGGTAGCTTTAGTCCTGAGGGAATTCCTTGTAGCTTTTCTCCACAGACCACAGAAGGGCAGCTGCCTAAGACAGAAATTGGGGTTCTGTTTTGTTGTCTCACAACCTATTTGCATCGCCAAAACAAGCCATTAACTCAATCACCATGTTTCTGGAAGCTCTAAGCTCTGCCTTTGAAAATAGGCATCTCAGTTGCAGCTTCTGAAGAAATGGTGACCACAAGGATAGCATTACCTATTTCTTAAATAAGGGCTTTGGCTCGGTTCTTGAAACCCTTCTTCAGTGTGACTCAGGGGACTATGCCTCCCAGGGTGTTTGAATTCAAAGCATGCTCCAGCGCCAGGCAGTGGAAGGAATGATATTTGGGTCGCAGGCTGTGGAGGAGGTCTCTAGTGGCTATGACTGAGATCACATCATGCAGTCCACTCCACTCGCGTGGATAGCACACGCACACGTACACGCAAACACACGATTGGCCTCAGCACGGTTTGGATTGGACTGAAAACGGTAGAGAAAAAGAGAGGACACGCCCACCCCGCGCCGCCGGGGCCGGACCGCCTCTTAGCTCCTGCAAGCCTAGGCGCAGGCGCGCGACCTTTGTGGGCTGGACTCAGGTGCTGATGCCGGAACTTGGGGGGATTGACCAGCCCGGTGCAGCCCGGTGGCCATTGGTTGGCGATGCTCCTCCCCCGCCCCCTTCCATGTGCACAGCGCATGCGCAGGGCGGGAGCGAGCGAAATTCAAACCCTGGCGGAGATAACTAGGACCGAAAGTGGCAGTCATGGAGGCGTTCCAAGGGTTTGTGGAAGCCGAGGCTTTAAGCCCAGAGCTGGCTGCTCTTTACCTGAGGTATGTCTGGGCCGCTGGGCGGGTCTAGCTCGCAGGTTCTGGCCTGGAGTGGGGGTGAGGCGGCGGCCCTTCGACCCTCCCAGGGGCCTAAAACTGCTGAGGCGGAGGCTTTTGAGAGCCGGGCGCGGGAATCTGCTCAGCTTTCTAAAGCTTGGGGAGCCCCCCAATGCCCCTTTTGAGAATCAGATGACTCACTTTTATGAACTCCTTAAGAGCCAGAACTTCAATTGATCAAGGCTTCCTTGAGTCTTTCCAGCATACCAAGTCCCAGGCCTAAAATATTGGCCTCCTCCCCAAATTGCTTATACTAGTAAGCTAGTAGTGGAAAGGGATAGGTAAACTTACAGTATTTAATAAGTGCTGTAAGAGGAGCGAATGGCCAACTACAGGGTCGGTGAGCCAAGGGAAGACCTCATAAAAGGAAGAGACATTTGTGTTGAAAAAATGAGGAAGCATTCTCTAGATGGCTGAAGGTGGAGAGGGTTTGGTGATGTGGGAGTAAGTATTAATTTTTTAAAAATTGTGCTAAAATACACACAACATAAAGTTTGTATTAACCTAATTTGTCTTAACCATTCTTTAGTGGTATTAAATATATTGTTGTTCAACCATCACCAACATCCATCTCTGGAACTCTTTTTATCTTGTAAAACTAAAACTCTGTAGTTATTAAACACTAGCTGCTCATTCTCCACTTCCCCAGCTCCTGGCAACCATCATTTTACTTTATGTCTCTGTGAATCTGACTCCTCTAGGGACTTCACATAAGAGAAATCATACAGTATTTGTCTTTCTGTGACTGGGTTATTTCACATAGTATGATGTCCTCAAGGTTCATCCATGTAGTCTTGTGTGACAGGATTTCCTTCCTTTTTAAGATGGAATAATATTCCATTGTCTGCCTTATTCATATTTTCTTTATCCATTGTTGGGCACTTGGGTTACTTGCATCTCAACTATTGTGATAGTGCTGAAGTAAATATGGGTGTGCAAATATCTCTACAAGATCCTGCTTTCCATTCTTTTGGATATATATCCAAAGTGGGATTGCTGGATCGTATGGTAGTTCTACTTTTAATTTCTTGGGGAATTGCCATACTGTCCTCTAGAGTAGCTGCACCATTTTACATTCCCACCAACAGTGCACAAGGGTTCCAGTTTCTCCACATCCTAGCTAACACTTATTTTCTGTTTTGTTCTTGTTACTAGCCATCTTAATGATAGTGAAGTAGTATCTCATTCTGGTTTTGATTTGCATTTCTCTAATGATTACTGATGTTGAGAATCTTTTCATATACCTGTTGGTTATCTGTATGTTTTCTTTGGAGAAATGTCTATTCAAGTCCTTTTTTAGTTGGGTAGTTTGTTGTTGTTGTTGTTGAGTTGTAGTTCTTTATATATTCTGGATATTAACCCCTTATCTGATTTATAATTTGCAGATATTTTCTCTCCCATTTTGTAGGTTGCCTTTTCACTTTGTTGATTGTGTCCTTTGATGTACAGTTTTATTTTTTTTAAAAGTTTAGAGTCTGATTTTAATTTAATTTATTTTTTCAATATAATTTTTTATTGAACTTATTGGGATGACATTGGTTAATAAAATTATATATGTTTCAGGTGTACAGTTCTATGCTACATCATCTATATATTGTATTATGTGTTCACCACCCCAAGCCAATTCTCCTTCCATCACCATTTATCCCTGCTTTATCTTATTCTACCCCCCCTACCCCTTTTTCCCTCTGGTAATCACCACATGGTTGTCTGTGTCTATGAGGTGTTTTGTTTTTTTTAAGAAGTTTTATATTTTGTCGAAACCGGTTTGGCTCAGTGGATAGAGTGTCGGCCTGCGGACTGAAGGGTCCCAGGTTCGATTCCGGTCAAGGGCATGTACCTTGGTTGCGGGCACATCCCCAGTAGGAGGTGTGCAGGAGGCAGCTGATTGATGTTTCTCTCTCATTGATGTTTCTAACTCTCTATCCCTCTCCCTTCCTCTATGTAAAAAATCAATAAAATATATTAAAAAAAAAGAAGTTTTATATTTTGATGTAGTACAAAGAAATAAATTGGGGCAGTGGACAGTTCTGTCTCTCTTTTCAGAAAAACAATGTTTTAAGGCTGTTAAAAGCCAAAAGATCTTACAGAGGAGTAAAAGTACATTTTTGGACTAAGTTACATGACTTCCTTAAGGAAGACTTGGGGGAAACAGAGGGAGGCAGTGTGGTGTGGTAGAGTGATGGCTTTATTTATTTATTTATTTATTTATTTATTTCCATTGATTTCTAGAGAGAGTTGAAGGGAGGGAGGAGGGGGAGGAGAGAGCGAAACATGGGTGTGAAAGAGACACATAGATTGGTTGCCCTCCCGCATGTGCCCGTACTGGGGCTGGGAAACTAGCAACCAAGGTACGTGCCCTTGACCCTTGATGGGGAATTGAACCCTCAACTCTTAGGCCCGAGGGCTGATGCTAACCACTGAGCAACCAGCCAGTGCAAGTGCTGGCTTTAGAGTTGGGTCATTTGGGTTTCACATTATGGCTTTGTCACCTGCTAGCTGGGAGACCTCAAGCAAGTCACTTGACTTTTCTGACCCTCAATTTTCTCATCTGGAAAGTGGTGATAAGGCTTAAGGTCTTTAGTTCCCTTCCCTCCTTTCTGTGAGCAAGCAAGTGGGCCTCTCAGCTTGCACTGTGCACTGGTTCCTTAACACTGCCTCTCAAGCTGGCACCTGTTTCTCACTTTCTCCTAAGTGCTTTCTTCAGAACATTCTCAAATTGTCTCTCTCCCACTCCCCTCAACAATCACCCCCTCATCTCAGTCATCTTCTGCTGTCACAATCCATACCTTTCTTTCACAGTTTCCTTGTCTCTCATGACATCCCATCTCTCATGACCCCTCAAGTCTCATAATTCTTTTATTCCTCCTAATCTTTCTCAGTGTTTTCCATCCTCTTCCAAATCCCACACACAGCTTTCTTTACCTTCTCTCTTGCTCATAATTCTGCTCATTGGCACAATCCTATTCTCACACAATTTCTCTGTCTCTAGTTCTCCCTCTTTTCCTCCCTCCCTTTTATGTCCCTCTCCTTCCCTGTCTCTGCCTCTCCTGCCTAAGAGATGAAAGAAAATTTTGAAACTTGCTGTCACACACTCTCTGCACACCTTTCTTTTTCACACACCTTTATTTTCTGTCATATGTGATAACTCTGTCACACATTCTCTGTATCAGTCCTGCTCTCCCTTGGTGATGCCAGCCCAGCAGCTCCTCTATTACCCACCCTCTCACTCTGATGCCCACTGTCTATTTGTGCTCTCTGTACCCCCATGCTTCCATTCTCTGTTGCTCCCCTCACCATTGTCCCCTATTTTTCTTTTTCTGGCATTCTTTCTCTCTCTTTCTCCCTGCTTCTGTCTCTTTGTCTTTCTGTCACCCATTATCTCTCCCTCTGTGTCTCCCACCTCTGTCACCCATTGTCCCTCTCTGGCACTCATTCTCATGCTCTCTCCCATTGTCTTGCTCTGTCACCCACTACCCCCTTCTCTCTGTTGCTCACCCCTCTCTCTTTCTGTCACCCACCTGTTCCACACTGTCATCTACCTGCTCACACTTACTCTTTCTGTCAACCCACCCTCTTTTTCTCTGTCATCCTCCCCAATCTGTACCTCTGTCACCCCTTCTCCCTTTCTCTGTCACCCATGATCTCTATCACCCACTCTTTATGTTTCTCTATGACCCATTCTCTGTTACCCACTCTTTCCCTGTCACCTACTTTTTTTCTGTCACCCACTCTCTCATTCTGTCACTTACCTTTTTTCTCTGTCACTGTATCTTTCTGTGTCCAATCAAGAATAGAAGCCATACAGTATGTTAAAGCATGGATTTTAATATAAATAATTATTAAACTATAAAATGAATGGCTATACAAAATAAGGATACTGTATTATGGTACCCTAGGGCTATGGGAGAATACCAAGGAAAGAACAAACTTGGAAGGCGGCCCTCTCCCCAAGGCTGAGGCTCAGACCTCCTTGAAGAAGATATAGTTCTGCCCACTGGATAGCAGAGAAATATGCTGGCTTGCCCAGGCCAGGTGCTGGTCTGCATTCCCTAGGCCAGTGGTCGGCAAAACGCGGCTCGCGAGTCACATGCGGCTTTTTGGCCCCTTGAGTGTGGCTCGGCATTAGAACCACTTCTTCAAAATAGACTCGCCCAGGCTGAAAACTGACTTCTGCGCATGGGCCACGAAGTTTCAATCGCACTGTATGTGTGCGCCCGCACGTGGTATTTTGTGGAAAAGCCACACTCAAGGGGTCAAAGAGCTGCATGTGGCTCGTGAGCCGTGGTTTGCCGACCACTGCCCTAGGCCAACAGGAAGCAACCTTCTGGACTGTGGGCTGGGAGCAGGCTATCAGCAACCCATGGCTTAGACATGCTGAAGGGGTGGAGCCCAGGGCATAGGCGAGCTGCTGAGGGAACTAGTTTTCAGGGCTGCAAGAAAGTAATTTCCTGGCCAGGTGGATGCTTCAAGGTCATTGAGGGACTGGGTATTGTGGCTGACCCACTGTGCTGCAGCAGCTGGCAAGTTCGGGAGAGTTCCTTTCTCCTGCAGTGTCCCTCAGGCGCCCTCTACTGAGAAAACTTTGTCCTGGCTGTAAAGGAGAGATGCTTAAAGGAATTCTGTCCATTATCACAGAACAGGTATTGAGGAGTGAATTTGGAACTGAGAGGTAATAGATGATGACTGGCAGAGTTACCCATCCTCTATTTATCTCTGTCACCCACCTTCTTTCCTATGTTGCCCACCTTTTCTCTCTGTCACTACTGTTTGTGTCATCCTCTCTCTCTGTCACCCACTTGATGGTTGTCCACTCTCTTGCTGTCACTCATCTGCTCTTTTTCTCTGTTTTTCTCTCACCTACATCTCCTATTACTTTATTCAGACTGCTTTTTTCAAGGTCACCAATCACTTTCATATAAGTAAATAATGGTTGATTTTTAATCCTCATCCTCTTTAACCCTACCAGTAGTATTTGACAGAGTTTATCACTTCTCCTTGAAACACTTAATTCATTTGGCTACCAGGACCCCTCATTCTTCTGATTTTCTTCCTACCTCACTGGTTGTTGCTTCTCAGATTCTGCTGATCCTTCCTGATACCCTCAATCGCATTTTTCTTCTAATGTACTTTAAGTTAAATTCTCAGGCATCGTGGCATTTCATTTTTAAATACTTTAGTATGCATCTCTGAAAAAGAACATATTCTTAAAAACCATCATACCATATCACACCTAACAAGATATTAATTCTTTGATATCAGCAAATACACAATTTATATTTCAACTAGAGGCCCAGTGCACGGAATTCGTGCACTCAAGGGGGAGTCCCTCAGCCGGGCCTGCGTCCTCTCCCAGTCCAGGAGCCCTCGGGGGATGTCCGACTGCTGTGGGGAGCAGGCCTAAGCCATCAGTCAGACATTCTTAGCGCTGCCGTGGAGGCAGGAAAGGCTCCCAACACCGCTGCTGTGCTCGCCAGCCATTAGCCCAGCTTCTGGCTGAGCGGTGCTCCCCCTGTGGGAGTGCACTGACCACCAGGGGGCAGCTCCTATGTTGAGCGTCTGCTCCATGGTGGTCAGCGTGCATCATAGCAACTGGTTGATTTGCATATTAGCCTTTTATTATATAGGATTTTTGAAATGCTTTTAAGGCTTTTTATAATTGGTTTGTTTGAATCAGGATCCAAAGAAAGTCCATATGCTGAATTTGATTATATTTCTAAAGCCTCTTAACCTTTTTTTTTTTATTGTCTAAAGTTTTACATATGTCTCCTTTTTCTCCGATTGACCCCCCTCCAGCCCGGACAAGCCCCCACCACCCCAGTGTCTGTGCCCATTGGTTATACTAATATGCATGCATACAAGTCCTTTGCTTGATCTCTAAATCCCCCCCTCTCCTGCCATTTGTCTCTGGATCTATTTTTGTTCATCAAATTATGTTGATCATTATATCCCACATATGAGTGAGATCATGTGATATTTATCTTTCTCTGACTGGCTTATTTCACTTAGCATAATGCACGCCAGTTCCATTCATGCTGTTGCAAATGGTAAAAGTTCCTTCTTTTTTATAGCGGTGTAGTATTCCATTGTGTAGATGTACCTCAGGTTTTTAATCCACTCATCTGCTGATGGGCACTTAGGTTGTTTCTAAATCTTAGCTATTGTAAATTGTGCTGCTATGAACATAGGGGTGCATATATCCTTTCTGATTGGTGTTTCTAGTTACTTGGGATATATTCCTAGAAGTGGGCTCACTGGGTCAAATGGGAGTTCCATTTTTAGTTTTTTGAGGAAACGCCATACTGTTTTCCACAGTGGCTGCACCAGCCTGCATTCCCACCAGCAGTGCACAAGGGTTCCTTTTTCTCCGCATCCTCTCCAGCACTTGTCGTTTGTTGATTTGTTGATGATAGCCATTCTGACAGGTGTGAGATGGTATCTCATTGTTGTTTTGATTTGCATCTCTCAGATGATTAGTGACTTTGAGCATGTTTTCATATGTCTCTCAGACCTCTGTATGTCCTCTTTAAAAAAGTGTCTATTTAGGTCCCTTGCCCATTTTTTTTATTGGATCATTTATTTTCCTTTTGTTAAGTTGTGTGAGTTCTCTGTAAATTTTGAAGATTAAACCCTTATCTGAAATAGCATTGGCAAATATGTTCTCCCATGCATTGGGCTTTCTTGTTGTTTTGTTGATGGTTTCTTTTGCTGTGCAGAAGCATTTTATTTTACTGTAGTCCCATTTGTTTATTTTCTCCTTAGTCTCTATTGCCCTAGGAGCTGTGTGGGTAAAGATACTGCTATGATATATGTCTGCTATTTTGTTGCCTATGAAGTCTTTTTTTTAAATTTTATTTTATTGTTTAAAGTATTACAAATAGTAGTACATATATCTCCTTTTTTCCCCCATTGACCTTTCCCCAGCCTCCCCTAACCCCTGGCACATGCCCTCAATCCCCAGCACCCCAGTGTGTTGTGTCCATTGGTTGTGCTTATATGCATGCATACAAGTCCTTTGGTTGATCTCTCCTCCTTACTCCCACCCTCCCCTACCTTCCCTCTGAAGTTTGATGGTCTGATAGATGCTTCTCTGTCTCTGGATATGTTTTTGTTCTTCAGTTTATGTTGTTCGTTATATGCCACAAATGAGTGAGATCATGTGATATTTATCTTTCTCTGACTGGCTTATTTCGCTTATCATAATGCTCTCCAGTTCTATCCATGCTGTTGTAAATGGTAAGAATTCCTTCGTTTTTACCGCAGCATAGTATTCCATTCTGTAGATGTACCACAGTTTTTTTAATTCACTCATCTGCTGATGGGCACCTAGGTTGTTTCCAAATCTTAGCTATTGTAAATTGTGCTGCTATGAACATAGGGGTGCATATATCCTTTCTAATTGGTGTTTCTAGTTTCTTAGGATATATTCCTAAGAGAGGGATTACTGGGTCAAATGGGAGTTCCATTTTTAGTTTTTTGAGGAATCTCCATACTGTTCTCCACAGTGGCTGCACCAGTCTGCATTCCTACCAGCAGTGCACGAGGGTTCCTTTTTCTCCACATCCTCACCAGCACTTGTCGTTTGTTGATTTGTTGATAATAGCCATTCTGACAGGTGTGAGATGGTACCCCATTGTTGTTTGGATTTGCATCTCTCGGATAATTAGTGACTTTGAGCATGTTTTCATATGTCTCTTGGCCTTCCTTCTGTCTTCTTTTGAAAAGTATCTATTTAGGTCCGTTGTCCATTTTTTATTGGATTGTTTATCTTTCTTTTATTAAGTTGTATGAGTTCCCTGTAAATGTTGGAGATTAAACCCTTATTGGTGATAACATTGGCAAATATGTTCTCCCATACAGTGGGCTTTCTTGTTGTTTTGTTGATGGTTTCTTTTGCTATGCAAAAGCTTTTTATTTTGATGTAGTCCCATATGTTTATTTTATCTTTAATTTCCATTGCCCTAGGAGCGGTATCAGTGAAGAAATTGCTTCAGCATATGTCTGAGATTTCGCTGCCTGTGGATTCCCCTGGGATTTTTATGGTTTCCTGTCTTATCATTAAGTCTTTTATCCATTTTGAGTTTATTATTGTGTATGGTGTAAGTTGGTGGTCTAGTTTCATTTTATTGCATGTATCTGTTCAATTTTTCCAACACCATTTATTAAAGAGACTGTCTTGACTCCATTGTATGTTCATTCCTACTTTGTCAAATATTAATTGAGCATAGTGGTTTGGGTCGATTTCTGGGTTCTCTATTCTATTCCATTGGTCTATATGTCTGTTCTTGTGCCAGTACCAGATTGTTTTGAGAACGGTGGCTTTGTAATACAGCTTGAGATCTGGTATTGAGATCCCACCTACTTTGTTCTTCTTTCTCAGGATTGCTGCAGCTATTCGGGGTCTTTTTTTATTCCAGATGAATTTTTGGAGAGTTCTTTCTAGGTCTGTGAAATATGCTGTTGGTATTTTGATGGGGAGTGCGTTGAATCTGTAGATTGCTTTGGGTAGTATGGACATTTTAATGATGTTGATTCTACCAATCCATGAACATGGTATGTTCTTCCATCTGTTTACGTCTTCCTCTATCTCTTTTTTCAGTGTCCTGTAGTTTTCCGTGTATAGGTCTTTTACCTCCTTAGTTAAGTTTATTCCTAGGTATCTTAATTTTTTTGGTGCGATGGTAAATGGGATTGCTTTCTTAGTCTCTCTTTCTGTAAGTTCACTATTGGTGTTTAGAAATGCCATAGATTTCTTGGAGCTAATTTTATATCCTGCTACATTGCCGAATTCATTTATTAAGTCTAATAGTTGTTGATGGAGTGTTTCGGGTTTTTTATGTACAATATCATGTCATCTGCAAATAAGGACAGCTTTACTTCTTCTTTTCCAATTTGGAGGCCTTTTATTTCTTCTTGTTGTCTTATTGCAATGGCTAGTACTTCCAGTACTATGTCGAACAGGAGTGGTGAGAGTGGGCATCCCTGTCTTGTTCCTGTTCTTAGGGGAAATGGTTTTAATTTTTGCACATTGAGTATGATGTTGGCTGTGGGTTTATCATATATGGGTTTTATTATCTTGAGGTATGATCCTTCTATTCCCACCTTACTGAGAATTTTTATCAAGAAAGGGTGTTGGATTTTGTCAAATGCTTTTTCTGCATCAATTGATATGACTATGTGATTTTTATCTCTCAATTTGTTTATGTGATGTATCACATTTATTGATTTGCGGATATTGTACCATCCTTGTATCCCTGGGATAAATCCCACTTGGTCATGGTGTATTATCTTTCTGATGTACTGCTGGATCTGATTTGCTAGAATTTTGTTGAGGATTTTGGCATCTATGTTTTTGAGGGATATTGGCCTGTAATTCTCTTTCATTGTGTTGTTTTTATCTAGTTTTGTTATTAGGTGATGCTGGCTTCATAGAATGAGCTTGGAAGCATTCATTCCTCTTGAATTTTTTGGAATACTCTGAGGAGGATAGGTTTTAGTTCTTCTTTGAATGTTAAAACTCCCCCGTGAAGCTGTCTGGCCCCGGGCTTTTGTTTGCTGGAAGCTTTTTGATGACTGCTTCAATTTCTTCCATAGTTATTGAGATGTTTAGATTCTTCCTGACTGAGTTTTGGAATGTTGTATTTTTCTAGGAATATGTCCATTTCCTCCAGGTTGTCCAGTTTGTTGGAATAGAGTTGTTCATAGTATTTTTTAACAATGCTTTGTATTTCGGTGGGGTCTGTTGTTATTTCTCCTCTTTCATTTCTGATTTTGTTTATGTGGGTCCTCTCTCTTTGCTTCTTGGTGAGCCTGGATAGAGGTTCATCAATCTTGTTTATCCTTTCAAAGAACCATCTCTTGGTTTTGTTGATCTTTTGTATTGTTTATTTGGTCTCTATGTTGTTTATCTCCGCTCTGATCTTTATTATTCCTTCCTTCTGCTTACACTGGGCTTTTCTTGTTGCTCTAACTCTTTGAGTTGTAGGGTTAGGTAATTTATTACCATTGTTTCTTGTTTTTTGCAGTAGGCTTGTAGAGCTATTAACTTTGCTCTCAAGATTGCTTTCGCTGTGTCCCAATGATTTTTGGATTGTTGTGTTTTCATTGTCGTTTGTTGCCATGATGTTTTTTATTTCTTCTTTGATCTCTCTGGTAACCTAGTCATTGTTTAATACCACACTATTTAGTCTCCACGTGTTTGACTTTTTTGGGTTGTTTTTATTGTAGTTGATTTCCAGTTTTATGCCACTGTGATCTGAAAAGATGCTTGATATGATTTCTATCTTCTTGAATTTGAAGAGAGTTTGCCTGTGACCTAATATATGGTCTATCTTTGAAAATGACCTATGTGCACTTGAGAAGAATGTATATGCTGTGGCTTTGGGGTGAAATGTTCTGAAGATGTCAAGTAATTCCATCTGGTCTAGTGAGTCATTTAGGATTGATATTTCTTTGCTGAATTTTTGTTTAGAGGATTTGTCCAATGGTGATAGTGGGGTATTCAAGTCCCCTACTATGATTTTATTGCTGTTAATCTCTCCCTTTATATCTTCCATGGAGTTTTCTTAGGTATTTTGGTTCTCCTGTATTGGGTGCGTATATGTTTACCAGAGTCGTTTCTTCTTGTTGAATTGCTCCCTTTAGTATTATGAAGTGGCCTTCCATATCTCTTTTTATGTCCTTCACTTTGAGATCTAATTTGTCAGATATAAGTATTGCTACCTCTGCTATTTTTTCATTTCCATTCGCCCTAAAATCCTTTTTCCATACCTTCACCCTCAGTCTGTGTGCGTCTTTTTTTCCGAGGTGTGTTTGTTGTAGACAGCAGATATATGGGTCATGTTTTTTTATCCACTCCATTATCCTATGTCTTTTGATTGGGGCATTTAATCCATTTACATTTAATGTTATTATTCACTAGAGGCCTGGTGCACGGAATTCGTGCACTCAGGTGGTGGGGCTATGGGGAGGGTCCTCAGCCTGTCCTGCGCCCTCTCGCAGTCTGGGAGCCCTTGGGGGATGTCCAACTGACAGCTTAGGCCCAGTCCCCGTGGCCTAAGCCGGCAGTCAAACATTCTTAACGCTGCCACAGAGGTGGGAGAGGCTTCCACCACTGCCACTGCGCTTGCCAGCCGTGAGCCCAGCTCAGGGCTTCTGGCTGAGAAGCGCTCCCCCTGTAAGAGCGTACTGACCACCAGGGGGCAGCTCCTATGTTGAGCATCTGCCCCCTGGTGGTCAGTGCGCATCATAGTGACTGGTCGTTCGCCGTTCAGTCTATTTGCATATTAGCCTTTTATTATATAGGATAGGTACTTGTTTGTCGCCATTTTCATTCTTTACCCCTATGTTCCTTCTTCGCTTCTTATTTCTTCTTTTTACAGCAGACCCTTTAGCATTTCTTGCATTGCTGGTTTGGTGGTAATAAACTCCCTTAGTCCTTTTTTGTCTGTGAAGCTACTGGTTTCACCCTCAATTTTGATTGATAGCCTTGCTGGGTACAGCATTCTTGGATTCAGACCCTTTCTTTGCATGACGTTGTATATTTCATTCCATTCCCTTCTGGCCTGATGTGTTTCTGTTGAGAAATCAGTCGCTAGTCTGATGGGGAAATCCTTTGTAGGTAACCTTCTGTCTCTCTCTGGCCGCTTTTAAGATTCTTACTTTGTCGTTGGTGTTTGCCAGTTTAATTATAATGTGCCTTGGCGTCGGTCTTTTGGGGTTCATTTTTCTTGGGACTCTGTGAGCTTCTTGGATTTGTGTGGGGTTTTTCTTCCCCATATCAGGGAAGTTGTCTATCATTATTTCTTCAAACAGGTGTTCTATTCCATGCTCAGTTTCCTCTACTTCTGGCACCCCCATTATGTAGATGTTGTTTTGTTTCGTGTTTTCCCAAAGTTACCTCAGGCTCTCCTCCTGCTTTTTAATTTTTTTTCCTAGAAGCTGCTCTGCTTGGGTATATTTTCCTACCTTAATTTCTAGCTCACTGATGTGGTCCTCTGCTTCTTCTAGTCTACTCTTGATGCTTTCTATTGAGTTCTTTACAGCAGCGATGTCATTTTTCATTTCTTCTTGATTCTTCTTCTTTTCCTCTTGGTTTTTACACGTATTGTCGAATTTGTCTTCCATTCTTTTATCAACCTTATGACCATTTCTCTGAATTCTGTCTCTGATAGGTTGCTTGCCTCCATTTCGTTTACTTCCTTTTCTGGTGATACCTGCTTTTCTTTCATATGCGGGCCATTTCTTTGCCTCCCCATGTTCTCTCTTCTCCATGTGTCTGGTTATGTAGTTCTCTCCTGCGTTGATTTAAAGGCACAAAATACAACACAACAAGGCACAACGCACAAGGCACTGAACAAAAATGTATTCATGTTATTAATAAACCCAAATAAAGTTGACCACTAAAGAAAGACAAATTAGAGGATAAGAAAGAAGGAAGAGGAAAAAAAGGAGTACAAAAATGAAATTGAGAAAAGGAAAAAAAAAATCAGAGAAAAGAGACAATAAGAAAGAAGAGGGGAAAAAACTATATATATGGGGAGAAAACTCCAATAGAACAGCCACTAATCCCAACACATGCCAGCAACAAGTACCTGGAGATGAATGCAAACTACAAACAACAACTAATATCATGTGAGGCAAGGGAAAACAGAAGCAAAAAGCAAATCAAAACAAAAAGAAAAAGCGAAACAATCTCACAAACAAGTATAAAAAATTGATATAATCAACAATCAAGCAAACAACAACAAAAGGACAGAGAGAAAAAAAATTTTGGATAGTGAAGAAAGAGAAGAGAGAGGTGTGTGTGGACTTGGCGCAGGGGATTGGAAATTAGATATATAAGTAGCGTGAAATTTTAACGGGGTAAAAAGAAGGAATAGGAAAAATCTAAAGCAGGAATAGGATAAGAGAAACAGGACAACAAAAGGGGACAAGTGAGGATGAGAGTGATGGCATAAAGGTAAAGTTGAGATAGAGTAAAATGATGCTAAAGGAAAGATGAAAGTAGTATGTAGAACACTAATCCCAAAGTAAAATAAAGAGAAAATAAAATGACACTTTTTAAAAAAAAAGGTAAAATAGTAGTAGTAATAATACTGATTGAAAATAAAAGTGTAATAATTAAAAAGGTAAAATCAAGTGAGGAAAAAAAGAAAAAAAATTTAGTTTCTTAAGTAAAAGATGAAAAAAATAAAAATAAAAATGTGCAGTAGTGAAGGTCATTCACTTCCTCTAGTGTTCTGTTTGGCACGCCTGTTTCCTGTCAGGACAGTATTGAAGTTCCCTGCTTTCCATTGCTCCTCAGTTTTGTAAGCCAGTCCTGATTTTTAAGCAGGCAGTTTGTGTTTATACAAGAGTCAATTTGTGATTCAACCCCTGGGTGGCAGTTTTTCTTGATTGACCTCTGGGTCTATAGGTTCTCTCTAGCTAGTGTTTAGATTTTGTGTTCCCTGTGGCACCTAATACTGGTTTGGGGGAGTGGGTTGCCCCAGAGCTGGTTCTCTGATGGTTATTCCATGCTCTGATCCCCAGGTTCCAGAAAAACAACTTTCCCTTGCAGTCTCTTAGAGTGTCCCCAATTGGGTGATCCTATGTGTTGGGATTAGTAATCAGAATCAAGGATTTAAAGAGGAAAAAAAAAAAAGAGCCAGAGTTAAGTGTGCGAACTCCGGGGCTACGCACAAGTCTGTGCAGTCTTTTTTCCCCTTGGGTCTAAGCAGCCTGCACACTTTTAAAATTTTTAGGCTGTCCGTTTGCGCCTAGATAAAAATGGGTTGCTTTTTAGAGTACCCTTCTGTTAGCAGCTCTGCGGACCTCTTTCCATACTCACGGATCACGCCAGCCCCAACAATCACGAATTTTTCTAGGCGTAGACTTCCCCAGGTCTCTAGCTCCCGCATGCGCATTTCTCTCTCCTGCCGGGACCACAGACCTCACCTTATCCCAGGCGAAATCTGACTTTTCCGTGGTGGAGTGTAGAGCTCCTCTTAATCCGCTTGCTTGCGCCACTTGGGAACTGGTGTTCTCGGGTTCGCAGCTGTTCGGTCGGTGCCATAGTTGTAGATTCCCCGGGCTTTTCAGGCTCCTGATAACATCCACTTTTCCTTCAAGATGCAGTCTCCGCCTCCAAGCCAGTTACTCCTCCGGGAAGGAACCCAGCAGCAGTGGGGGCTGCCCGGTCAGGGGAGCCCCGTCTGACAGTCCCCCACAGTCTCCTGGAGTATAGCTGTCCCTCAACTCACCAATAAACACTCTGCGTGCGACTACACACTCTCCCTTTGTTTTCTCACTCACACACTATCTTGCAGTCTGCCTTCCCGTTGGCAGCCATCTTCGATTCCCTGGGTCATGTTTTCTTATCCACTTAGTTACCCTATGTCTTTTGATTGGGGCATTTAATCCATTTACATTTAAGGTTATTATTATTTTTTTTTAATATATTTTATTGATTTTTTACAGAGAGGAAGAGAGAGGGATAGAGAGTTAGAAACATCGATGAGAGAGAAACATCGATCAGCTGCCTCTTGCACACCCCCTACTGGGGATGTGCCCGCAACCAAGGTACATGCCCTTGACCGGAATCGAACCTGGGACCCTTGAGTCCGCAGGCTGACGCTCTGTCCACTGAGCCAAACCGGTTTCGGCATAAGGTTATTATTGATAGGTACTTATTTGTTGCCATTCTTATTCTTTACCCCTGTGTTCCTTCTTCGATTCTTATTTCTTCTTTTTACAGCAAACCCTTTAGCATTTCTTGCATTGCTGGTTTGGTGGTAATAAACTCCTTTAGTCCTTTTTTGTCTGTGAAGGTACTGATTTCACCCTCAATTTTGATTGATAGCCTTGCTGGGTACAGCATTCTTGGATTCAGACCCTTTCTTTGCATGACGTTGTATATTTCATTCCATTCCCTTCTGGCCTGATGTGTTTCTGTTGAGAAATCAGTCGCTAGTCTGATGGGGGAATCCTTTGTAGGTAACCTTCTGTCTCTCTCTGGCCACTTTTAAGATTCTTACTTTGTCGTTGGTGTTTGCCAGTTTAATTATAATGTGCCTTGGCGTCGGTCTTTTGGGGTTCATTTTTCTTGGGACTCTGTGAGCTTCTTGGATTTGTGTGGGGTTTTTCTTCCCTATATCAGTGAAGTTTTCTGTCATTATTTCTTCAAACAGGTTTTCTATTCCTTGCTCAGTTTCCTCTCCTTCTGGCACCCCTATTATGCAGATGTTATTTTGTTTTGTGTTGTCCCAAAGTTCCCTTAGGCTCTCTTCCTGTTTTTTAATTTTTATTTCTAGATGCTACTCTGCTTGGGTATTTTTTCCTACCTTGTCTTCTAGCTCATTGATGCGGTCCTCTGCTTCTTCTAGTCTACTGTTGATGCTTTCTATTGAGTTCTTTATAGCAGCGACGTCATTTTTCAGTTCTTCTTGGTTCTTCTTCATTTCCTTTTGGTTCTTACATATGTTGTTGAATTTGTCTTCCATTCTTTTCAGCCACCTTATGACCATTTCTCTGAATTCTTTCTCTGATAGGTTGCTTGCCTCCATTTCGTTTACTTCCTTTTTTGGTGATGCCTCCCTTTTCTTTCATATGTGGGCTGTTTCTTTGTCTCCCCATGATCTCTCTTCTCTGGGTGTCTGGTTATGTAGTTTTCTTTCTCCTGCGTTGATTTAAAGGCACAAAATACAATACAACAAGGCACTACACAGAAGGCAGTGTACATCAATGTATTCACAATATTAATAAGCCCAAATAAAGGTGGCCACCAGAGAAAAGAGAATTAGGGGATAAGAAAGAAATAAGAAGAAAACAAAAGGAGTGCAAAAATGATATTGAGAAAAGGAAAAAAAAGTAAGAGAGAAAAGAAAGAGAATAAAGAAGAAGGGGGACAAAACTATTTATATGGGCAGAAAACTCCAATGGAACAGCCACCAATCCCAACAAATGCAAGCAACAAATATCTAGATTTGAATGCAAAGTACAAACAACAATTAATATCAAGCAAGGCGAGGAAAAACAGAAGCAAAAAACAAAACAAAAAAGCAAAAAGAAAAAGTGAAACAATCTCACAAACAAGCATAGAAAAAACAATCTAATCAACAATCAAGCAAACAACAACACAAGGACAGAGAGAAAAAATTTGGATAGTGAAGAAAGAGAAGAGAGAGGTGTGTATGGACTTAGAGCAGGGGATGTGAAATTAGATATATAAGTAGGATGATGTTTTAACAGGGGGTAAAAAGAAGGAATAGCAGAAGTTTAAAGCAGGAATAGGATAAGAGAAACAGGACAACAAAAGGGGAAAAGTGAGGAAGAGAGTGTTGGCATAAAGGTAAATTTGAGATAGAGTAAAATGATGCTAAAGGAAAGATGAAAATAGAATGTACAACACTAATCCCAAAATAAAATAAAGAGAAAATAAAATGACACTTTGAAAAAGAGGTAAGCCCAATCGGCGCAAACACGTGGATTCAAAGCAACTTTTTATTCCACCAAGGAAAGGTCAGATTTCACCTGGGATAAGGTGAGGCTTCTCATCCCGGCGGCGGGAGAGGGAAACGCGCGAGTGGCGGGAACCGGAGGACGGGGAAAGTCTGTGCCTAGAAAAGTCCGCAGCTATTGGGGCTGCCGTAATCCTTGAATGTGGAAGGGGGGTCCTCAGAGCTGCTAACAGAAGGGATCTCTAAAAAAGCAACCCATTTTGATCTGACAAGGAGTGTCAGACTAAGAATTTCAAAGGAGTGCAGGCTGCTTGGTCTTGTGCGCAGACCCACTGTCCACACACTTGGTCTTTTTCCGATTCTGATTACTAAGCCCGATATATAGGAAAACCCAGTTGGGAAATACCCTGAGAGTCTGCAGGGGGAAGTTGTTATTCCGGAACCTGGGGAGCAGAGCTGGGAGTGACCATTGGAGAGGCATCTCTGAGGCGCACACCTCCACAAACCGGTAGTGAGTGCCATAGGAAAAAAAAAAAAAAACACGCTAGAGAGGCCCGGAAGTCAATCCAGAAACACTGCCACCCAGGGGCTGAAACACAAATTGTCTCTGGTGTAATCAAAAATAAATACGAGAAATTAAGACACGGCCGGCTTAAAAATCAGGACTGGCTTACAACACTGAGGAGCAGTGGAATGCAGGGAACAGCAATACTTCCCGGACTGGGAAACAGGCGTACCAAACAGAACAATAGAGGAAGTGAATGACCGCCACTACTGCACATTTTATTCTTATTTTTTATTTTAATTTTTAAAAATTTTTAAAAATTTTTTTTAATTTTCATTTTTTGCATCTTTTACTTAAGAAACTAATTTTTTTTCTTTTTCCTCACTCGATTTTCACCTTTTTAATTATTACGTTTTTATTTTCAATCAGCATTATTATTACTATTATTTTACCTTTTTTTTTTAAGTGTCATTTGATTTTTTCTTTGTTTTATTTTGGGACTAGAGGCCTGGCGCACGAAATTCGTGCACTGGGGAGGGTGTCCCTCAGCCCAACTTGCATCCTCTCTAATATGGGACCCCTCGGGGGATGTCCAACTGCAGGTTTATTCCCGATCCCTGTGGAATCGGGCCTAAACCTGCAGTTGGACATCCCTCTCACAATCCGGGACGCTGGCTCCTAACCGCTCACCTACCTGCCTGATTGCCCCCTAACTGCTCCCTTGCTGGCCTGATTGCCCCCTAACTGCTCCTCTGCAGGCCTGATTGCCCCCAAATACCCTCCCCTGCTGGCCTGATCACCCCCAAGGCTTTTATTAGTATAGATATGACCCTGCACAGAAAATTTTACTAACCCTGCTTTACAATAAGGGCTTGACGATTGAATCATTAGGACCAGACACCAAGATTTCCTTTCTTTGAATAGTGGAGGGAATACTTATCTTGTCTTTAAGTTGCCTGGAAATTAAAATGAGATAATGACTTAGAAAAAGTATAAAAGCACCATATAAAGACAACTGTCTTTTTAATGAAGTGGTAAAATGAAAAACACTTTTTATTCTCCCCTTCCTTCCTTTACAGCTTTTATTTAAACTTTGAAATTTATAAAAAATTCACTCCAATTTTCATTTCTTTACATTCAACATTATTTTGTATTGGTTTCATGTTTTATATCAGTTACAGAATAGTGGTTAGACAATCATATACTTTACAAAGTGTTCCCCGACATTTCTAGTACCCACCTGGCATCATACCATCATTACAACACTATTGACTATATTCCCTATTTAAGTGACAATGGGTTTACAGGTTCCTTTCAATCTTTCTTTTGTGTTGCTCGTCCTTCCTTTTCTTTCTCACTTCTTCCCTCATTTTCTTTATATAGTATCTCAATTGGCCATCAAAGCTCAGTGAAGGCACTGGGACACGCTTCATCCATTTTACAGACCAGGAAACTGAGGCCAATTCCAGTTGGCTGTGGATCTTGACTCAGCACACAGGAAGCCCTCAGAGCCATGCTCTTTGTGCTTCCTAAGGGTAAGCCACCCAGCAAACAGAACAAACCTTCCAGTCAGGCTTCCGAGCCTCTTTCTCAGGCACCTCTTCATTGCGGATGCTCCACATTCTTTCCTCTCCCCCCATTCTTTACTGCCCCCCTTCTCCGAAGCAGGTGGAAGGCTTCCCACTCACTGCCTAGGCATGCTCTGCCATGGGGCAGGGTGTCGCGAGCTTGCTTTTGGGTCACTGCAGGAGCAGGAGTCACTGCCTCTGAAGTGTGAAGGCTGCCTGAGCGAGGCCAGTTAGCACTGGGAGCTTCTCTGAATCACATCAGTCAGTCCAGTACCCTGCAGTGCAGCACCCCTCCACTGAGGTGGCACCGCCCCTCAACCCCCGCCTCAGGGGTGAGGGTCCTTGCCCCTCTGCCAGGAGTCCTTCCATGCCCCTTGATCTCTGGCTGGGCCCACCCACGTCTTGGGGGCACTGGAGAACCTCTGTCTCCTGCAGATGAGGCAGATCCCTGCCCTAGGTCTCCGCAAAGCTATGAATCTGTGGCCAGAGGCCTGGTCTGGGTCTCAGCAACCACATGCCTGCAATGTTCCCAGGGACCCTGGTAGCGGCTGGTCGAGTCCCGCCTCACCTCCCTGGGGTGCCGATCTCCTCAGGGACCCCCGGGAGCGGCTGGGTGGCCAAGCCACGCACCCCGGGTTGCCGATCTCCCCAGGGACCCCTGGGAGAGGCTGGATGGGCCCGGCCACACCCCCCCCCCCAGTTGCTGATCTCCCCAGGGACACCCGGGAGCGTCTGGATGGGCCAGCCACGCCCCCCGGGTTGCCGATCTCCCGGCCACGCCCCCCGGGTTGCCAATCTCCCCAGGGACCCCCGGGAGTGGCTGGATGGGCCTGGCCATGCCCCTCCCTAGGTTGCCGATTTCCCCAGGGACCCCCGGGAGAGGCTGGGCAGGCCCGGCCATGCCCCCCCAGGTTGACGATCTCCCCAGGGCCCCCGGGGAGTGGCTGGGCGGGCCTGGCCATGCCACCCATTTTGCTGATCTCCCCAGGGACCCCCGGGAGCGGCTGGATGGGCTCAGCCACGTCCCCCCCAGGTTGCCGATCTCCCCAGGGACCCCCGGGAGTGGCTGGGTGGGGCAGCCATGCCCCCCGGGTTGCCGATCTTTCCAGGGACCCCAGGGAGAGGCTGGGCGGGCCCAGCCACGCCCCCCCAGGTTGATGATCTCCCTAGGGACCCCCGGGAGAGACTGGGCCGGCCCGGCCATGCCCTCGTTTTGCTGATCTCCCCAGGGACCCCGGGGAGCTGCTGGATGGGCCCGGCCACGCCCCCCCAGGTTGCCGATCTCCCCAGGGACCCCGGGAGTGGCTGGATGGGCCCGGCCACGCCCCCCAGGTTGCCAATCTCCCCAGGGACCCCCGGGAGAGGCTGGATGGGCCCGGCCACGCCCCCCCCCCCAGGTTGCTGATCTCCCCAGGGACCCCCTGAAGCGTCTGGGCAGCCAGGTCTCGCCTCCCCGGGGCAGCGATCTCCCCAGGGACCCCCGGAACTAAGAGGACTGAGCGGGGCCATCTTGATCTTCTCAACTGCTGGATAGGCCACCCGGAGTCCCGCACCCCAGCCTCCCGCTGGCCAAATCGTGGGCGTAGCAGAGGTGCGGTCAATTTGCATGTTTCTCTATTATAAGGTAGGATTAGTGTCCTACATTCTATTTGCATCTTCCTTTAGTATCGTTTTACCCTATCTCAACACTAACTTTATGCCATCACTCTCTTCCTAACCTTTCCCCTTTTGGTCTCCTGTTTATCTTAACCCTCTCCGGCTTTAGATTTTCCCTATTCTTTCTGTTTACCCTCTGCTAAAATTTCACCCTACTTATATATGTAATTTCCAACCCCCTGCTCCAAGTCCATACACACCTCTCTCTACGCTATCTTAACTAAAAAAAATAAAAAAATAAATAAAGGTAAAATAGTAGTAGTAATAATATTGATTTTAAAAATATAATAATTAAAAAGGCAAAATCAAGTGAGGAAAAAAGAAAAAAATGAGTTTCTTAAGTAAAAGATGAAGGAAATAAAAATGTGCAGTAGTGAAGGTCATTCACTTCCTCTACTGTTCTGTTTGGCACACCTGTTTCCTAGTCAGGAGAGTATTGAAGTTCCCTGCGTTCCTCTGCTCCTCAGTGTTGTAAGCCACAGTCCTGATTTTCAAGCAGGCAGTCTTTCTTTGATTGTTATACTCCTTTATTTGTGTTTATACAATTCTCAATTTGTGATTCAACCCCTGGGTGGCAGTGTTTCTGGATTGACCTTTGCATCTATAAGTCCTCTCTAGCTAGTGTTTAGATTTTGTTTTCCCTGTTGCACTTAATACTGGTTTGGGGGAATGGGCTGCCCCAGAGCTGGTTCTCTGATCGTTATTCCCCGGTCTGATCCCCAGGTTCCAGAAAATCAACTTTCCCCTGCAGTCTCTTAGAGTGTCCCCAATTGGGTGATCCTATGTACCGGGCTTAGTAATCAAAAGCAAGGATTTAAAGAGGGAAAAAAAGCCAGCATAAGTGCGCAAACTTGTGACTTTACCCTCCGGCACTGCGTGCAACTCTATGTGCAGTCTTTTTTACCCTGGCACTAAGCAGCCGGCACACTGGAAAATTTCATGCTGCCTTTTTGCGCCCAGTCCAGCTATGGGTTGATTTTTAGAGTTCCCTTCTGCCAGCAGCCCTGCGCATCCCCTTCCTCATTCGCAGATCACGGCTGCGGATTTTGTGGGGCGGAGACTTCCCCCAACCTATAGATCCCGTTTCACACATTTTTCTCTCCAGCCTGTATCGCACACCTCACCTTTCCCTAGGCGTAATCTGACCTTTCCTTGAGAAGGGCAGAGCTCCTCCGAGTCAGTTTATTTGTGCTGCCTGAGATCCTGTGTTCCTGGGTCTGCAGTTGGTCCCTGGGTGTTCTGTTTGTAGAGTCATGGGATGTATAGGCTTCCAATGACAGCTATTCTCCCCTTCAAGATGGCATGATCTCCGCGGTAGAGCCTGTCGCTCCGGGAGAGATTTCAGCAGCAGTGTAGGCTGCCTGGTCAGGGGATCCTGGTCCGACACTCCCCAACAGTCCCTTGGAGTATAGCTGACCCTCACCCACAAATATACACTCCCCGTACGTCCACACACTCTCCTTTTGTTCTCTCACTCATACATTATCTTGCAGCCTGCCTTCCCATCGGCAGCCATCTTCCCAATCCCCGCCTGTGAAGTCTTATAGGATTTTTATGGTTTCCCGTCTTACAATTAAGCCCTTTAGCCATTTTGAGTTTGTTTTTGTGTATGGTGTAAGTTGGTGATCTAGTTTCATTTCTTTGCATGTATGTGACCAAATTTCCCAGCACCATTTATTGAAGAGACTGTCTTGACTCCATTGTATGCTCTTGCCTCCTTTGTCAAATATTAATTGAGTATAATGGCTTGGGTCGATTTCTGGATTCTCTGTTCTGTTCCATTGGTCTATATGTCTGTTTTTGTGCCAGTACCAGGCAGTTTTGAGAACCGTGGCTTGGTAATATAGCTTGATATCTGGTATTGTGATCCCTCCAACTTTGTTCTTCTTTCTCGTGGTTTCCTGTGGCAATTCAGGGTCTTTTTTTATTCCAGCTGAATTTTTGGAGAGTTTGTTCTAGATCTTTGAAATATTCTGTTGGTATTTTAATAGGGATTGCATTGAATCTGTAGATTGCTTTCGGTAGTATGGACATTTTAATGATGTTGATTCTACCAATCCATGAACATGGTATGTTCTTCCCTTTGTTTATGTCCTCCTCTATCTCTCTTTTCAATGTCCTGTAGTTTTCTGAGTATAGGTCTTTTACCTCCTTAGTTAAATTTATTCCTAGGTATCTTAACTTTTTTGGTGCATTGGTAAATGGGATTTTTTTTTGGTGTCTCTTTCTGTGAGTTCATTATTGTTGTATAAAAAGGCCATACTGGGTGTTAATTTTGTATCCTGCTACATTGCCGAATTCACTTATTAGGTCTAGTAGTTTTTGATGGAGTGTTTGGGGTTTTTTATGTATAGTATCATGTCATCTAAGAATAAGGACAGTTTTACTTCTTTTCCAATTTAGATGCCTTTTATTTCTTTTTCTTGTCTGATTGTTATGGCTAGTACTTCTAGTACTATATCGAACAGGAGTGGTGAAAGTGGGCATCCCTGTCTTGTTCCCGTTGTTAGGGGAAATGAGTTTTTTTGCCCATTGATCATGATGTTGGCTATAGGTTTGTCATACAAGGCTTTTATTATGTTGAGGTATGATCCCTCTATTCCCACGTTGCTGAGAGTTTTTATCAAGAAAGGGTGGTGGGTTTTGTCAAATACTTTTTATGCATCGATTGATATGATTATGTGATTTTTGTATCTCAATTTGTTTATGTGATGTATCACATTTATTGATTTGTGGCTATTGTACCGTCCTTTCATCCCCAGAATAAATCCCACTTGGTCATGTTGTATGAACTTTCTAATGTAATGCCGAATCTGATTTGCTAGAATTTTGTTGAGGATTTTAGCATCTATGTTCATCAAGGATATTGGTCTGTAGTTCTCTTTTTTTTGTGGTTTCTGCTTTTGGAATTAGGGTAATGATGGCTTCATAGAAAGAGCTTGGAAGTGTGCCAAGCCTCTTAATCTTGAAAAATCCCTCCCTACCTCCCACTCTCATTTCTATGCCAATGATTTGGATTAGTCTGATGGCTTCCTAGTGGTGACATTAGCTTGTTCTCCTATCTCCTGTACCAGTAATTTAAATTTAAAGATTTGATATATGAGTGAATAAGGAAAATGTGTCATATTCACAAAATGGAATATTATTCAGTCATAAAAAGAAGGAAATCCTGCCATATGTGGCAATGTGGATAGACTTCAAGATCATTATGCTAAGTGAAATAAGACAGACAGAGAAAGGCAAATACCTTACTATCTCATTTGTGAAATCTAAAAACAAAAACCACCAACTTAATATATACAGAGAACAGATTTGTGGTTGCCAGAGGAGGAGGTTGGGAGCTGTGCCAAATGGATGAAGGTGGTCAATAGGTGCAAACTTCCCATTATAAAATAAATAAATTGTGGGGATCTATTGTACAGCATGACAGCTATAGTAATACTGTATTGAATATTTGAAAGTTGCTAAGAGAGTAAGTCTTAAAAGTTTCCATCACAAGAAAAAACTTTTTCTAACTATGTATAGTGGCTGATGTTGACTTAATGTGGTAATCATTCCACAATATAGTGGCTGATGTTGACTTAGTGTGGTGATCATTCCACAATATATACAAATATCAAATTATGTTGTACGCTGAAGCTAATATAATGTTGTATGTCAATTATACCTATATAAAATTTTTCTAGAGAAAAACATATTAACCTTTTGCACTCGGATGTTGAGTGTGACTCGACACGGTTAGCATCGGTAGCAGCTCTTTTTATACTCTTTGAATGTATCAATAATTTGAAATATAAAAAAATCCAAATAAATAAGTTTGTATGAAAAGAAACTCCAGTTTTTTATTCTACTGCCGTGCTTTGTAAAATCTGGGGTATTAAAAAAATTAAATCCCGAGTAGAATAAAGGAATCAAGAAAAAAGCAAGCGAGTGCAAAGGGTTAAGGTTCAATATTTTTGGCATGACTACTTTGTAGGTGAGGCCATATACTTAATATCACATAATATCAGGAAGTATATAATATCTGATTTTCCTAATTTTGTAATGTTAAGTAATGGGTTCATTTGGCTGCAGGCTGACCATGTCTTTTCAGAGTTGCATTTCCCCTTTATAATCCTATACTAGTGGCTTGGTGCACGAAATTTGTGCACATGCCTTGAGATCCCCCATCAAGCACCACCGGGTCGGGGGGGCGTGGCCTGAGGTCCCCCATCAAGCCCCACCAGCCGGGGAGCACAGCCTCAGGTCCCTCAGCGCCCGGGTGGGGGGTGCTGCCTGAGGTCCCTTGGCCCGGGGCAGGGGGAGCAGCCTGAAGTCCTCCTGCCCAGCACTGGGGCTGGGGGCGCACCTTGAGGTCCACAGTCAAGCCCCACTGGGCTGGGGGCGCGGCCTCAGGTCCCCTGGCCTGGCGCTGGGAGTGGGGGGTGCAGCCTCAGGTTCCCTGGCCTGACGCCGGGGCGGGCGGCATGGCCTGAGGTCCCCTGTTAAGCCCTACCAGGCGGGGGGCACAGACTCAGGTCCCCTGCTCCGGCCCAGTGTGACGTAGCCTCAAGTCCCTGCTGATTGCTCCTTAAGGCTCGTTACAGGAACTCGGCCTCTGCTGTGCGTGCAGCCATCTTGTGTTATGGAAACCCCGCCTCCACTGTGGGTGCCACCATCAGCGCTACCATCTTTGTGATTGAGTGATGGTCAATTTGCATATTCCCTTTTATATCTACACTAATAAAAGAGAAACATGCAAATTGACCATTTCTCCGCCATGCCCACCAGCCAATCAGAGCGAGTATGCAAACTAACCCAATTAATATGGCAGCCACCACGGAGGTGGAGTGAGCAGGAGGCTTGGTTTGCCCCCGGCGATGGAGGTATCCAAGCTTCCTGCTCACCCTGGTCGGCCCTGGCCTCCGCTCAAGGCTACAAAGTTTCAATTATAGAAGATAAATAAATCCCAGATACCTGCTTCCAGCCGGCCCTGGCCTATGCTTGGGTCGCCAGGGCACGTGGCTGGCCTGAAGACCACCACAGGCCTGTTGCCCAGGCCGCCCCATGCCCCAAGGGAACCCCACCCTGATCCGGGACACCCTTCAGGGCAAACCAGCTGGCCCCCACCCATGCACCAGGCCTCTATCCTATCTAATAATCCTATCTAATAATAGAGTAATATGCAAATTGACTGTCACTCCATCACACAAGCTGGCTGCCCCCATGTGGACACAAGATGGCCGCCACAAGATGGCCAGCAGGGGAGGGCAGTTGGGAGGGACCAGGCCTGCAAGGGAGGGCAGTTGGGGGCAATCAGGCCTGCAGGGGAGGGCAGTTGGGGTGACCAGGCTGGCAGAGGAGGGAAGTTGGGGGCGACCAGGCCTGCAGGGAAGGGCAGTTGGGGGGGCACCCAGGCCTGCAGGGGAGAGCAGTTGGGGGGGACCAGGCCTGCAGGGGAGGGCAATAGGGGGGACCAGGCCTGCAGGGGAGGGCATTTAGTTGTGACCAGGTCTGCAGGGGAGGGCAGTTGGGGGGACCAGGCCTGCAGGGTTGGGCAGTTGGGGGCAATGAGGCTGGCAGCGGAGGGGAGTTAAGGGTGACCGGGTTGGCAGGGGAGGGCACTTGGGGGGGACCAGGCCTTCAGGGTAGGGCAGTTGGGGGCGACCAGGCCAGCAGGGTATGGCAGTTAGGGGTGACCAGGCCGGCATGGGAGGGCAGTTAGGGTCAATCGTGCTGGCAGAGGAGCAGTTCGGCATCAATCAGGCTGGCAGGGGAGTGGTTAGGGGGTGATCAGGCTGGCAGGCAGAAGCGGTTAGGGGCAATCAGGAAGGCAGGCAGGCGAGCAGTTGGGAGCCAGCAGTCCTGGATTGTGAGAGGGATGTCCGACTGCCCGCTTAGTTCTGATCCTATCGGGATTGGGCCTAAACGGGCAGTTAGACATCTCTCGAGGGGTCCCAGATTGGAGAGGGTACAGGCTGGGCTGAGGGACACGCCCCCCATGCACAAATTTCATGCACTGGGCCTCTAGTAGATAGATAATAAAGAGCTAATATGCAAATGGTCGTCATGCCCTTGGGTTCTCCCATCCTCACGCTGGGGCTGGGAGACCTGAGGCCGGGCCAGGGGATCTGAGGCCATGCGCCCTGGCACCGGGGCCAGGGGACCTGCGGCCGTACCCCCTGCCCCGGTGCTGGGGCCTCGGTATCTGAGGCTGCGCCCCCCAACCCGGTGCCGGGCTGAGGGATCTGTGACTGCATTGGGGGACCTGAGGCCACGCCCCCCACCCAGCACCTGGCTGGGGGACCTGAGGCCGTGACCCCCGGTGCTGGGCCGAGAGACCTGAGACTGCACAGAGGGACCTGAGGCCACATTCCCCACCCGGTACCGGGCCGGGGGACCTGAGGCTGCGCCCCCTGCCCGGCAGGGCTTGATGGGGGTGTGGTTGGTCTGGTCTGGGTCTTGTGCAATTTTGAGGCACGCCCAGGTGGGCGGGCACTGGACTCTGGGTCTCACTGTATGCCCCAGACTCTGACAGGAGGGAGATTTTCATATACGTTTTACTAATTTTCTTTCATCTCTGACACTTCTATTATAGTCAAAGGGCAAATAGCAATATTAAAATATTTCCTCTAATTTTTTTTTTTAATATATTTTTATTGATTTCAGAGAGGAAGGGAGAGGAAGAGAGAGATAGAAACATCAATGATGAGAGAGAATCATTAATTGGCTGCATCCTGCACGCCCCCTATTGGGGATTGAGCCCGCAACCCAGGGCATGTGCCCTTGACTGGAATCGAACCCGGGACCCTTTGGTCCACAGGCCGAAGCTCTATCCACGGAGCCAAACCAGCTAGGGCTATTTCCTCTAATTAATTTCCTTTTAATGTGCACAAATTTCATGCACCCGGCCACTAGTGGATAAATAATATATTAGGGTCCTAGCCAATTTAGCTCAGTGGACTGAAGGGTTATTGGTTCTATTCCGGTCAAGGGCACATACCTTGGTTTTTTGGCTTGATCCCCATGTGCGGGAGACAACCAATCGATGTGTCTTTCTCACGTCAATGTTTCTCTCTGTCTCTACACCTGCCTTCCACTCTCTCTAAAAATCAATGGAAAAAATACTCTCAGGTGAGGATTAACAACAACAAAATAATAATATGTTGGTGATCCTTTAGCATCTTGTGAATACTCAGTACCCCATCAACCTTTCAAGCATTGATAGTCATTGCCCACATCAGTTATTTCATTAGGGATTACAAAGTGGCCTTTTTTAAATTTTGCCATTTTTTCTGTATTCATTAATTGGAATTCTTTTGTAAGTGCTGTTAATGTTAAAATGTTGGACTGCCATGTTTTGTTTTTTAATTACACTCCTTCTTTTGTTGCCCTTATCTAGGTTCTTGACTTTAAAACCCATCTTTATGCTGAAAATATTCACATTTTTGTCTTTAGTACTGACTGACCGCTTCTGAATTCCAGACTTCTGTATCCAACTGCTTACTTGACATCTGTACTAGATAATAGACATATCCAACTTGTCAAAAACCAAAGGACAAAACCACATGTTCATCTCAATAGGTGCAGAAAAAAAATTAACAAAATCTAGCACCCTTTACTGATCAAAACACTTGACAAGCTAGGAATACAAGATAACTTCATACCCAGCTGGTGTGGCTCGGTGGTTAATTGTCTACCTATGAACCAGGAGGTCATGGTTCGATTCCTTGTCAGAGCACATGCAAGAGGCAAACAATGGATGATTCTCTCTCATCATTGATGTTTCTCTCTTTGTCTTTCCCTTCTTCTCTGAAATCAATAAAAAATTTAAAAAAAATGATAACTTCCCCAACCTGATCAAGGGTATCTGCAGAAACCCAAGGTAACATTGTACTAGTACCTAATGGTGAAAGACTGCAAACTTTCACCATTAGGTAAAATGTTGAAAGTTTTTGTCTGCTCTTAGTACTGTTGTTCAACATTATAACTTATTATAATTCAACATTGTAATTGAGGTTCTAGTCAGGGCAGTTAGTCAAGAAAAAGAAAAAAAGGAATGTAGTAGAAAGAAAAAAGTAAAACTATTTGTATTTGCAGATTGAATGATCTCTTATATAGAAAGGCCTATGAATCCACAAAAATAACTGTAAGAGCTAATAAACAAATTCAGCAAAAATGCAGGATACAAGATCAATATTCAAAATTCAGTTGTATTTCTATACATAGCAGTCAATAAAATTAAGAAAACAATTCATTTACAATAGTACCAAAAAGAATAAAATGCTAAGGAATAAATTTATCCAAGGAAGTGCAAGGCTTATACACTGAAAATGACAAAACATTGTTGAAGGAGTTTCAAGAAGGCCTAAATAAATGGAAGGATAACCAGTGTTCATGGATTGGAAGACTTAATATTGTTAAGATGGCAGTACTCCTCAAAGGGATATACGTAGATTCCTATGCAATATCTGACACAATCCCAGCTGTTTTTTTTTTCTTTTGCAGAAATTAACAAACTATTATAAAAGCCTTTTGGAAATGTATAGTACCCAGGATATCCAACATAATTTTGGAAAAGAACGAAGTTGGAGGACTCACACTTCCTTGTTTCAAAACTTATTACAGAGCTGTTGTAGTCAAGATAGTGTAGTACTTGTATAAGTACACACATGGCACTCAGTGGAATAGAATTGAGCATCTAGACTCTTCTTTCCTGGAACAACATAAAACACCCATACTTCAGGCATTTTCTAGGTGTGGGGATTTTGGTTGCTACTGTGTTTTGTTTTTGTGTGTGTTTGTTATTTTTTTGGTCTACTCAACACGATATGAAATCCACCTTCTTTTGGTGATATATCTTATTCCCTGGCCACTAGTGTGGGCAAGTAATATTCTTTAAAACTTCTGTTCTGAAATATAAGACATATATAGGAAAGTGTATAAAACATAAAAATATTCAATTTAATGAATTATTATTATAACCATCACTTAGGTCATGGTTTGTTTTTAGATTTATATTCTTGTCTTAATGGAAGGTCTTGTCTACTTCCCCACTGATGTGGCCTGAAGGTGAATTGAAGGCAAAAGGGAGGTTTTGGGACTTCTTTCCAAATAACCCTATCTTTGTTCAAATTCTGGAATAAGTGCTTGCTTGAACCCCTAGAGTTTCTCACTCTAATGCGATGGTTAACTAGATAACTTTGAGCTAGAAGATTGGGGGTCGAAGTACTAAAGGTCTGTACCTACTGTAAAAGAAGTTAATATTGTTCTTAGAGAATTCTTCATTTTTAGTTAGACTTTATCTCAGAGAGCGAGTCAGGATGTTTGCCACCAATGGTTCCCAAAATAATGAAACTTTCCTGCTGAGGAAATTGGCTGGTATGCTCTATCTCAGCGGTTGCCAACCTTTCGGACCTCATGGACCACCAGTTGGTGACTGCTGCTCCAAAGGTTTCCTTAAACCGGCGATTGCCAACCTTTCGGACCTCACGGATCACCAGTGGTCCGCGGACCACCGGTTGGTGACCGCTGCTCTATCTGGATGCCAAAGCACATCTACTGTGCCAGAAAAAAAGGATAATTTTTGTTTTGGCATAATTATTAATTAACTGGTTTTTTTTCCAGAATAACTAGCCAGCAGGTTCAGCTGCTTTCTGAGGGCATGTTGTTAACATGTAAGAGGATGCTGTCTTCCTGTTTATTCTGGCAGAAGGGTGTTTACCCAGTTCAATCAAAATTACAAAGGAGGTGGACCAGATCCCTGCCTGCCTTTACCCACTTTGAAACAGGCCTTGATCTTCCTGCTGGCTTGTATTCTCTTTGTGACAGGATATAAAGGACCTGCAAGAGCACTAAGAACCTTGGATATCTTTGGGGCTATATGGTTTGGCCCATATAGTTCTTGTCTCTGGAATCCAAAGCCAGTAATAAATACTACAGAAAGCCTTACACCACTTTAAATGATTGGTCTTACAGGTGGCTGGTGTTAAGCCCTGAACCAAACCTTATGTAGGCTTCAATTCTGAGAGTCCTAGAGCTACTTTTTTTTTTTTTAGAAATCATTTGGAGGGGAAATCCAGGCAAAGTCAAAGGTACCTTTTTAAGCTGAGATAAACCAGATGTCACAAACTGGCAGCTCATGACCCAGGTTCACAGATAAGTTTTCTTTGCCCTGCCCAGTGTTTTTTAAAAACATGTGCATTAGTTACCATTTAAAAATCAGAAGAATTCACATAAAAATCAGAATTTCCTTCTTTTTTTCAACAATCAAAAAATCTTGGTAACCATGGGCTCTTATTCCTGCATTGCAGGTTCCATCTAGGAATGAATATTGGGTTGCCCCCTTTATATGGGGCATATGGGTCTCAGTGTTGCTGTTCATACAGCAGCTTCACTTGGTTCTGTTACTTTCTGTGTCCTTATAGGTCTTTGCTTTTTGACCACTACACTTTGGGTGTATTCAGCAAGTACTAAACCTGGAGAGTTAAAATAGAATTCTATGAGGTTTGAGGCCTACTGTGCTTTATCCCTGGGTTTCCCTGTTGTATGCTCTAATAGCCCTGTATACTTTTCCTTCATAGCTGTTATTACAGTTTATAACTAACTAGAGGCCCTGTGCATGAAATTCGTGCACGGGGGTGTGTGTCCCTCAGCCAAGCCTGCACCCTCTCCAATCTGGGACCCCTCAAGGGATGTCTGACTGCCCATTTAGGCCGGATCAATCCAGGACTGCTGGCTCCCAACTGCTCGCCTGCCTGCCTTCCTGATTGCCCCTAACCGCTTCTGCCTGCCAGCCTGATCACCCCCTAACCACTCCCCGGCCAGCCTAATTGATGCCTAACTGCTCTCCTGCCAGCCTGTTTGCCCCTAACTGCCCTTCCCTGCTGGCCTGGTCACCCCTAACTGCCCTCCCCTGCAGGCCTGGTTCCCCCTAACTGCCCTCCCCTGCAGGCCTGGGTCCCCCCCAACTGCCCTTCCCTGCAGGCCTGGTTGCCCCCCAACTTCCCTCCTCTGCCGGCCTGGTCACCCCTAACTGCCCTCCCCTGCAGGCTTGATCGCCCCCAACTCCCCTCCCTTGCAGGCCTGGTCCCTCCTAACTGCCCTCCCCTGCTGGCCATCTTGTGTCCACATGGGGGCAGTCATCTTTGACCATATGGGGGCAGCCATCTTGTGTGTTGGAGTGATGTTCAATTTGCATATTATTTCTTTTATTAGATAGGACTAGAGGCCCAGTGCATGAAATTCGTGCACGGGGGTGTGTGTCCCTCAGCCCAGCCTGCACCCTCTCCAATCTGGGACATCCCTCTCACAATCCAGGACTGCTGGCTCCCAACTGCTCGCCTGCCTTCCTGATTGCCCCTAACGGCTTCTGCCTGCTAGCCTGATCACCCCCTAACCACTCCCTTGCCAGCCTGATTGATGCCTAACTGCTCCCCTGCCAGCCTGTTTGCCCCTGACTGCCCTCCCCTGCAGGCCTGGTCACCCCTAACTGCCCTCCCCTGAAGGCCTGGTCCCCCCCCCAACTGCTGTCCCCTGCAGGCCTGGTCCCCCCCCCCAACTGCTGTCCCCTGCTGGCCTGGGTCCCCCCCAACTGCCCTTCCCTGTAGGCCTGGTCGCCCCCAACTTCCCTCCTCTGCTGGCCTGGTAGCCCCTAACTGCCCTCCCCTGCAGGCTTGATCATCCCCAACTGCCCTCCCTTGCAGGCCTGGTCCCTCCCAACTGCCCTCCCCTGCTGGCCATCTTGTGGCAGCCACCTTGTGTGTTGGAGTGATGGTCAATTTGCATATTACTCTTTTATTAGATAGGATAGAGGCCTGGTG